>NW_025336100.1:2365353-2399652 GCF_004798865.1 Varanus komodoensis | reverse complement strand
AAATAAAGTTGAGAGAAGGGTAAAAAAAATGAAAAACTGTCCACTCCTTAAATATTCCAGATGGGCAATCACTTTTAAATGCATAAATCTAGTTGCTCCCCCTTGTAAAATGCTTTAGAATAGAACATAGTATTTCAAAAATGCATATTACATTTACATGACTAAGTTTTTAAAGCTTATGAATAAGGCTAGGATCAGTGGCTTCTTCTGGTATATGCAATTGCATGTATGGTTTTTAAAAATACAGAGAGGAATTTCCACCTAGCATTGTATGCCAAGGCCCTCTGGTGTGTTGCAGAGGATTTAGGGCACATGCTTAGATGCATAGTCAGTTCATGCCAAGGACTAGGCATTGGTTTATCAGGTCACACTGCCATTCACACAGGTGAAAACATAGCAAATGCCTCCAATGTAACTGTCCCTTGCAGGGAAATTCAGAGAAGCCTGCCTGAAGTGATCTCCTGTCCGAGGAAGCCATGGTAGCTTTCTAAGGAATCCTGTAACTCCCTGAGACACAGTTCAAAAAGTGCTGAGTTACAGCATCATTTACTGATACAGACAGAATAGTTTTTAGGGGAATCAATAGCATAACTTCCTATACTTCGGCGAATGGGGCGGCATAAAAATGTTTTAATAAATAAATAAAATAAATACTGAGATATCCTTCCCCACACATGCATTCCTTCCTTTTGTTTTGTTGTCTCCTCAAGTAAGCAACTGTTTAAAAAAACTTATTACTTGTTTTCCAGAGGCAAAAGTGAAATAAGTAAACATAACTCAAGTAGCAAGCTCTCACTCAGACTGCCTTCAGTTGTCTGAAGAAGACAGTCACTCATCTCCATGTGTAATCTACCTTTCTTTCAGCGCAAGGTTCTCAGTCATGCAACTTACCTGGTCCTGTTCTGGCTCCAGTTCGGGCTCAGGTTCTGAAGGACACTTGAAGGGATCTGACTCACTGATATTAATACTGAAAAGCAGAAGTAAACAAAGCCTTTCAAAGCTTGTTGGATAGAGAGGATTAGTAACCAAGAGATTAATACATACCAACAATTTCCTGGGGGAGGTTGCAAGTTAAACACTTATTCAAGAAAACCATTAGCGGTATATAAGAATCTAGTATATGTGGGAGAAGTACCATTGTGATTTATTTTTCTCTGTGCATGGAGACATTTCGGTTTGATTTTTATCAACAGCAGCATCCACATATTTGATCACTCCCCCCCCCCCACATTGCCTGAAGAGGTGTGGTCCAGAAAGAGTTTAAATATGTCATCCATCTGCCATTTTTGTAAATAAATCCAAGATCATCACCTACAAAACTAACCTCCATGGACTCAAAATGTAGGAAGTTCTAAATTAGTAAACTGAAACACCAGTAGCTCAGTCCTTACCACCAGGTGTCTCCCCACTATGGGAAAAATCTGGTGATTAAAGAGAAAAATGCAGCTGCCACCTTCCCCCTGTATCTAACTGCAGAAGCAGAAAGGAAGAACAGTGGGGGAGAACAGACTTAATGCTATTGCTACAGGTAAGATGTTCTGTTTTGTCCCTAATGTATTTACACCGGTACAAGAGATCTTGGAGGACATGAACAAGGGACCAAAAAAAAAAAATAAGCAGGAGTTATAGTTGTTTTCGAACATACTTCTTATATAAAGTTGCTTATTTCAACCAATGAACTGCAAAGAGTCCTGCTATAGTGCATTTCAACATTCACTTTTGAGGCTTATCTACGCTCCTGACTTCTTAGGAAACTGTAGTTCTCTGAATGGTGATTAGACATCTCTAACAGATAATTCTAAGGATGCTCAGTTCCTAAGATTCTTTGGGGAAAGTCATGATAATTAAAAAGATATAAAATCAGTATGATAACATTCTACAAAAGTGAACTCACCCTAGGCAAACTTAAACTGAACATGTTCATTCTATACCATTACTAATTTCCTTGTATATCATTAAAAAGACAATAACTGAGGGAGAGTATGTTTGTGTTTGATTTGCATTTTCAGATTGCACAAGCATTACAATGCAGTTCAATAATTTTTTCATTTCAACAGTTCTTGCTTTGGATGATTTTTTAACCCAAAATCTGTACAATTTTGAGTTCATAGAATCATAGAATTGTAGAATAGTAGAGTTCCACTGGTTTCACTGTCATGTTACTCTGACAGTGAGGAAACTTTTCCTGATATCTAGCCTGAATTTAGGTTGTCACAGCTTGCATTGACTATTCTGTGCCCTACACTTTGATATCAGCAAGAAGTGATCTTGACCTTCCTCTTTGTGACAGCCTTTGAGGTATTTATTGAATGATATCATGTCCCCCCTCAATCCTCTCTTCTCAAGGCTGAACATGCCCAGTTCTCTCAATCTCTCCCCATAGCACAGTGTTTCCAAACTCTGGATCATTTTTGTTGCCCTCCTCTGGACCCTTTCTAATTTTTTCTGCATCTTTCTTAAATCTTGGTACCCAGAACTGGACATAGTATTCCAGATGAGGTCTGACTAGTGAGGAGTATAGAACTACAACTTGTCGTGATTTGGAAGTAATACCTCTATTAATACATCTCAAAATAGCATTTGCCCTTTTGGTGGCTTGCATTGCATTGCATTGTTGAGCCTTGCATTGTTGGCTCATATTTAGCCTGTGGTCCACAATAACTCCATGGTCTTTTTTCTTTTTGAGTTCTGTTGAGCCACATAATCCCCCTCTTGTATCAATGGATTTGGTTTCTTCTTCCTAGGTGAAGGATTTGGCACTTGTCCCTGTGGAATCTCATTCCTTTGCTTTCAGCCCAGTATTCAAGTTTATCAAGATCCTCCTGGATCTTCATTCTGTCTTCTAGAGTGTTTGCTATTCCACCCAGCTTTGCATTGTCTGCAAATTTGATTATCTTTCCTTGTCATTAATCATTAATAAAGATGTTGAAGAACACTGAGACTAGGACTGAACCCTGAGTTAACTAGTTAACTCCCTCCAGTTTGAGAACTTGCCATTGACAAGCACTCTTTGTGTCCAATTTAGCATCCAACTTTGGAATCACCTAATAGTTTTCTACCTAGCCCATTTTTTGCTAATTTGCTTATCAGCATGCCATGGGTATGTTGAAACCTTTGCTAAATTCAAGTTAGATTATGTTCACAGTGTTTCCTCTGTCCATCTGGGAGATAAAATGAGATCAAATTAGTTTGGCAGGATTTATATTTGGTGAATCCATGTTGGCTTTTATTAAACACTACATTTTCTTTGAGGTGCTTGCATGATGAGTTTTAAATATTTTTGTTCTTCAGCAACATACTATTCCTCTCACAAGCTTTCTCCCTGTCACCATTATAATGGATGCCATCACCTTTAGTGCTTTATTTCTGTGGCTGCTAAGTGAGAGTTAAATCACTAGCAATTTGCAGAAAAACCATACAATTTGTTCTATAGCAATGAAGCATTAAAAGTCAAGTTTCTAAATGATGAACAAGGCTCCACTGAATTCACAAGGAAAAGTGTGGCAGCTGGGGAGGGTACTGCAACTTACCAAGTTGAAGACTGAGTTTCTGGTGGACCAGCACAGCAAAAAAATTTTCTCCAGCTTCCTGTAAAGCAGATGGTAGACAATTTCACAGAAATATACCTTACCCTTGAATCTCACCACTATGCTATTAAATAGCCCAGTGAGACATCAGTGTTTTTGATGGATACAGAATGCTGACTGAAGGGTGCGAATGCTGAAGAGATGCACTCCATGCTACAATATGTTGTTACAATTCCCAACATGTCAGTTCCAAAATGCCATCTTAACGGTAATTAATACAAACTTAAAGGTAATTAATACAGGCTGCCTCTTCCATCTTTCATGATCTCATGCCACACTGATCCAGAAATATATCACTTGGGAAGGCTATTTCCATTCTAGCATTATTTCCCTAGGGAAGTGCATAACTTGGTATAACATGAAACCATATAATCTGCCCAAAATTACACCATTGCAGAGATTACCATTGACATATGCAGACAAGGTTTAATTGCTGACAGGATTTCCCAGATCTGACACCTGCTTTCAGTATCCCTAGACCACATGGAACAAAAATATTTTTTATCTTTTTTTTTCCCCTTTCTCCTGAAAAGAACCAAGCAGCTTTATATAGTGCTCCTCTTTTCCATTTTATTCTCACAATCCTGAGAGCAAACGACTAGCCCAAGGTTACTCAGTGAGCTTCATGGCCAGCTGGAGACTGGTACCTGGATTTCCCAAGGCCCAGTTCAATATTCTAACCACCACACCACACTGATTCTCTTAAATTGGTTCCTTCAGCAGGTTTAAGTTTATTTCCCTCTCCAATGAATATAAAGAAAGTTCAAATCAAAGCATCAGGAATTAGGGAAAGGTAGTGCTCTCCTCACTTTTATCCTCTTAATAGTCCTCTGTGGCAGGTTAGCCTGTGAAGCAATGACTGCTAGGTCCAGGGAGATCTGGAGAGTTCCATAGCCGAGCAGGGATTTCAACCTGGGTGTCCATAATCTTATTTCAACACTATAACCACTAGCTTTCTCTTTCTCCCCCCCTCCTTTTTGGTGGCAAGAATGGTATTGCTTCTGAACATGGAATCCAAAATCCACAGTTGGGCACTATCTTTACAAGAAGCAGACAAAATTCCACAAAAATGCTAAAGCTCTTGAATTCTTCAGAATTATTTATTAAAGCAAGGTTGTAAAAAAAAAAATTGTTTCCCTTTCCCCAGCCTTTTTGTTCGCTCTAGCCTGATGAAGAGTTCTGCAGGAATGGAGAACATTTGGATGTAGTCTGGGTTGGTCCTAATAAACATATTGGCCAATTGTGGATTTTGGATCTTTTTTCATGGATCACGACACAGCTTGTTTGCTTTCTTCCCCCCTGAATTATCTTCTCTTCCTCTCCCCGCATAACCAATCAGATATTCATAGAAGGCTTTTCCCACACTACTGCTCACCTTTATTCTTCCCCATGTTTTCAGCACCCGGTCTAGCCCCGCATGTAGCTGGTAACAGAGCAGCAGCCAAAGGGTGCTGGTGGCTGTCTTCCCCCTGGGCCCGACACTGAGCACCTCCAACATTCTGCCAGCTCCGCCAAGGACAAGTCTGCACGACAGCGGGCGAGACGTCACCGAGGGGCTTTTTGACGTCACCCAATCAGAATTCTGTCGTTGGTCCTGCTGTCTCCTTCCTCTGGGCCTGGGTCTTCTTCCCCTATGAGGAGGACGAACAAGAAAGGAGCTGCCTCGAGTTTCTGTTCATCTAGTTCCGGCAAAATGACAACTTCGCCGAAGAAAGCGTTTAGCCGAATTCACTACTGCTTCTGTGCAATTGGGAAAGACAATGTTCATAAGCTGTGGGGAGCCTAGCAAACAAAAAAGAAGCAACTGGTGTGTGGAAACAGCCACTCCGAGTCTGGGATTGGAGCAAGACTTGACCAGCTTTAAAGGCTCTCACTGTTGCATTCCATTCACGTATAGCCTCGCTTACGCTGCCATCTCCTGCCTGTTTAAACGGAAGAAAATGCGCCCACTGCCAGCGTTCTAGGAATTGTATGCTGGCTGGGGAATGCTGGGAATTGTACGCCTTTTTTAATCTTAACTTGCATAGGATTGCATCCAAGTTTAAAATAATAACCATATGTCGAAAGAAACTGTGTGCTAGCTGAGAAAGGGAAGGAAAGACACAGCTTTGTGACATCAGCGCACTCTTTCTCAGACGCAGGGTGACAGCGCAGCTTAATTTAGGCGTACTTCGCTTCCGCCTCAGCATCTGCTTGAAAAAACAGGTCTCACGCAAATCGGTCCTTTCAGACCTTAACGGAGGAATTTCCGAACACGTTTGAGTACTAGTATCTTGGAAATCAACTTCTGTCCCTTGTGTTCGGAGTAGCAATGACGCACTGTGCAATCGAGGAAACGCAACTTTTTTTTTTAACATTTACGCCGAAATTGCAGGGACACAAAACTACGGCACTGGCGAAGTGACGGGGCAGGGAGAGAGAGGCAAATTTCTTTATTTGCGCTGTGCAAGCCCGTAGGCGGGCGACGGAAAGGGCTAATCCTAGTCAAAGTGATTTATTGCAATTAAGTTTTTAAAAGAAGCAGGAAAAGCACACGTTACTGAGTAAAAGTCTGTTAAGTTGCTGCTGCTTACCAAGTTACATACAAGACGAAATTCAATAAAAACTCATTACGATGATGAAGTACAGTGGGTCTTAGTCACAATTGTTTGTTAGATTGCACGCAATTTGCAACCAAGGCATTCTGCCTTTAAAAACACTTGCTCATTATTTAATAGGCTAAAAGTGCTTCTGCAATTATTCTGCAATTATCACAACCACTCAAGCCAAAAGAGTTGAAAGATGCAGACAACAAACAATGGAACCGATCTGTGACTGACTGCAGTTTTTCCCAATCTATGCTGTCTCTTCACTGAAGGTCACACAGGCGAGAGCAAAGAGTGCAGATCACCGACTCAAGGGCTCCCGTTTGACCCCTGCCAACAATGTGAGCGTCCAAATAACCCAAGCAAGCAAAAGCTCCAAGTTTGGACAGCACACGAAACGCCCAGGGATAGAGCAGCTGGGAGTTGTTTAAACAGCCATTGCCAGAAGGAGTTAAGCAAAAAGAGCCCAAGGCAGAGTGTAGCAACCCACTCAGACTGAAATCCCACGCATAATATCACATACCGTGATCACAATGTTGGTTTTGTTATTTAATGCACCACCTTTCTAACAAGGACCCTCAGCGGGCGTACAATTTTAAAATATTATATATGTTTAAACAAGGGTGGGGGAGTCCTACAACTCACAGCATGCATCAGCCAGTATGGCTGGATGAAGGGATGCTTGAACTTGTAGGATGTTTTCCTGTCTAAACTTGTATAGGATTGTGCCTTTATTTATTTATTTAAAACATTTCTATGCCACCCCCATCGCAACAAAGCCTCGGGGCGGCTCACAAAGAATACATAAATAATAACAATACAACAATTTTTTAAAAAATTGTTTAAAAACCCCTGGTGCATTCTCAGCTAAAAATTTAAAATTCTATTAATTAAATAATTTAACAATTAAAATAAGTTTTAAATAAAAAGGTCTTAGCCTGGCGCCGAAAAACAAATAACGACGGCGCCAGGCAGACTTCTCTGGGGAGCGCATTCCATAGATGGGGCGCCACCGCAGAGAAAGCCCTCCTCCGGGTACTCACCCTCCTAATATTCACAGGGCATCTAAACAAATTTTATAAAAATCAGAACAAAAATCTCTCAGGTAGACTAGGTCTCTTCAAGAGGTCCTGGCATGCAATTCCTCACTTCTGCTTTCTCTGCAGGACTTCAATATCCCCGCAGAGAGCTAGCAGAACACATTTTCCCTGCCTAAGGTACAGCAGCAGTGTCCCCCGCTGCTCCTGATAAGATGTATAATACAAAAAGCCAAACAAATTACTGACACATGGAGCAGAAAATCTCACAAACATCTCCCCGAATTCCTGGCACGGGGGAGAGTTACAGTTTGCTGCCATTTCAAGACACCTAAAATCTATTCCCTGCAGCAGCCATATCACACTGCCTAATGGTAGACCTAGCCCTGATGTGTGGAAGGGCTTCCCAAACTGTTCTCTGAGGTCAAGTGGTGGTCATTTCAGGCAGTTATAACAGAAGCTGCTCTTATTAGTGCTTGTCTAAGATGTTTTCATGATCACAGAGCTGAAAGGCACTTAAAAATAAGTCATTGGCAAACTGAACTGCCCATAATAACTTTCATTCTGATAAAGTTTAAAAGTTATTTGGGATAAACATTCTTATTGAGAATACTCCAAGATATTACTTTGAAACTTGGGATGGCTAATGGAAATGTACTCAGCTCCATAACTGAGAGTGTGTTGCTAGTAAGAAAATAGCATTGGTCACATTCCACTAATTTTTTTCACTGTTAAATTGTATAGTCTACCGTTCTTCAGAGTATTTTAAATGAATACATGTTTAGCATTAGGAATCTCCTGGTTTGCCAACCTAAGCCCCTTTTGGTGACTATACTTTGTACTCTCATGTTTAGAGATAGCCCAGATCATAAGATCATAATTTGAATTTTAGGTTTGGGCAGTGAGGCTACATGTTCATGCACTCGGGTGGATGAGGTTTGGTGCATGTTGGAAGGAAGTAGGGCAAGCCTGATTCCCCACTATCATTTTAATTCAAACATTTAGCATGTTTAACGGTGGTTTAAAATGTTATTTTTTTCTGTTAATTTATAGTATGCTTTTGTTAAAACAAGACAAAGGGTGTTAGAAAGAGGTGTGAGGAAGTAGTCATGTCATTTTTATAGTAAAACATAAAAAACCAATTTCTAAGTTTGCTAAAATTCTATAAAAACCACAAATGACACTGATTTCACTGGTCCACAAATTTTGGGAAATTATCAGCCTTTGAGATAAAATGTGCTAATTCTTACATATTTTGATTACTTGAATTAGAAAACAGGCAGTAAAGGTGCTGGTTGGCTAAGGTTTTCAAGATATTTCACAATAAAGATTTATACACAGATGAGTATATTTGCCTACAAGGGAGGGAGGTGTCTGATGATCATGATGCCTTGTAACTTCTCAACAAAGTACGATAGAACAATGAAAATGGTACCACATGGAAATGTATAAATTTATCTTCACTTTGAGACTAAAGGTTATTACCTAACTGTAATTTATTGTTCTTTTATTGCAAGGTCCATTTGTCTTGGTCAGATCTACGCATCACACAGGTACATCTGGTGGCTTGTGGAAGTGCCATTGCCTAACATTTCCAAGGAACAGTTGCGTGATATTTTCCCTCAGAAGCCAAGATGCCTCGCAACTGTGTAAGCAATGCAGATAACTTCTGCTACATTTGTGGCAAGGTTACATTTGCATCTCAAAAGTGCAGTATGACATGACAGCAGTGGTAAAAAAAGGCATACCACCTATATTTTGGATGCAAAATAGGGGATCAGGACAAGAGTTGGGCCCCTCATTATTGTTGCATTACGTGTGCAACTTATCTGCATCATTGGCTAAACTAGAAGAAACAGTCCTTGTCTTTCACAGTCCCAATGGTGTGGAGGGAACCCACCAATCATAGTTGGAGTTGGGAACAGCAAGGCAGATGATTATGAAAACACGTGGAAAATTTGCTTAGGTCCTATAAAGCACTTGGTGCAAATATGTCACTGAAAATTCACTTCTTACACTCACATTTAGACTATTTCCCTTTGAACTGTGGGGCAGTGAGTGATGAACACGGGGAGAGATTCCACCAGGATATTGCAGGCATGGAGAAAAGATGCCAAGGGAAATGGAATCCGTCCATGCTTGCCGATTACTGCTGGAATCTCTCCGGGGATGATCCTACTGCAGTTCACAAGAAAAAAGCCAAAAAACACAGTTTAGATATTGAATAAAGACGGAGCCTTGTCAGTTAATCTGATGTTAGAGTTTATCAGTTTTTCATGCAAAATGCATGAAAGTGTTACATGAATTAATGAATGGAAAGTTCAATAAAAAGATTACTTTACAATGACTGGTGTGGCACCATTCTCATTGCTAAATCACATTTTGCAGAAAAGTTATGGAGCATAATTGCACATCCCCCTCATAATTTTGAATTATTTTGATGCAATTTTTACCTGAAGCTGTATCTTGGAAGCTGGAGCCAATTAATACTCAGGACTTAATATTCCTTTATTAGTGACCCAAATCTGGCAAAATTGAGCTACTTTCTTTTTCGAGGCTTTCTCCTTGTAGACCAGTGTTTTCACTGAGTCTAGAAGTATGCATTGTATAGGTTTATTGATGTAATGAAATTGTAGTCCTTGGCATTGCAAAGTCATTGCTCTTCTAGTTTAAGCCCTGAATTGAATTAAAACAATGGTTCTATACTCATATTGTGGGTGTTTCTGTATTAGGCATTTAGTGTCAAATTACCATGATATGTTCACTTTTACAGAGCATTTGTGACTGAAATAAACGGTCCTTGATCCAGTAAAGAGGAGACTATCAGGTTTCCCAGGAAAGCCCCTAGCAAAGAGAGACTGAATGCCAGATCTGGCTTTAAACACAATATTTATTCTATGATATAAAGAATACAAAAGTATAAGAATACAAATTTAGCAATCATCAGCAACAATATCAAGAGAGGCCTCATTCACACTCGCGGTCATCCAATACTCACACACAACCAATGAACCCTTCTTCAGCAGTGATCAAGCGGTGGCAAGGACTGTGGGTGCCCAGTTGCAATGCTATCCTGGCACACATGGGAGCTGGAAAGCCCAGGCATTTTATACCTCACCTAGTCCAAACTGGTTCAAACAGTGAGCTCATCTGGGCAAAAACAGACACAGGATGTACTGGTCTTCCCTTATCTTGGAAAAACATGTTCACCACATTCCATTCTCTCTCTGGATGCTACATGGTGGGCTTATCTTATCTAATATGTTCCATTCTCGAACCACTCCTGGCTTTCAGTTTTGCTGTGCAAAAATACCTCAGTTCTGATCAGTCCCATCATGCTCCTTGATTCTCCATTTTCTTCTGGGTCTCTTAGGCCTTCAGGAACCCATGCACACTGTAACACATTCCCATATGATATCATCCATTCAAGGTCATCTTGTATTTTCCCTACAGTTCTTGCATTCCCCCACCCACCCTGAAACTTATACTAAAATGCCAACCTTTTAAAGAAATGCAGTAATTCAATGTCTGTAGTGCAAATGGCAACTACATGTTGGGGATTACATGAACAGAGCTGGCTGGAGCTGGGGGTCAGACTAGATGAACTAGAGGCCCCTTCTGATTCACTTTGTTTCTATGTGGGCAGTGACTGGGCAGGCAAAATGACACCTGATAATAACCTTTGAAGTAAAAGTTATTTTCTCACTCCCTTTTAAAGGGTTGATACTTTAATTCGTACTGCAACACTTCCAGTTATTTAAAATAAATATAGCATTATAGCACCCTAATACCAGACTGCTATTTAAAGAAATTAAAACCTTTCTGGTCATTGCCAATGTGTTTGCATCATGGTATTATACTACTATAATACTTTTTCTCTCAAAACCAAAATATACACAGATGTTTTCTGTTAAATAAAAGACTGATGAAAAAATTAAAATGGCTCCTACTTCAATGGCTATGGTAAATGTGTGTTGAGCTTCAAATGGCCAAAAGAGAGGCCTATTGACAGAGAAACATGACCCGGGGGAGAATGTAGTTCATGCAAGATCTTGCCCCTCAGCACTGTTCCAGCTACCAGGTGAATCCAACAGACTACTTCTGCCTCCACCAGTTATTTTCCACCCCGCTGCTTGAGCATCAGCAACTTAATGCTTCTGGGGAAACCTGAAACAAGCATTTGAGAGCTTTTCTTAGGAAGTGCTAAATTTCTTCTGGGTAAATGGTCCCACTTGTGCAACACAGTCAGTGAGATTCACTGTTTAGCAAAGGAATTAGTGGGAAAGGGTTGGTAGGTGGGTAAGCACCCCATTGTCCAGCATTGGGACATTTTTCAGACATGCATCACACAAACTTCCAAGTCAGAAAATTGCCTTTAATTTAGCAGGCTCTCAGGAGATTAAAATCTCTACTAAAAGATTCTGTATAGAAATGTAGCAGTTGTTTCAATGTACTTCAGAGCTGTGTTCGGAATTGTAGTGTTGTATCCTCCATTTGCCTCTTATAATCTTGATCGAATGTTTCATTTTGAGCCACAGTAAAGTAATTCTTCCAGTCTCCAACAATTCCTAGAAAGTGAAAGAATGTGAATCAGACCCTAGATGGCTTTCTGGAAGATAAAGGGTGAAGAGCACAAGAATTCGTGCTATAACCAGTACTTTTTTTGTCATAGAACACACTGGAACGGAGTTCCAGCACCTTTTTTCAACAGGTTTTCCAAGTTTTAAAAGTAACTTTTGAAAATGTGATGTTTGGTCCACGTGGATTCGAATTGCCCTCTTGAGCGTAGCAGGTTGGCGGCAAAATCATTAAAATGGTGCATGCGGGCTGCTTGTGTGTCTAATCCAATGCATGCGTACTTCGTCCGCACTGGTTGTGATGGTGCTGCTCAGCTTGTGGCGCTGCTCAGCTTGTGATTGGCTGTGTGGTCACGTGCTTACTGTGGGCAGCAACTGTTATGTTTTGTTTGTTGGGAAAATTTGGATGAATCCTGTCTGAAAAGCATTACTTTTTTGTGTGCCTTTGCACTGTGGGATCGAATCTTGTCTTCCTTCTCAAAACCAAGCTGTCACTGTTACAAATGGAATTCCCCCACTCCTTTCTCTCACCTTTAGCTGTGGGCTACAGTAGACAGGCCATTCAGTCCAAATATACATTGTAAATAGTCATTGTTGGAATTCAGTTTACAAGGAAGTATCTTTTGATAGCTCAGAGGCTCCATGTGCCCTGGCCAATTCAGAATGTCTAGAGTCTAGATAGGAGTCTTGAGCTTATCATGCATAGTTTCTCAGTAGCTTGAATTTACATGTCCAAGCAGACCTGGAGATGGGTTCAAGCTACTGAACTAAAGTGTCAATACAGGCAATTAGAAATATTGTAATCTCATTGTTACTGTGTGATTGACTGACATTTCTTTATCTGTTCTGTATGTGATGACCTCAGAATCTTATCTCTACATTCTGTCATCGATTGCCCTGTACCTGTATGTGACTGGGAGTGTATAAAAACTTTCTAGTTGTGTTGAAGCTTTGCAGCAGAGTTCATCTCTGCCTGCCCAGTAATGCATGCATTATCGTGAGAGTACCGCGGGAACCTTGGGGTAAATACAATAAAGCCTCAGATGAGCTGGACGCTTGGTCTTTCCCACGAACCCGAGTTTTATTCCCTCTTCACAAATTGAGATTCTGGGATTCTGACACGTTACACAACTGATGTGTGTGGGTGTGTGTACTGTAATTGACTACGTGTGAAAGGTAAATAATTTCATGAGTTCTGGCACCTTTTTTCTTACAAAAAAAGCACTGGCTATAACTGCCAGATTAAGCAATTAAGCTTTAATCAATAAAAGTAGGCCTTAAGTGTTGAAGGCCCACTGAATCCAGCTGGGAAGTAAGGGCTTCCTTGTCTACATTTGGAGGTTATTTTGGATCTGGTGTGTAAATGTGGTAGGGAAAGAATTGCATGTGGTCTTTCCTTCTAACAATAATCTGAAAAGGCGCCTGTATTATGATACCATTTGACAGTATTAGGGTTTATTAGTTAGTTTAGCACCTGCTGTTAACAATATTTTTTTAAAAAATCACTTTCTGGGCCCAATTAAATGCAAAGGAATAATGGCCTAATGAATATGGAAACAAATATTTACCCTTGCGCATGAATGGGGAGATACTTTGGTCCATCACAGCAGCTGGAACCATCCTATAGTTTGTAGTAGGATTATCCTTCATAATTTCAAAGCGTGTGCTGTAGGCTATCTTATCCACAACTGATTGTTCCAGGTCCTTTCCCAAAAACTGCATGAGTTTCTTAATCTCACGATTGGGATCCTATGAATTAAGGCACAGAAATGGCATCAGCATTGCTATGGACCTCAAGATATTCCTTCAAGAAATGGTGTTTTTGGTTTTAGTAAGCTTTGCTGTCTATATAAAACCCCACAGAGTAGAAAAGAAAAGACACCCATTATCTTTGTGCTGGACCAAATGAACCATAGATGGGCAACCTCTGGACCACAGGCCTAATCTGGCCTGTGGATATTCCCAATACTGCCCATAGAGGATGGGGCATCCCCATTGGTTCCTGTCTTCTCCCCAAGTACTGCCCTGGTCTATTGTTGTTGTTGTTGTTGTTGTTGTTGTTGTTGTTGTTATATATTTGATTTATATGCCAGCCCACTAGCCATAGGCTCTCTGAGTGACTTACATCATATAAAATTCATAAGACAATGCAAAACACAACTTGACAATACACAACTAAAAGACCAATAACAATAAAATCATCAATATACTATGAGAATTCAATAAAATAAAAAATAAAATAAAAATAATAAAATGTATAGATACAACCCAAAAATAAGACAAAAACCCATTAACATTAATTACATAAAAAATCCAGCATTTAAAACATATTGGCAGCAGCACATAATAACATAAAATTAAGATTAAAACATTAATTAAAATTCCAGAATTCACCTAATTAAAATAACTATGGGACAAGTGAGTTTTTAGTTTGCGCCTGAAGGCCAAAAAAACTAGGCACCAACCAGACTTCCAATGGCATCAAGTTCCAAAGGTGCTATATTTGAGAAAGCTTGAACACAGAGGGCAGCTTTGGATGCAGACTGCAGTGACCAGGCTGGTATATATGGAGAAAGGCATTCCCTTAGATAGCGTGGCCCCAAGCCTGCCTAGAACCAGTGTAATATGCTCACAAATACCAGTCCTAGTCAGCAGGCATGCTGCCCAATTTTGGACAGTTGCATGGTCCAGACCATTTTCAAAGGCAGCCCCACGCAGAGCACATCACAGTATTCCAAGTAGGAGGTTACCGGTGCATGCATGACCATGGCAAGGCTCTGCTCATCTAAGTAGGGATGCAGCTGATAGATCAGCTAAAGCTGATAAAAAGTGCTTCTAGAAACTGTGTCCACCGGGGCTACAAGTGACAACTCAGGATCCAGGAACACTCCAAGGCTACAAACTTTATCCTTAAGCAGGAGCACAACCCCATCCAGGATAGGTTGCAAATTCTCCAGTTGAACAGATGGAATCTTCACCAACAGCCTAAAGGCTACTGGAAGCTTGAGAAGGAAGCAGGGTGAGGAATTCCCACACTATCTCCAGTCTGTGATGGGGGATAACAACAGGCAATAACTCAGCCAGTATTTGCAGGGGGGGATTTCAAGTCCTAGCTAGGTCACTTCACTGCTGCTTCCCATTCTCCACCCAGACAATGTCAAGCAAGAGCTAAGCTGCTTGTGCACTAAGAAGTAAAGAATGAGAAAAGCCAGTCCAAGCATTCCACTACCACTTATTGCAAGGCCTAGTCCTCTGCATTCTCATCAGGAACTTCTGCAACCACTGAACATGAGTGCCTCACCTCCTCTGCACCCTCAGCCTATGTGAGATGTGCAGCAGCCAAAGCCAGTTGCCAGGACTTTACTGTGGCCAGTCTTTCTTAATGTGGGAAGCACTGCATAAAGTGTCAGTGGTTCCCAGCCGAGACCCTGGAAGGAGTTCCTTCTGGTGCATCAGCCTAGAATCAAATTATGTCAGTGGTGGCCCCCGATGTCATTCATCCCACAGAAGGCAGCGGGGTATCATCTGGTTCCTCCACCAAACATCTGTTTCCCAGCCCTAAAGTGCACTGTCAATCAATCTGGAGATCCAATTCCTAAAATTTTATACAAAAAAAGCAATTTATATCCATCTGTACAATGTATTTCTTCTGTCATCTCACTCATAAAATGAAAAGAATGCATTTATTGTCTCATTACCTCTTTCATGTCTTCATAAAATAGGTATAATATGGGATGGTCATTCTTCTTATTCCACCAGTCTTTCACATGATTGTACCAGGAGCCAAAAGCAACTAGATTTTGAGAAAGAGATAAGCAGACATTGTCAAGTAAAAAGAGGATAGTTGCAAAGAAAAGGAACAAGATTAAAATCTAGATGTTTGAGTAGTACAATGAGTTAATGTAGGGTGGCAAACTGCTTGGAGTCATGAATTGGAGTGCCATCCCCAATCTTCCATGGGCAAAATGGCATAATGGGATAGGGTCCCACTCATGACATCAGTGGCAGAGCCCCTCAGAATAAAGCTGAGCTGGCTCAGTTTCCTTCATTCCTCTTTCAGGAGGCTCTTTCTGAGGTTAGGGCACTGCTGTTCAAAATTAAATGGAATCTGCCAAAGGGCAGGTCTGTGTGTGTGTATATGTCTGTGTAATTTCTGCACCACCCATCAGCCAAAATGCTCCCTTGGTAGTGCACAAGATCAAAGTTGCAATAACAATCTTTATAAAAATACAGTAAAACTATTAGTATAAACTATGGTAATAACAATAAAACAAAGATCCATCTGCCATAACTGCACCTAAATCAATTTGGAGGTAAAGTAGTAAAATACAGCACAAAATGGAACTAAAAGTCTAACTAATAAAATATTAGGAAAATAAAAAGGGGGTTACCTAGCACTGGAAGGAACACAGAGTGGGCACCAGGTGTACCTCTTTGGGAAGCTGATTCCACAGACGGGGTGCCACAACCAGGAAGGCCCTTCCCCTAGTAGCCACCCTCCTTGCTTCCTTTGGAGGGGGCTTTCTGAGATGGATCTCAGGGTTCAAGTAGCCCATACAGAGGAGCCACTCCTTCAGATAACCAGACCCCAAACTGTTTAGGGCTTTAAATGTTATTGTTAGCACTTTGAATTAAACCTGAACCTCAGCTGATTATCAGTGTGATTGATAGAGGACTGGCATGATGTTTTCTTGTCAGCTAGTTCCCATTAGCAGCCCCACTGTTCTATTTTGAACCAACTGAAGTCTTCAACCATTTTCAAAGACAGCCCCACATACAGCTTGTTACAATAGTCCAAGCAAGAGGTTACCAGATCATGGATCACTGTTGCTAGGCTCTGCCTGACCAGATAGAGTCATAGTTGGTAAATCAGCCTAAGCCGATAAAAGATGCTCCTTATCACTGAGTCCACCTGGGACCCCAGTGACAATTCAGGATCCAGGAGCACACCCAACCTATGAATCCTGTCTTTTAGCCGGAGTGCCATCCCATCCAGGACAGGCTGAATTCCTCCTGACTGGGCAGATGAACCACCTACCAATAGCACTTCTGTCTTTTCTACACTGAGTCTCAGTTTGTTGGCCCTCATCCAGTCCATTACCAGGCCCAGGCACTGATTCAGAGCAGCCGCTGCTTCACTTAGATTTCATGAAGAAGAGAGGCAGAGCTGAGTGTCATCTGCATATTGGTGAGATTTCAGCCCATACTTCCAGATGACCTCTCCCAGTGGTTTCATGTGGATGTTAAAAAGCATGGGGATAAAATAGAGCCCTGTGGTAGACCATGACATAACTGCCATGGCACAGAGCAATGATCCCCTAGCATCACCTTCTGGAATTGGTCAGTCAAGTAGGAATGGAACCAGTGACTCTAACTTCCAGAATGATGACAAAAATAGAGTCTAGCTCCCCTGCAGTTCAGTATAAAATCACTGAAAACTGTACAATCACTATAGCTATACAGATACATGCAAACCACATAAACTGGGCATAATTACTAGAACAGTTGAGTGATGACAGGTGAAATCTAAAACACAGCACACAGTGATGTAGTTCAGAAAACACACCATTCCACAGTTAACAATACTTAATCCCATGGAAATTAGGATAGTCTTAATCCACAAGAGGCTGCAGGGCATGCTATCCACCATTATGGAGATGCAAAGCCCAGCTGGGGGTTGCTGTGGGTGTACTGCAAACCCAACTAGGAGGGTGATTTGTGTTTTAAACAACCTTTAGAACAGACTGGGATTATGTAAGGACTGTCCAGGTCTTAACCCTCCCTGGCCATGTTCACATGATATGGCAAGCAAGGGCCACCCCCAGTTGCAGGTTGCATATTCATAATAGCAGACAGCACACACAATGGCCATTCAAGGGATAATTAGCCCACAATGGACTACCATGGCATTCAAACTAGCCCAGTAAATCTATCAATTCTGGTGCAAGGACAACTCTTTCACAACTGAAATTTATAGGACTGCATAACAACAGATTAAACACTAGTCCAATGATAGGATTGCCCTTTGCATCATACATCATGTGAGTTGGCCATATTCATATTTTAAAAATCACTGTAGGGCCTGTTTATCTGATGCTTAAATATAAAATGTTGGAGAAACTGCAACAAGCAAGGTTCATATGTATTGACTACATTCTGTTGTGTGACAGTACTGGAACATGATATTTTCAGAAGTGATAAACAGTAAACATCAAATTACATGTCACACCTCCTTTGGCTCTGTTAACAATATGGGATAAACAGAATGCAGATATGTCTAAGGAATTGTGTCCTTGCTGATGGCAGCTCACAGGGGAAGAGCTACAAGAGGGAGAACTGTAGTACTTGTAACAATGAAGCCTTGGTACAAGGAGCTGTGGTAAAGGCCATGGAAGAAAAACGGATGTAGCCACTGGAATTATTTAATTTTAAAGTCAAAATACCTGATTTTTATACAGTACAAGTTAGTTCACATACAAATCAGAGATGTACACAGCAACATCTGTCAATGTCTTTATGAAAAAAGACTATATATAATATGCTATTTTGAAGGCACATAAAAAAAATCTCCAGCAGCCAATGGATTCTACCCATATTTGGAATATTAATAACATTTTGAGGTGAGGGAAAGGAAACTAGCTGTTCAACTGCTAGTTTGTTAATTAAAACAGAAATTTTAAAAGTGAAAAACTTGTCCTAGAATTGGAGGTTGAAATTTCTTAGGGTTAAGCAAAAAAAAAAAAAGTGCTGAGGATATGGATGCCCTTGAATGCAAGTTAATTGTTTCAGTAGCCAGTTCATTCAACATTAGGACCCTGAATGGGGGGGAGAGTAGTTTAACTACCTGCTGTGGCTGCTATTAGCATGGGAAGGGAGCTCCTCTTTGCTCCATGTAATTGATAGTTCGGCCCATTGTGACAACCAGAGAAGAAAATTTGCCAATTGGTGTTGAGCATACCTAGCTCTTTTGCCTGAAACTTGGAGAATATTTTCCCCCAATTTCCACCCACCTCAGCTTGAAGAGAAAAGGTCAGCCTTGCTGCTATAACAGTGGCATGCCTATCTTCAGCACCAGTTAGTCGGATCTACAGACCTCACAAAAACACATGGCTTTCCATTCTTTCTCATTCACAGAATAAAGGGATATTACATTGGATTTGACACAGGGAACCTTTTATTTGTTGCTGTTGTTAGTTGCGAAGTCATGTCCGACTCATCGCGACTCCATGGCAACATTCCTCCAGGCCTTTCTGTCCTCCACCATCCCCTGGAGTCCACTTAAGTTCATGGTGACTGCTTCAGTGACTCCATCTAGCCACCTCATTCTCTGCTGTCCTCTTCTTCCATTGCCATCTATTGTTCCCAGCGTTAGGCTCTTCTCCAAGGAGTCCTTCCTTCTCATTAGGTGGCCAAAGTATTTGAGTTTCATCTTCAGGATCTGGCCTTCTAAAGAGCAGTCAGGGTTGATCTCCTCAAGAACTGACCGGTTTGATCTCCTTACTGTCCAAGGGACTTGCAGGAGTCTCCTCCAGTACCACAATTCAAAGGCCTCAATTCTTTGGTGCTCAGCCTTCCTTATGGTCCAACTTTCAGAGCCATACATTGCAACTAGGAAAACCATAGCCTTGACTATACACACTTTTGTTGGCAGGGTGATGTCTCTGCTTTTTAGTATGCTGTCTAGATTTGCCATAGCTTGCCTCCCCAGGAGCAAGCGTCTTTAAATTTCTTGGTTGCAGTCCCCATCTGTGGTGATCTTGGAGCCCAGGAAAATAAAATCTGTCACTAACTCCATTTCTTCCCCATCTGTTTGCCAAGAAGTGAGAAGACCGGATGCCATGATCTTAGTTTTCTTAATGTTGAGTTTCAAGCCAACTTTTGCGCTCTCCACATGCATCAAGAGGCTCTTTAGTTCCTCTTCACTTTCTGCCATTAGAGTGGTATCATCTGCATATCTGAGGTTGTTGATATTTCTCCCAGTAATCTTAATTCCAGCTGGTGATTCATCTAGGCCTGCCTTTCTCATGATGTGCTCTGCATATAAATTAAATAGGCAGGGCGACAGTATACAGCCTTGCCGAACTCCTTTCTCAATTTTGCACCAATCAGTGGTACCGTGTCCAGTTCTCACTGTTGCTTCTTGACCCGCATATAGGTTTCTCAAGAGACGAATAAGATGGTCTGGTACTCCTATCTCTTTAAGAACTTGCCACATTGTGTTGTGATCCACACAATCAAAGGCTTTAGCATAGTCAATGAAGCAGAAGTAGATGTTTTTCTGGAACTCCCTAGCTTTCTCCATGATCCAGCGTATGTTGGCAATTTGATCTCTAGCTTTGCTCCTTCTTCGAAATCCTGCCTGCCAGTGGTTCTCGGTCCACATACTGCTGGAGTCTAGCTTGTAGGATTTTGAACATAACTTTGCTATTATGTGAAATGAGTGCAATGGTGTGGTAATTTGAACATTCTCTGGCATTGCCCTTCTTTGGGATCAGAATGTAAACTGACCTGTTCCAATCTTGTGGCCACTACTGAGCTTTCCAAATTTGCTGGCAAATTGAGAGTAGCACATTTACTGCATCATCTTTTAAAATTTTGAATAGCTCAGCTGGAATACTGTCACCTCCACTAGCTTTGTTGTTGCTCAGACTTCCTAAGGCCCATTTGATTCACATTCCAGGATGTCTGGCTCAAGGTCAGTGATCACCACATTGTGGTTATCAGGGATATTAAGCTCTTTCTTGTATACATAGTTCTTCTGTGTAATCTTGCCACCTCTTCTTAATCTCTTCTGCCTCTGTTAGGTCCCTGCCATTTTGGTCCTTTAGCATGCCCATCTTTGCATGAAACGTTCCCTTCATATCTCCAATTTTCTTGAAGAGATCTCTGGTCCTCCCTATTCCATTGTTTTCTTCTATTTCTTTGCACTGTTCATTTAAGAAGGCCTTCTTATCTCTTCTCGCTATTCTCTGGAATTCTGCATTCAGTTGGGTGTATCTTTCCTTTTCTTCCTTGCCTTTTGCCTCCCTTCTTTCCTCATCTATTTTCAAAGCTTCCTCAGATAGCCATTTTGCTTTCTTGCATTTCTTTTTCTTTGGGATGGCTTTAGTTGCTACCTCTTGTACAATGTTGTGAACCTCCGTCCATAGTTCTTCAGGCACTCTGTCTATCAGATCTAATTCCTTAAATCTATTTGTCACCTCCACTGTATATTAATCAGGAATATGATTTAGGTCATACCTGAGTTGCCTTGTGCTTTTCCCTACTTTCTTCAATTGAAGCCTAAAGTTTGCAAAATGAAGCTCATGATCTGAGCCACAGTTTGCTCCTGTTCTAGTTTTTACTGACTGTATAGAGCTTCTCCATCTTTGTCTGCAGAGCACATAGTCAATCTGATTTCTGTGTTGACCGTCTGGTGATGTCCATGTGTAGAGTCGTCTCTTGGGTTGTTGGATAAGAGTGTTTGCTATGACCATCGTATTCTCTTGACAAATTTCTACTAGCCTGTGCCCTGCTTCATTTTGTACTCCAAGGCCAAACTTGCCTGTTATTCCAGTTATCCTTTGACTTCCTGCCTTAGCATTCCAATCCCCTATGATGATAAGGACATCATTTTTTGGTGTTAATTCTAGAAGGTGTTGTCGGCCTTCATAGAACCAGTCCACTTCAGCCTTTTCAGCACCAGAGGCTGGGGCATAGACTTGGACTATTGTGATGTTGAATGGTTTTGCCTTGGAATTGAACTGAGATCATTCTGTCATTTTGAAGATTGCATCCCAGTACTGCTTTTCCTACTCCTCTATTGACTATGGAGGCCACTCCATTTCTTCTGAGGGATTCTTGCCCACAGTAGTATACCTGTTGGTCATCTGAATTAAATTCACCCCTTCCTGTCCATTTTAGTTCACTGATTCCTAAGATGTCGATGTTCAGTCTTGTCATCTTTTGTTTGACCACATCCAGTTTGCCTTGATTCATGGATCTTACATTCCAGGTTTCTATGGAATATAGATCTTTGTAGCATTGGACTATCCTTTCCCCAGCAGATACATCTGCGACTGAGTCTCCTTTCAGCTGAGACCCAGTCACTTCATTCTCTCTGGCGCTCCTAGTACTAGCCCTCTGCTCTTCCCCAGTCACACATTGGACACCTTCCAACCTGAGAGGCTCATCTTCCAGTGTTATATCATATTGCCTTTTGGTACTGTCTTTGGGTTTTCATGGCAAAGATACTGGAGTGGTTTTCTATTTCCTTCTCCAGTGGATCACGTTTTGTCAGAGCTCTCTGCTATGACCTGTCCATCTTGAGTGGCCCTGCATGGCATAGCTCATAGCTTTATGGAGCTGCACAAGCCCCTTCGCCATGACAAGGCAGTGATCCATGAAGGAGAGGCAGTTTTCCATGAAGGAGAACCTTTTTTTTAGAGAAGAGCAAAATCTGTTTTGTTTCCTGAAAAAGTTAAGCTTCTAACTCCATATATTTGCAAAAGGATGACTGGACTCACGTCTTCCCACCATGAATGCCTTCAGATAACCATCCCACGTTCCAGGATCTGGGTGCAGCTTATTCATCAAGTCAAAATGGTAGAAGGAGACAGCAACATCCTTTGCATTGCGGGCCATATAGATCACCTTCATTCAGGAAAGAAGAAAAAAAGATTTAAGCCATACTGGCAGTTTTTAACTGTACAGGAATCTCGACCAGTGAAAAAGTAATCTAGATTTGGGGGGGAAAATCCAACCATGGTTCTGACAATCAACAAGATATAAGACAATAGCAATATGTACACATGTGACTGTGACTGTGTGCACATTTGTGCACACACACAAATATCAGCAACCTTGATAAAGCAATTAATGCTTTTATGAAGGAACAGGACAACTGACAGACAGACCACAGCATGAGGAGAAAGTCAAGGAGTAGTCAGTGACTGCTGTTAATCCGAAGTTGTTTGAGGTTGGACTCACTCACATTTTTCCTTTATTAGGTATAGCAGTTAATTGGGGCAACCATCAAGCTGAAGAGTGACAGTTTGCTTCTCTTCCTCTGGAACTGAGGGCAGTATATTGTATGTGGAGATGATCTAGTGACCTTTGTCCAGAAGACTTAAAACTGAGGTGGGGGTGGGGGTTCAGGCCCCCCAGAAACATGCCTGCACTGGACAAGTGTTGGGAGAGGATCAGGGCTCTGGGAGCAGGGTTTTAGAGGTACTGCAGGGACTGACAGGACTCCTACAGAGAGGGGCCAGGTATCAGGGAGGATGGGAGGAAGGAGGAGGCTGGGGACTTCAAGGAAAGGAAGCAGTGGGAAGGAATTGAGGTGCATGTACACTAATGTTATATTGTTTTTATATTGTGTTTATTTATTTATTATTGTGAGCTGCCCTGAGGCTTTGGCGAATGGGGCGGCATACAAGCTTCCTAAAGAAATAATGCTAGGAACATGGGTAATAAGCAGGAAGAGCTTGAAGCTCTCCTGGGAATAGGAGGGTATAACCTGGTGGGAATCACAGAAACTTGGTGGGATGAAAGGCAAGACTGGGATGTAAACATAGAGGGGTATCCTCCTTTAGAAAGGACAGGAAGGGAAAGAGGGGAGGGGGCATAGCATTATATGTCAGGGAAGGGGTAGGATAGAAACATAGAAACAGAGCAAGTCAGAAGGGGCCTCCTGGGCCATCAAGTTTGACCCCCAGCTCACTCCATCCTTTGCTTTGAGATCAGGGGACTGGGGACATGCAGCAGGTCAAGCACTAGAAGGTGGGACTTCAAGAGGGCCAACTTTGGCCAACTGAAGGCCAGGCTGGGGACAGTCTCCTGGGATAGGTTACTAAAAGGCAAGCGAGTTGAGGAGGGGTGGATGGCACTCAAACGGGAGGTTTTAGAGGCACAAGCCTTGACGATATCTCTAGTCAGTAAGGTGGGGAGGTGGAGGAGAGCACCGCCATGGATGCGAAAGGAGGTGGTTAGAGGGATTAAACACAAGAGGAACCTCCATAGGAAATGGGTACTGGGGCAAATAGACAAAAGGGTATACCGGGAGGAGGAGGTCCATTGCAGAAGGATTCTTCACAAAGCTAAGGCTGATTACGAGCTGAGACTTGCCAAGAATATCAAGAGCAACAAAAAGGGCTTCTTTCAGCCCGTAAATAGGAAGAGGAAGGGGAGACAAGTGGTGGGACCACTAAATAAGGAGGAAGGAGATCCAGTGACTGATATGAGGGAACAGGCACAGATGCCAAATGACTATTTTGCCTCTGTGTCCTCCCCAAAGCAGGACGGGGGAGATCTGCATGGGAGATTAGAGGAGGCCGGGGAGTTAGGGCACAGATTAGAGTCACTCCCTTGAAGTCGAGGGGCTCCTCAGGGCATTGGACATTACAAAGGCGCCAGGCCCTGACGGGTTACACCCGAGAGTACTTAGAGAGTTGGCAGGGGTTCTCTCACACCCGCTGGCCTCCATTTTTGAGGCCTCGTGGAGAACGGGTGAAGTTCCAGAGGACTGGAGGGTGGCGTCATTGGTCCCAATTTTCAAAAAAAGTAGTAGAAGGGACATGGGGAATTACAGATCAGTTAGCCATAAGACAACGGACTTAAGTCCATTGCAGGAAAAATAATGGAAAGGCTCATAATAGAGAGAGATCTAGTGATGCTAGATGGGGAAGGGAGGCTGACAGCCACACAACACGGCTTCTGCAAAAACAGGTCCTGCCAGACAAACCTTGTGGAATTCTACGACAAAGTTTCAAGATGGCTAGATGGAGGAGATGCAGTGGATGTGGTTTACCTGGATTTCAGCAAGACCTTTGACAAAGTGCCCCATGATATCCTGCTTGAGAAACTGAGAAGTTCTGGGATACACCAAAGCACTGTCTGGTGGATTAGGGCATGGTTGACTGACTGAAAGCGGAGGGTAACCATTAGTGGGGAATCATCGGGATGGTGGCCAGTGGCAAGCGGGGTCCCCCAAGGCTCTGTCCTGATGCCGATCCTGATTAATCTTTTAATCAATGACATGGAAGAAGGAGTGAACAGTCTGCTGATCAAATTTGCAGACGATACTAAAACTGGGGGCAATGGGCACAACTAAGGAGCAAGTACTCCAGATCCAGAAGGATCTGGACAGACTACGGAAGTGGGCAGGAGACAACAGGATGGCGTTCAACGTGGATAAGGGCAAGGTCTGGCACTAGGGGCATAGGAATAGGTGTCATAAGTACAGGTTAGGGGACAAGTGGCTGGAGAACAGCACTTGTGAAAGGGACCTCGGGGTACTGGTTGACTGCAGGCTAAACATGAGTCAGCAGTGTGATGTGGAGGTTAAGGGGGTGAACGCCACCCTTGGTTGCATAGGCAGAAGTGTGGCTTCTAGATCGAGAGAGGTATTACTACCACTTTGGACAACTCTGATGCGCCCACAACTGGAGTATTGTGTTCAGTTTTGGGCCCCTCATTACAGAAAGGATATAGCCAGGTTGGAGTCAGTGCAGCATAGGGCCACAAGGTAGGTGGCCGGTTTGCAGGGGATGCCGTATGAGGCGAGACGGAGGGAACTGGGTCTCTTCAGCCTGGAGAAGAGGAGACGCAGAGGGGATCTGTTGGCGACATACAGGTATGTGAGGGGATGTCACACGGAGGTGGGTAGAGACCTGTTCTCCCCTGCAGAGGAAGGCAGGATGCGCTCCAACGGAGCAAAGCTCAGGGAATCAAGGTTCCATTTAGATGCCACAAAGTACTTCCTGACAGGACCCCGAGGGTATGGAATGGACTTCCATGAGAGGTAGTTGAGGCCCCATCGGTGAGGGTGTTGAAGGATAGGCTGGACATGCACATGGTGGGCATGTCTTGAGTGGAGCTGGCTGCAGGCAGGGGTCAAACTAGATGGCCCAGGAGGACCCTTCTGACTCTCTTTGTTTCTGTGTTTCTATGTATTGTTTCTTGCATGCATCAGTCTGGATTGGCTACTTAGGTGGCCAGCTAGTAGTCCTCAGATGCTAGGTTCTAGTACATGGGTCCTCAAACTACGGCCCGCAGGCCAGATTTGGCCTGCCATGCCCATTATCCAGCCCACCTCAGAGGTTTTGGACTCACTCAGAGAAAACGATCTCCGAGCGAGTCCAAAACCTGAGCTGGCACATGTGTTCTCAGAAACTGAGCAGAGAGAGAGAGCCAGCACATGCTCAAATTGCAACAGCTCAACTGCACATGCACTGGATCCCCTCCCCCCCCCCGCCCCATTGTACACATATACAGAGTGGGGATACAGAGTGGGAAGCAGAAGAGAGGTGGGAGGAAGAGAAAGAGAGATGAAGACAGCGACGGCGAAGAAACTAAAACAGGATTGAAAGTAAGTAAAATATTACTTTTTAAATCTATTTTTAATTATGCAAGCCCTGGGGTATCCAGCCATGGGGCCTTCTCTGTGCAAGCAAGCCGCCGCCTTGCCAAGCGATGGGGTGGCCAGCTGCATGGCCTTCTCGCAAGCAAGCCGCTGCCTCGCCGAGCCCGGGGCGGTTGGCTGAGGCAGAGCAGCTTACTTGGAGAATGCCATGGGGCTCCTACGCCTCTGCTGCACCCTTCTTCGAGCGAGCGATCAAACATTTTTTAATACTTCAATTAATTTTTAAAATGTTAATTATTTTTAAATTCATTTTAATTTTGATTAATTTTTAAATTTATTTAAATTTAATTAATTTTTAAATGTGCAGTGTTTATAAGAATTCATTCTTTTTTTTTTCAAACTATAGTCCAGCCCCCGCAACTGTCTGAAGGACAGTAAACTGGTCCCCTTTTGAAAAAGTTTGAGGACCCCTGTTCTAGCAGCTGATCCCTGGTTCAAAATGACCACTGACTTTAAGAAGGAATAGCCTTTCTCCCACTTTCTTCCAATGGTAACACTGACACCTGTAATTGATTGTTCTAAGGATGCCGGTCTGTTAATTAATTCAAGTAAGTCTTCTCATCTCTTGTCAGAAAGCACTTTTGGTACTGAAATCACCCCAGAAACAGCATAATGATTTCCCTCCCGGTTGATAGGATGGGGAAGAATACAGCAGTGACATGTTCTTGTCTTCTACTCCAAGTCTCAAATCAAGTATCAGGTCTATACTTTCAAGTCCAAGTTGAGTCTCAAGTCATTGTTATAAAATTTCAAGTCAATTCTCAAGTCTCTTAAGTCTCAAGAGCCAACTTTAAAAGGAAAAAGGGATGGGTGGTGGGATGGGTGGAGGGATGGGAGATTTGTACCCCACCCATGTCCCCATCTACACTTCCAATGGCTTAGCAGAGTATACAGTACACACCCACCGTTGGAGGCACCCCATCATCATCAATGATTTATTTGTTTTTGTTTGTTCCTCCCTGGAAACACACTGGAGCAGAGCAGAACAGAGGCAGCAGGCAGGAAAACAAAGTGCACTAAAAACAGCTGCAATATTCCCCCTCTATTGCAAACCCCTCCCTCTCCCCTCCTCCCTCCCTCTCATCACCTCCCTCCTGCCAAAAACTTGCTCCCTACCACCACCTCTGCTGTTTTTGTGCCTGGATATCCTGCTGCATAGTAAGACTTTTGCCATAAAAAACGTAGACTGTGACCTGGTTGTAAAAAATGCAGAAATCTCAAGTCAATCACTTGCTCAGTGTTCCCAAATCAAATCCAAGTCAAGTCACGGACAAGTCAGACTTGGGAGCAAGTCACTCAATTCAAGTCCCCAACACTGGAATATGGCTTAGCTGCGAGTCAGCAGTTCATTGCCTTCAGGCCGCACTTGACTCACTGGGTGAAGCTGCTCAGAAGGATGTGCATGACCAGCATTTGGAACACCAGACTGTTTTGGAAGTGCTGGGGATATGACCAGGTTCCTTGTCACCCTTTCCTTTGTCAACAGAGTTTGCAAGCAAAACTAGTTGCTGACCACTTGTCTTACAGAATATGACCTGCTTTGCCTTTGTGTTCTCCCCAAAGCAGGACAGGGGAATCTGCATGGGGGATCAGATGTGGCCAGGGATTTAGGGGCACAGATTAGAGTCACTCCCCAAGAAGTTGAGGAGCTCCTCATGGCACTGGACATTACAAATGTGCCAGACCCTGAAGGGTTACACCTGAGAATATTTCAGGAGTTGGCGGGGGTTCTCCCACACCCTCTGACCTCCATTTTTGAGGACTCATGGAGAATGGGTGAGGTTCCAGAGGACTGGAGGGTGGCGTCAGTGGTCCCAATTTTCAAAAAGGGTAGTAGAGGGGACATGGGGAAATCACAGACCAGTTAGCCTTATATCCTTTGTAGAAAAGACAAAGGAAAGGCTCATAATAGCGGGAGTTCTAGTAACCCTAGATAGGGAAGGGAGGTTGGCAGCCATGCAATATGGCTGCCACAAAAAAAGGTCCTTCCAGACAAACCTTGTGGAATTCTATGACAAGGTTTTGAGGTGGCTACATGGAAGGAACATGGAGAATGGGGTTTATCTGGATTTCAGCAAGGCCTTTGACAAAGTGTTGCATGAAATCCTGGTTGAGAAATTGAGGTTTTGGGATAGACCAATGCATTGTCCAATGGATTAGGGCATGGTTGACTGACCGAAAGCAGAGGGTTACCATTAGTCATTGGGATGGTGGCAGTGATGAGCGGGGTACCCCACAGCTCTGACCTGGGACCAATCCTGTTCAATCTTTTCATCAACAGCATGGAAGAAGAGGTGACCAGTCTGCTGATCAAATTCACAGACAATACTAAAACAGGGACAGTGGCCTCAACTGAGGAGCAGGTAGTCCAGATCCAGAAGGATCTGGACAGACTACGGAAGTGGGCAGGGGACAACAGGATGGCGTTCAATGTGGATAAGGGCAAGGTCTTGCACTTGGGGCAAAGGAAAGGGTGTCATACGTACAGGTTAAGGGACAAGTGGCTGGAGAACAGCACTTGTGAAAGGGATCTCAGGGTACTGGTTGACTGCAGGCTAAACATGAATAAGCAGTGTGATGTGGCAGTCAAGAGGGATAACACTACCCTTGGTTGCATAGCCAGAAGCATGGCTTCCAGATTGAGAGAGGTATTACTACCACTTTATACAATTCTGGTGCACCCTCAGCTGCAGTACTGTGTTCAGCTCTGGCTTCCACATTATAGGAAGGATATAGCCAGGTTGGAATTGGTGCAGCACATGGCCACTAGGATGGTGGCTGGACTGCAAGGGACGCCGTATGAGTCAAGACTGAGGGAACTGGGTCTTTTCAGCCTGAAGAAGAGGAGACGCCGAGCTGTTGGTGACATACAAGTATGTGAGGGGTTTTCACATGGAGGAGGGTAGAGACCTGTTTTCTCCTGCAGAGGAAGGCAAGCTCAAGGAACCAAGGTTTAACTTGGATGCCAGGAAGTACTTCCTGACAGTTAAGACCCCAAGGGTATGGAATGGGCTTCCACGGGAGGTGGTTGAAGCCCCATCAGTGAGAGTGTTCAAAGATAGGCTAGACATGGACATGGTAGGCATGTCATGAGTGGAGCAAGCTGGAGCCGGGAATCAGACTAGATGGCCCTGGAGACCCCTTCTGACTTGCTCTATTTCTATGTTTCTATAGGTCCCCAAGTTCATTACCTTGCAGCCATTCTCCCAGAAGGACTTAGGAAGGAGTTTAACTGGGAGGTGGGTTTTCACCATTCGAGGAGATGGTATCCGAGCTAATTGTTCTGTCCCTGGAGAGCAAAATGGTGTTACTGGGTAAGGCACACAATCAACTTGTTAAAGCAATTGTCAGCACATGAGCAATAGCTTTTGAATGATAAACCATTATTCTCCACATGTGCCTTCATCACCCAGGTTTAGCCAGAAAAACAAACTCCTGGAAGACCTGAGAGATGCCAGCTAAGGAAGCCCTGTTATGCCAACAGGTGAATAAGGGTCACTCAGTGGTCTGAGAAATAGGGAGCCTCTGTTTTCCTGACTACTCCAAGTTTTCCAAAGAGCTAGGATTAACAGTCATGTTAGAAACTTGGGGCAGTGTATCTATATTTAATTATCGACACAGAGAGAAATGCCATCATGCTTTTGAAAACTACTTTTCATTTGGATTGACGAGTTCTTTGAAAGTGGTTCTGTTCATGCAGTTAACATACCTAAGCCACTTGTTTTTTGGTTAGCACATTACTAAATAAGACACTGATGATATGCATGCCTGCTTACCGCACTTCCGTGATATCTGAAGGGTGGTTTCTTGTGCTTATGATTGAGCATCTTAGTACCTGATACTTCACAAACTATCCTAAAGATGCCTTGTTTCTCTTCAGAGACAGTTTCTGGGAAACAAGACCTGCTGGGGCTGTGCACCTTGTTCCCTGGTATAATTGTGCTCTCAGCAGCTGACAAAAGATGGTTTTACGGGCAGTCAGGGGTCCCATTCTGCTGGGAAAGAAGACATATGCTCTGTGCATGCTTTGTATTATGCCAACAGAATCACTGGGATCTCAAGGATGGCAGTAGCATGGGAGCAGGGCCCATTTGGTGGTTGCATACAAGTTCATGGCATATACCACATGCATCAGATGAGCCACATGTAGCCCACTCTTGATGTACATGGTGCTCAAAATCAAATGGGATGCCATTCCACTTCTTTTCAGGAAGACATGACAGAGTCTGACCAAACCATCCCCCTTTTCTCTCAGTTCAAGCACTGGATTGGAGACAGAAAAGGTACCCCCTGAAAACCTACTTAGGGTTTGGTTCTTTTATACATTGAATATGTCTATTGTATTTTACTGATTATGCAGATGCTTATTATACAGATACAGATTACACAGATTAGTGTTCTTGCTTTTAAATTGTTGATATTGTTGATATTATTGTTTTTAATTGATTAATGTTGCTGTTATACTATTTTATTGGCTTTTACTTGTATAACTGTTCTGAGAACCCTGGGCTAATGACTGGGACATAAAGCCCTAAATAAATACTCAGAACCTATGAACTTGTAGAAGAACAAATGTTTTGCTTTTCTATTCCCATTCTTCAAGACATGGAAGAGAAGCACAGAGCGGTTTCGGCCTTCTTCCAAACATCAAACCAGGAAGACAGAAATTTGGGGGTACCAGTTGAAGCATCTTGTTCTTCCACTCAAGTAATCTGCCCACCTTGGATCTCTGAACTGCAACAATTCTCACTAAGTAATTCCAAATGTACCTGCTTGCATCCTCCCTGGGGCAGCAAATTCCAACATAGGTATTTTATTGAAAATTGCATCCCGTTTGCATTTGTCAGAATCACCATCATTCAGAATCATGTCTACAATTTCACTTAGCCATGTAGTACCTGGAAGCAAACAAAAACCTGTTAGGCTTGCCTGGAGTTGGCATAACTGAAGGAAAATTAGTGGCCTGAGATGAGCACTAGGTTCTTACACAGCATGTGGACTGCAGGCTGCAAACTGAGGGTTGCTGGAAAAGCTTCTAATGGACTACTCATAGTCATGTAAGTCAACCCTATACATATGTAGCATTTACCAAAATGTAAAAATACTTCCAAACTAAGGGCTGTTAGTGCTCCCAGTCAAAAGATATTGTGCAGCTATTCTGTTTACTTCTCATTAATGGATTTTCTATGGTAGAACTGGCAGGAAAGTACAGGAAGGGTACAAACAGATGTTTCCTGCACCCTTGTAAAATTCTGTGAAGGAGGCAGAGTGATTTCATAATAAAAGCATCACCAGGTAGCACCTGGAGTCTCTCTAGGATCAGTAGAGCTGTTCAAGGTAAATAGGACTGTATCCAGGCGTATTTGTTCTTAATGTGAACATATCACTACAGTATTTGGTTGTGAAAACTCACCCTTTTTTCCAAGGAAAAATTCAAGTCAGCTTACATAATCTTTCTCTTCTTCTCAATCTTATCCTCACAACAACCCTGTAAAGTAACTTAGACTGAGAGTCAGTGACAGGCCCAAAGTCAACCAGTGAGCTCCTGTGGCCAAGTATGGGCTAGAGCTTGGATCTCCCAGATCCCAGTTCAACACTCTAACCACTCTCAACCATACTGGCTGTCACTGAAATCAAGGAAACTTAAGTTAATTACTAACAGGCCCCATTGATCTGAAGGAGTCCATCTGAATTGTACTTGAATCCTGGATCCAAAAGTAAAGCAGTTCAAGCCACATCCTAGTATTTCCTAGCATGCAGAGCTGGGATGTAATCCCTGACCAGAAGTGGTTCTGCCATTTGATAAAGACCTCGTTAGACACCAGATCTGGGGCATTGTTGAAGGACAACAAAATTCAAATTTCCCTCTTCCATCCTGACACAGGGAACTCACCAGATTTTGGGTATGTGCATATCAGAATATCATCAGGTCTGCTCTGGAAATTATCAATTCTGTCCCACTCAAAGGAGAATGCATAGACCATAGGAACACCATGGACCATCTGCCAGTCTTTCCGAAAGTAATCATTTGGAGTGGCCATCTTTGGGGAAATGTCAGGTAATACAATGAGAAGAGGAGTAGGGAAGAAAAGTAAAGAAAAAAGAATCAATTGCAAGGATATGCATTGCATTATTACATAGTTTGCTGAATAAGGTAGGAAGAGTTAATTATTAATTAGAATAATTATTTAATTATTTAGATTCAGTTTGTTGCCATTCTTATAAATTGTTCTAATTACTTAATTCTTTGATGAAAGTTAAGCATTCTTTGACTGTTTGATTGACCAAATTTTTCCCTCATACATACTCTCCAACATTTCACACAAGATACCAGGCACATTCTTGTGTACCAGTAATACCATTACTGGTAATACCATTCGACCACCATTCTCCCACTGAGGATTGCTATTTTTCACACTGTTATGTTGTATGACAAGAAATCTAGTTAGATAGAGTTATTTCTGTTACAACTTTACAGTGCAGATGACAGATGAGTTAGAGCGGGCTCATTCTAACCCTGCCTACTACAAGGAGTAATCCCCTTAAAGGATCTTGGGGAGTATGGTGGACAGCTTGGAGGACAGGCAAATATGCCATACAACCGGGGTGCAGAATGATTTGTGCCATGCTGGGCCCAAGAACCCTGTGGGCTGCTCAACAACTGAATTTAAGCCCTATGTGACATCAAATAAATTTGGCTTTAATCAATAAGCTCTCATCAGTTAAAACTAAGTGTCAACAGTTGCCTCTTCCTCTTACTTAGTGGATCATACCTTGTTTCTGTTCTGCCTGGGCAAAAGGCTTCTTACCATTTTCTAGTTCCTGGCAGAGCTACAAACTCAATAAACTGAGCTCTGCCATTGTCATGCTCCTGCAAATAGACTGCTCTGCTAACCTCTGTGGGAGCAGGCTATTTGTGAAAGCCTGCCACCACAATACTGGGGTTCTTGTTTCTCTGTTGATTCAGGGTGCATACAGTGCCTTGAGGAAGGTTTCAACCCACTTTTATCTTTTCCAGATATTGTTGTGCTACAACCTGGAATTAAAATGGATTCCATTGGCATTGTTAGTACATGCTGTAAACAAGATATGCAACACTGTGAAGGTGCAAAACAAAAAGCTAAGTTAACAAACCAAAGTGGCCCTTGCTGCCCATTTAAGCATTCACCCGCTTTGATGTGACATACCTAAAAAGCTGTGGTGCAACCCGCTAACTCCAGAAGTCAGTGTAAGTAGTTGAATGGAGTTCACCTGTGTGCAATTCCAGTGCCACATAATCTCAAAGTTAAATGCATCTATCTCTGGAATATCCTTCATGGATCACTGCCTTCTTGTGGTGAAGGGGCTTGTGTAGCTCAATGAAGCTATGAGCTATGCCATGCAGGGCCACCCAAGACGGACAGGTCATAGCAGAGAGCTCTGACAAAACGTGATCCACTGGAGAAGGAAATGGCAACCCACTCCAGTATCTTTGCAATGAAAACCCCATGGACAGTACCAAAAGGCAAAGAGATATGACACCTGAAGATGAGCCCCTCAGGTTGGAAGATGTCCAATGTGCTACTGGGGAAGAGCAGAGGGCTAGTATTAGAAGCTCCAGAAAGAATGAAGTGACTGGGTCAAAGCCGAATGGACACTCAGTTCCCAATGTATCTGGTGGGGAAAGGAAAGTCTGATGCTGCAAAGATCTATACTCCAAAGGAACCTGGAATGTAAGATCCATGAATCAAGGCAAGCTGGATGTGGTCAAACAAGAGATGACAAGACTGAACATCGACATCTTAGGAATCAGTGAACTAAAACGGACAGGAATGGGTGAATTTAATTCAGATGACCATCAGGTATACTACTGTGGACAAGAATCCCTCAGAAGAAATGGAGTGGCCTCCATAGTCAATAAAAGAGTAGGAAAAGCAGTACTGGGATGCAATCTCCAAAATGACAGAATGATCTCAATCGAATCCAAGGAAAACCATTCAACATCACAATAGTCCAAGTCTATGCCCCAGCCTCTGGTGCAGAAGAGGCTGAAGTTGACCGGTTCTATGAAGGCCTACAACACCTTCTAGAATTAACACCAAAAAATGATGTCCTTATCATCATGGGGGATTG
>NW_025336100.1:2364605-2365253 GCF_004798865.1 Varanus komodoensis | reverse complement strand
AGTAGACCGGTTCTATGAAGGCCTACAACACCTTCTAGAATTAACACCAAAAAATGATGTCCTTATCATCATGGGGGATTGGAATGCTAAAGTAGGAAGCCAAAAGTTAACCGGAATAACAGGTAAGTTTGGCCTTGGAGTACAAAATGAAGCAGGGCACAGGCTGGTAGAAATTTGTCAAGAGAATACGATGGTCATAGCAAACACTCTTTTCCAACAACCCAAGAGATGACTCTACACACAGACATCACCAGATGGTCAACACAGAAATCAGATTGACTATGTGCTCTGCAGACAAAGATGGAGGAGCTCTATACGGTCAGTAAAAACTAGACCAGGAGATGACTGCGGCTCTGATCATGAGCTTCTTTTTTGCAAAATGTAGGCTTCAATTGAAGAAAGTAGGGAAAAGCACAAGGCAACTCAGGTATGACTTAAATCATATCCCTGATTAATATACAGTGGAGGTGACAAATAGATTTAAGGAATTAGATCTGATAGAGTGCCTGAAGAACTATGGACGGAGGTTCACAACATTGTACAAGAGGTAGCAACTAAAGACATCCCAAGGGAAAAGAAATGCAAGAAAGCAAAATGGCTGTCTGAGGAAGCTTTGAAAATAGATGAGGAAAGAAGGGAGGCAAAAGG
>NW_025336100.1:2222563-2364505 GCF_004798865.1 Varanus komodoensis | reverse complement strand
AGAGGCAGAAGAGATTAAGAAGAGGTGGCAAGATTACACAGAAGAACGATACAAGAAAGAGCTTAACGTCCCTGATAACCACGATGGGGTGCTCAGTGACCTCGAGCCAGACATCCTGGAATGTGAAGTCAAATGGGCCTTAGAAAGTCTGAGCAACAACAAAGCTAGTGGAGGTGACAGTATTCCAGCTGAGCTATTCAAAAACTTAAAAGACGATGCAGTAAAAGTGCTACACTCAATATGCCAGCAAATTTGGAAAACTCAGCAGTGGCCACAGGACTGGAACAGGTCAGTTTACATTCCGATCCCAAAGAATGGCAATGCCAAATAATGTTCAAACTACCGCACCATTGCTTTCATTTCACATGCTAGCAAAGTTATGCTCAAAATCCTACAAGCTAGGCTCCAGCAGTATGTGGACCAAGAACTACCAGAAGTACAGGCAGGATTTCGAAGAGGAACAACACACGCTGGATCATGGAGAAAGCTAGCTAGTTCCAGAAAAACATCTACTTCTGCTTCATTGACTATGCTAAAGTCTTTGATTGTGTGGATCACAACACAATGTGGCAAGTTCTTAAAGAGATAGGAGTACCAGACCATCTTAATTGTCTCTTGAGAAACCTATATGCGGGTCAAGAAGCAGCAGTGAGAAATGGACACGGAACCACTGATTGGTTCAAAATTGAATAAGGAGTTTGGCAAGGCTGTATACTGTCACCCTGCCTATTTAACTGATATGCGGAGCACATTATGAGAAAGGCGGGGCTAGATGAATCACCAGTCCCAGATTGCTGGGAGAAATATCAACAACCTCAGATATGCAGATGATACCATTCTAATGGCAGAAATTGAAGAGGAACTAAAGAGCCTCTTGATGCAGGTGAAGGAGGAGAGTGCAAAAGAAATTAAAAGATGCTTCCTCCTGGGGAGGAAAGCTATGGCAAATCTGGACAGCATACTAAAAAGCAGAGACATCACTCTTCCAACAAATGTGCGTATAGTCAAGGCTATGGTTTTCCCAGTTGCAATGTATGGCTGTGAAAACTGGACCATAAGGAAGGCTGAGCACCAAAGAATTGAGGCCTTTGAATTGTGGTGCTAGAGAAGACTCCTACGATTCCCTTGGGCTGCAAGGTGATCATAACAGCCAGTGCTAGAGGAGATCAACCCTGACTGCTCTTCAGAAGGCCAGGTACTGAAGATGATACTCAAATACTTTGGCCACCTAATGAGAAGGAAGGACTCCCTGGAGAAGAGCCTATTGCTGGGAACAATAGATGGCAAAAGAAGAAGGGGATGGCAGAGGATGAGGTGGCTAGATGGAGTCACTGAAGCAGTTGGCGTGAGCTGAAGTGGACTCCTGGGGATGGTGGAGGACAGGAGGGCGTGGAGGAATGTTTTCCATGGGATCGTGATGGGTCAGACACGACTTTGCGACTAACAACAACATCTCTGGAATGGCCCACTAAAAGCCCAGACCTCATTGCAATTGATAATCTGTAGCAGGATTTAAAAGCTGTTGTTCTCTATTGGTCCCCATCCAATGTGGCAGAGATGGAGCAGTTGTGTTAGAAGTAATGAGCAAATTTTGTAGGATTTGGAAGAACACAAGGGGTCTGGCCTTGATGCACACACCCAATCAAGCATGGCAAGGGGTGAGAGGATAAAAATGGTTTTTATTCTTGAGGATAAGTTCGATCACAAACGAAAGGGTAATCAACTTGGGACACATGGTCCAGTTCCCTTTTATACTTTCACTGACCAGGTAGCAATAACAGTCCCTGGTTATCAACACCACCTCCTGGGAGACCCTGGCACAAGACTGATCGACATGGCGCATGCTGATACACCAAGGCTGCCAAACATCTGAAGCCAGAAGGACAACCATAGCACAAGAGAAGCGAGCACTCTGTAAAGCTAGAGTTGCAAATGTTGCAACAGTGGTGCCCACACATGTCTGCCTGACATGTGGCAGAACACTCCGTGCCCGTATCGACCTTATCAGCCACCTGCGGACACACCGTGGACAGCTCACAACCCATTAGATGTCAAGGTCCTCATCAAAAATGAGGACAAACATCAGCAATAGCAGACATTCATTGGATTGAAATTCCCACTGTGGATGCTGATTGGTATATTGGAATTCTAGTGCTCCCTGGGAGGCTGGGGCTTGGAGCCTCAAGGGGTCTCGCAATCACTGCCTCTGAAATTTGCTTCCAATTGCTTCGGCATTACAGGAGACATGACTAGCATGTTGCACTTAATGCTGGCCGACAAGGTATGCCCTACAGTCCAGATGCTCAAAGCCAACTGAGGTTTACTTAAGAAGACACATACCTGTAGTTGCTGCCAAAGGTGCTTCTATCTAGTATTGACTCAGGGGATGAATACTTTTGCAACAAGTGCCAGTTTGGCTTTATTAACTTGTGTACCCTGTTAAAAAATTGTTTGCACCTTCACAACTTGTGTTCATCAAGTGGTAAGAATGCCAATTTAATCCATTACAATTCCAGGTTGAAATACAACAAAATATAGAAAAGTCAAAAGAAGGTGGCAAGACTGCTATAATTCAACCTGAGGTGACTGAGATAGCAAAGAGGTGAAACTTCCAGAGAGGTCCAGGCAAAACAAGGAAGCTGGTTTCTTAAATATTCAATTCAGATAAGTCACAGTCATCTTCTCAACATTGTCACCTTTCTCTTTCCCCCACAGATATTTTTCTTATAGCAGTGGCAGATCCCTGCCTGAACCCCAGCTTTTACTGTTTCCTCTAGAAGATCTGACAAGTAGTTCAGAATTTAGAATCTTCTCCAGGATTCACTAGTCTAGCAATAGCAAAGATTTCAGGTAATCTCCATTAAACAGTAATTCAGGGATATCCCAATGAAGTTAGAACTATAGGTGCCTATTTCCACTTTTCTTTTACAGCTTTGAAAAAGTTTCCCACCCTCATGCCAAAGCATCATTTATTTTATCCAATGACCCCCAATCTCAGAACCTGTAGATCTCACCAATTATTGCTGAGAGTAGAGACCAATTTTCTGAAAGCAATATTATTTAAACAGATAAAAGAATAAAATCCAGGCTTACCTCTTCTCTGCTACTATAGTTTTAATGGTGAAAACTGACAGCAAAACAGTGCAGTTTCCACAGGGAGATAAATAGGAAAGGGCTTAGCAAGGTTTTCTTTTGCCAACAGGAAGCCAAAGTCCTTGGTAGCCAGAATCAACAATATAAAATGGGAGGAGCTGCAGAAGGAAAACTGGGTTGAAAGCCAGTGAACAAATAATGTCCTGAACTGAATTACTTTGGTCTGTGTGCATGCACACATGCATGTGTGTTTGTGTGTGAGAGAGAGACGCACAGAGAAAGGATTAAACAAGATAGAACAGAAGACTGAGGGGGGACATGATATCCCTCTATACGTCCATCAAAGGCTGTCACAAAGAAGAGGATAAAGATCCCTTCTTGCTGATACCAGAGTGTAGGACATGGAATAATCAATTCAAGTTGTGACAACCCTGATACAGAGCAATACAACAGTGGAACCAGCTGCCTAGAGAGGTTGTGGGCTCTCCCACACTAGAGACATTCAAGGCAAAACTAGACAGCCATCTGAGTGGGATGGTGTAACATGCTGTCCTGCAACAACAGGGGGTTGGTCCCAACGGCCTTCATGGCCCCTTCCAACAATACTGTTCTATGATTTCATAGACATCCACCATCTGCTGCACTCCAGTGCACACTGTCAGTATAAGAACCTTCTCCAAAGATTTCTACTGATTTGTTTGCATCATCATTCCACAGGATATGAAAATTTGTTATCTGAAGGTGCAGTTAGAGTGTCATTGTATTCTCTGTTTTGCATTTGACTCTTCAGAGAAGATGTACTCCAATTTTCAAAACAAATACATGCAGGTGTGATCAGCTATTAATGATAAAGTTAGCTTACCTTCTCTAGATGGCCTGGGAGGCCCCTTCTGGCTCACTCTGTTTCTATGTTTCTAAACTCTTTCAGAATGCTAAATATTTTCCACTATCACCTTAAACTAGATATAGTTGGCTCATATTAGAGGGTGACACTTTCCTAAAATTTATTCCTAGGAACAATTTGCCCATCTCTAATTCTCATCATTTCCTATAGTCAAACAAATCTTGCCTTTCTGTTCTGCCAAACACTGGATTTCTTGTCTTCTTTATCCACCACCACTTTCTTCACTTGGACTCATTTGCTGCATGTGACAGCCAACTCCCACCTCCTTTGGAATGCCACAAATCTTTTCAGGTAGAATAATGAAACTACTTAAATTTCTACCCATGTACAGCCTCTCACACCAGGGTTCAGGCAAGTCCAGAGACTGCTTTTTAAGGATAAATATCAACAACCTCAGATATGCAGATGATACCACTCTCATGGCAGAAAGTGAAGAGGAACGGCCTCTTGATGTGGGTGAAGGAGGAGAGCGCAAAAGTTGGCTTGAAACTCAACATTAAGAAAACATTAAGATCATGGCATACGGTCCTCTCACCTCCTGGCAAATAGATGGGGAAGAAATGGAGGTAGTGACAGATTTTATTTTCCTGGGCTCCAAGATCACCGCAGACAGGGACTGCAGCCAAGAAATTAAAAGAAGCTTGCTCCTGGGGAGGAAAGCTATGGCAAATGTAGACAGCATACTAAAAAGCAGAGACATCACCCTGCCAACAAAAGTGCGTATAGTCAAGGCTATGGTTTTCCCAGTTGCAATGTATGGCTGTGAAAGCTGGACCATAAGGAAGGCTGAGCACCAAAGAATTGAGGCCTTTGAACTGTGGTGCTGGAGGAGACTGCTGTGAGTCCCTTGGACCGCAAGGCAATCAAACCAGTCAGTGCTAGAGGAGATCAACCCTGACTGGTCTTTAGAAGGCCAGATCCTGAAGATGGAACTCAAATACTTTGGCCACCTAATGAGAAGGAAGGACTCCCTGGAGAAGAGCCTATTGCTGGGAACAATAGATGGCAAAAGAAGAAGGGGATGGCAGAGGATGAGGTGGCTAGATGGAGTCACTGAAGCAGTTGGTGTGAGCTTAAGTGGACTCCTGGGGATGGTGGAGGACAGGAGGGCTTGTAGGAGTGTTGTCCATGGGGTCACGATGGGTCGGACATGACTTTGCGACTAACAACAACAACAAACCCAAATAAAAATGGTCTAGAGGAAATCTCCAGGCAGTCCCAGATAAGTGGGTCTGAACCTTAGGCCATAAGGTTCTCAGTTTAAGCATTGGAATCCCTTATAGTTAGTAGGGCTCTGGCATAAAATGAGAAGATCTCATCCAGGGGAGCAATCATTAATGGTTTCCTAGAATGGCTTAAACTTCTTAACAGAACATGGTAGCAAAGTTGCATAATCAGAATTAACTATCCAAGAATTAGCTACCTAATTACTGCGACTGACTGAGCCACATTCCATGTGGTGATCACAGTGGCAGCTAGTGATGGTTCTTTTCTGCTTGCAAAATCACATTTCTAGCAACAAAATTTTGCAGCTGGAGTGCTAGATGAATCTCCTAAAAAGAAGATGTCCCAATTCCCTGCAAAAAGGAAGTAGCACTTGTGCATTTATTGCACCACTATAACAACCATTTGCCACAGGCACCTGATTTGGGATGAACATCTGGCCTAGCCTGGAAGATCTCCACCTAGGTTCACTCCTCAGCAATGCTCCAGAACAGGGATACATAACTCTACTAATTGCTGCTTGAAGCCATTATGGGAAGTGATAGTCTCAAGAATCAAGCAGTGAGAATGAACAGACAGATCTGTAGGGAAGAGTGAATAGTCTAGAACCTCTGGAGTTTATTGGTGAGATCAACCAAGACCCCTGCAGTTTACTTACAACAGTGCGCTACCGGGTAGAAGTACAAGCATGTACAACATGGGTCCTCAAACTACAGCCCACAGGCCAGATCCAGCCCACCATGCTCATTTATCTGGCCCCCCTCAGAGCTTTTGGACTTGCTTGGAGAAAACAATCTCCAAGCAAGTCCAAAAGCTCTGAGCCGGCGCAGGTGTTCTTTGAAACTGAGCAGAGAGCTGGTGCATGCACCTAACTGTAAAAGCTCAACTGCACATGTGCTGATTCTTCCCCTGCCCCACCCTGCCCCTCCACTGCATGCATATACAGAGTGGGAATACGGAGCAGGAAACATAGGAGAAGAGGGCAGAAGAGAGAGGGAGAGAGAGACAAAGACACTAAAAAAGGATTAAAGGTAAGAAAAAAATACAACTTTTTAAATCTATTTTTAATTATGTGAGCCTGGGGAGGAACAGGCTGTACAGCCTTCTCTGAGTAAGTTGCCACCACCTTGCTGAGCCCAGGGCAGACAGGCTGAGGTGGAGCAGGGCTGGGGCTCCCGCACCTCCGCCACTGCCTTCTCCGACCAAGCGAGCAAGCATTTTTTAATTTTAATTATTTTTAAATGTTAATTAATATTAAATTTAATTTTAATTTTAATTATTTTAATTGAATTAATTTTTAATGTGCAGTGTGCATAGGAATTCATTCATTTTTTTTAAACTATAGTCCGGCCCTGCAACAGTCTGAAGGACAGTGAACTGGCCCCCTGTTGAAAAAGTTTGAGGACCCCTGGTCTACAAATTCCCAGCCCATGTACAGACATTTTTATAACTTGCTAGTCACATATGCAGATACAGAGAACTGGGTTTTCAGATAATAACAGTACAATAACACCTTGTTGTCTTCATACACAAAACAATGCTCTGACATATAAGTAACAATTGGATAGAAAATATTACTGATTGAGCTTTATTGACATGTCAATACAGTAAATTCTAGCAGTTTGAAACAGCCTCTGAGTCTGTTTAAACATGGAAATATGCCTGCGTGGGGAATCATTCAGAAAACCAGTTTGACAGCTATGCTACGCCTAATGCTATGCCTTTTTATTTAACCGTCATTTTACGAATTAGGGATTTCAGATGCTTAAGTTAACAGTTGCATTTTACTTTAATTAATTAATTAATTATCTTATGAATGTGATTTATTCATTCTTGCTTATCATCGGTTTTAACTTGATGGTATTCTATTATTACTGATTGTATTTATATTTATTATTATTGTATTATGGACTGTATTTTTATTGTTGTTGATTTTATGTTCTGTAAGCTGTCTTGAGACGTTTAGTGAAAGACAGGATAGAAATGTTTTATTAAATTTTAATTAAAATTTATGAGGATGGCGGGCTTTGTATTCATTTTCTGAGCTTCTGATTGGCTGCATGCTCCCGGCATATGCCTCTGCTTAATTGGAAACTTTTCTTATTGCAGCTGTGAATTTTTGCATGGATTAAGAGGGTGCACTCAAACAGAATGGATAGTTTTTGTATCAGCTGCTTGAACATTCTTAGCAAATGGACACTTTTGTGTCAGCTGCCTGGGGCTGAGCAGAACACAGGTATTTCCTACTTATGGTGTTAGCTTGTGACAGGGTCTTTTTCTTCCTTTTCTTGAATATCACGGGAACCCGTCATCAAGATGGATGTCAAACCCTACTCCCAGACCACATACAAAACACACAAGGCATAGTCTTTTATTTTTCTCAATAACCTTTATTTGGACCATGGAATTCTCTAACAGAAGGAAGAACAGTATGAGAAACTTTTTTCTCCGCAACCATCTAATTTCAGCATTTTATGGGAGAGTTGTCATTATTAAATTATGGTTGCAATACTACAAAGGGACAGGCAGAACATGTGCAGCCTGAGTATTCCTCAGTGCTGTGTAGGTACACGGACATACAGACATCTAGGTGTGCACAGAATATGGCTTAAGGAGTGTTCTCTCTAGCAAAAGCATTTTGTGCACACACCATAGCAATAAGTTTTCATCAGCAAACCAAGTCTTGCATAGTGATAAAAATCTGATGATGTGATGAGGCAAATATGTGACTTAACCATTGATAAAATTAGGAGGGAAGCATGTATGTAAGAAGGAAGAGAGTGCCTGAAAGATAAAAGACATGAAATAAGATACAAGAATGGAGGTAGAAGTGGCTTCAGGTGTTACTAGAATTTTAAATAGGATTATCATTGCAGAACATGTTGCTCAAACTTTGTGAATTCAATCATTAGCAACTGTACATTTCACTAAATTTACTGTATATTGATTAGTTAACATTACTACATTGTTTGAATGACCTAAATATTGCACGATAGGATAGGGCAGCCTATGTTATGGTTGGCCTGGAGTGGCCCATTCAGCCAGACCATAATGACTCCATCTAACCTAGACCCAAGAGACAGCAGCCTGATGTTGCTGCCTCACTCTGTCTAATGAGCATCTTTTGTTTTGACTGTAACATAAACAGTAAGACAAACTGCTTTATACAGAGAAACATCTAAAACTCTGCAAAACACCAGTGGTTGTATGCAAATAATTATTATTCACTGCCAGTAACAATTCTCCCAATCACCAGTGTGTTGTGAAGTACAGAGGGCTTTCAAAAACAATGAACAGTATAGATTTCTTGGTTTTCCAAATCAAAAGCACACCCTACTTTTGAAATTCTTTGTTAGCATTACACAGAAGGATTATGTGCAATAAATATTCCCCATAGAAGAGAAAAGAAAATTATTATGATGTAAAGAACACTATAGAGTTGAAATCTCTAGCAGCTGCAGGCTTTCTCTCATACACATAATCAAGCAGGCTTAATACTCTGTGGTGGCTTAAGGTTTCTTGATAATGGCAGGAGGTTCTAGTTTCCACTGACATCATTGAGCACTTAATAATACACAGGGACCTTGAAGATTAGCAGTCTCCAGCAGCTCAGCATGAATGGAGCATTCAGCTATTGCAGGATTTAATGAACTCATGTTTAGTGCTGTGGAATACATGAAATCTATGTTAAGGAGTTTTTCGCACATTATTCAGAGGCAAACTTTTCTCACTAAACATTTCCCATCAAGGGATTCTCAGAGCATCCAGCCATTTTCTCCACACCGTGCATTACTTTAAACACCTCTATCATGTCTCCCCTTACTGTTGGGTAGACCTGCATAGGACTGCACAACTGGATCTTTTTATATCTGTGCATCCCAAGATATGCCTGTATAACTCTTCTTGCTTTCCCTATTTCCTTCATGTGAGCCAACCCTTGCATTGTTTGGTTCAGTATTTTTATATGTATATTACAGGCAGGGAGCAGTGACACTGAGGAAATACCACCTAGCCTAACACCATGGAGCAAGCTGGTGACTGAGATGAAACTTGTACTGAGAACTTCCAGGTTTTCACTGTTACACAACACATGCTGGTTCTCATTTGTTTTATCTGAACAGTTTCGCTGTGATATTACCTTGCATGGGTCTCTTCCAAGGTATATATTAGAATACTTGACTCAGACATTCTAGAAGATGGACTGAAATTTGCCAAAGAACATGTTTGACTGCAGAAAGGATAGGCAGAAGGGGCAAGGGGCAGCCACTGTCTGGAGAAAGAAAGCCTTAGTTAATGTTTAAGCCATTTTGTTCAGCCTTCCCTGATGGAGAAATGATTGTTACTCCATAGAAAACAATTCAGAAATCCAGTGGTATTGATCTAACTGTGATTAGAATTCTCTTTCTAACTCAGGGTTTGTTTGATTTGTAAAAATGGATCACTAAGTTTCCTACTGAGTTTGTCAGCTTAAAAAAAAAAATGCCCTGCCCATTCCAGTGTAGGCAAAGTCCCTCATTGTTACACTTATACTGCATGGAAGACTCTGGATGAAAGAGCATGATTTATGCCTTCCCTGTGAAATAGTCTAATGTTCTTATACTCATTTGCTCAGTGGATAAGGAATTAGTCGTGTATGGCAACCCTGAAGTATTTTCAAGTGTTTCTTCCCAGTCTGCTGTCATGTTGACAGCTTTTTTTTTGGGGGGGGGGGGGGGGGATGAAATGGGTGTCTGCATCTGTGAAATTGATTAGAGCAGCATTAAGGGTTGCAGGGAAAAGTGGACTCAGGGAAAGGATTAAAGTTATTGTCTGGACAGCAAGTGTACTATTAGATGCCAGTTCTACCAACTGAAAAACAATGACAGGTATACCCACGGTATAAAAATTTCTCAGTATTTCTCTGCTGCCCAGGTCTTGCCTCCACTCAATCATTAGATCTACCATATCTATCTGCTCTTTAATATGTGTATAAACTTTGCCCCAAGCCTTGATAAAACTCTTGCAGAAAACAGGGATCAACACCAGCAAATCTGATTTTACATGGCATATTTATAGTTCCTTGGAAAGTTAGTGATGCTGGATTTTGCTTGACCCTGCTCCATGGATTTCTTCTTTGAAGCAATGATGGGCAACTCTCTATACATGGAGAACCTGTTGAAACGTATCTCTCAACAGATACTGTTTCTGTATTGAGGATACATTTGTTACATAAAGTGTTAAGCCTAAATTGGCTGGAAATCACAAGGTCTTGATTGGAATTTCCCCTGGGCAGGGAAAGAAGCAGAAGCAGTTCTTCCATCACACACATTTGCCCTGCTGTTTGAAGATCAGAACTGCTGGAATTATCTCCTGTTATCTAATCCTGTTTTGTCTAATCCTGCTGCTCAAGGAACAAGCTGTGTGTGGGGTGTTCATCACTGTCTTGCTTCTGCTCTGTTATGATAGTGCTAGAAGTCTCTAATTCTTTCCCCTGTGGTTTTAGACTGAGAAGTCCTGGATTCATATCTCTACTAAACCAAAACTTTCTGCAGGATCTTGAGCTAGTCATCATATCATATCTTAGCCTAGTCTGCCTTCTATAGTTGTTATAATGATAAAGGAGGTGTGGATATTGCCCTGTGTGCCTTGGGAAAGAAAGGTAATAAATTAAATGAAGATATGCCTTACTCCAGTGAACCAACTGGAAATATACCAATACTGCTGGACTCAACCAATATGCTTTGTTCAGGATTGAAGCCTTAAGCTCATTGATGGAGAAGCTATCATTAGCCCATTTTTAAAAATGAGAAACGGTGTAGTGTTCAAGTATCTAGCAGAACTGATGAGATAATCTCAACCAAGCAACAGTCACCATTCTAAACAAAACTCACTGCCAGGGCCACTATGCCAGATTGGTGAGTAGCTGCTTGGAGATTGACATTGTAGGCTGCATAATAGCCTGAAGTGCCTGATCTTGCCTAATCTTGAAAGCTAAGCAGGGTTTGGCCTGGTTGATATGTGGATGGGTGACTTAAATGTTGTGAACTGCCCAGAGAACTTCACCTATGGGCAGTACCTACATGTAATTAATAACAACAACAACAACTGGCTCATTCAGCTAGAAAATGGAGATGAGCACCACCCCCTAGAATCAGATATGACTGGTCTTTAATGTAGAGGGGAAACCTTTACCTTTATATACATACCCCTTCCTTTGCTGTATCACTGGAGAACAGGCTATCTATTCAAGGTCTGGTACAGATTCAGTGGCTGATATGAAGTTGAGATTTGAATTCCTAAGTGCAGATGTGGAAGAGCTCCTGCTTTCAGTTACTGTTCAACATTTTCAAACAATTAAACAATAGAAACAGTATTTACTACTGAATAGACTGTAACTGTGCTAAAGCGGTCCTTGATTCAGTAAAGAGGAGACTATCAGGTTTCCAAGGAAAGCTCCTTTCAAAGAGAGACTGAACACCAGATCTGGGTTTTAAACACTATGCGTGTAACATTTACTCTATGATATAAAGAATACAGAAGGATAAGAATACAAGTTCAGCAATCATCAGTAACAATATCAAGAGGCCTCATTCACACTCGCATTCATGCAACACTCATACTCACAGCCAGTAGACCCTCTCGGTGATCCATCGGGACTGTGGGTGACCAGTAGCAGCACTGTTCTGACACACACGGGAGCTGGAAAGCCCAGTCATTTTATACCTTTAAGTTGATGCGATCAGCTTAGTCCAACTGGATCGAACAGTGAACTCCTCTGAGCAGAGCTGACACACAGAACGTGCTGGTCCTTATCTTGAGCACACGCACTGTGTCACATTCCATTCTCTCTCTGGATGGTACAGCGTGGACTTATCTGTTATGCTCCATTCTCCAACCACTCCTGGCCTCTCAGTTTTCTCAGGCTGGTCAGTCCCATCATGCTTTTTCATTCTTCATTTTCTTCTGGGACTTAGGCCTTCAGGAACCCATGCACACTGTGACATACACCCCCTCTTGATATTGTAATTCTCTTACAATATCAAATATAATAATGAAATTGAGAAAGAATAAAGAGAAGGAAAAAAAAGAAGAAAAAAATCATATAACCTTATCTCATTTGTTTCAATTATGCGTCTTGCTTGGGTTTTAGTGATCTCAAAATCACGTTGCACATTCCTCATTTTTCATTATACAAATCATCCATAATATTATAATTATCATTACAAACATGATCCATACAATTGGGTGAATGAGCAAGTGTAAAAAGGCAGACGCTTTAGGTGAATACCCATAAAACATATCATACCAATAATGTTCGGTTAATGAGCTTTCTTCATCAGCTATCCTCTGGAATTCACCATTTTGATATTGTATCTTAACAAATTCTTTAGCTGTATCCCACCTATGTTTCTGTAAGTGGTTTTTTTATTTGTTCATTCTCCTTCAATAAAGCATTTAGTTTTGCAAAATTTAACCCCAAGGAAAAATTCAACCATTCTTCTCCTTTTGTTAAACTTATTTCTGTGTTTACCATTTCCATAGCATAATGTATGTGTCCAGCTATCATGTTTTCCATATAAGTTATATTACATTTACAGTGTTGTTCCTTTTACAAAATCGTTCCAGCAGAACAGAATATTGATTGAACAGTTGTTACACATAACCATCCTCTTCCAGTATCTATAATAAAAGTATCGTTCTCCATTTTCTGTAGTCTACAAATACCATCCCTAATGTTAAAGCTACATGGTTCCCTTTGGGTTATAGTCTTAGGACGAACAATTCCTATTTCCCAATTTTCAAATCGAGAAAAATCCACTGTGGTGTTGACATTTGTTCCCTTTTTCTGTACATAAAGCATGTTTAGACAAGAAGTAAGGCATCCAAAGCACTCCATTGTTTTTGATTGGCATTGGTTGTATATCACATACTAATCCTGCTGTAGTGGTTTTTGTTTCACTGTACTCTAATGAATACATCTCTACATACCTGCAGACCTACAGATATTGCATGTAATTTATAACTGCTTTCAAAATCATCTCCCATCATTTTTAGTATTTCCATTGTAATCTTCTCAATGTTGGTAATTTATTTGCAGTTTTCTCTATATCCCAAGAATTAGCGACCCCCACCCCGTTAAAGTGTCTCCTAAAATGGTATCTAAGAGGTCTCTTTTTTCTCTTCCACATATCTTGTTTGCCTCTCCTCAAATTGTACATTGCCCATGTCCAGTCCTTACATATAGGTTTTAATTTTGTAACATTAAACAAAGTCATGTTAATATACAAGTTCCATTTATGTATTCTTGGGCCAAATACAAGAGACAAGTATAACAAGTATATTCCATATACTAAAGATCTTTCTACCTTCTTCTCATTCTCACACTGCCCATCCATAGTATTTCTCAGAATTCCCTCCATTACATAAAATTGTATCTCAGCATTACTGCAAGTGAAATTTAAGTAACACGTATTGTCACACCTAGTTTGGTTAGTTAATTCTTTGTACCATTCCTTTATCCTAATGTCTGGTAAGCCTTTAATACAAAATCCTTTATACCAAATTGAGGTAAGATATGAGGTTCTAGTCACTCATGTCTCAATTTTGTAAATTGGAAATAATAATTGCCCTTGTTATTGTCCCAGTTGGTATCCTCCCATAGATACCACAATACTGTTTTTCCCCAACTTTTTAGTGTATTATTAACACAATTTGCAATTTGAATGGAACCAGACATTTTGTATTTTGGATATTCCCACTCTGATAACTTGTCTCTATATGTTTTACAGGTATGTGATAGATAAGGTTTCCCTGTAGTAGATTTCACTCACCGGTTATCCTGTATTTCCCTTCTGTTATTTTCCATTGTTACTATTTTTGTGTTTGTCGTTTGTCAGGAGCACTCTGTGATTGTCTCCCTATGTTCCCCTGTATTTTCCAGTATGTTTTCCACTTAATCCATGTGTTCAACAAATCTAACACCATTTGATTATTTTGATGTCCTGTAATGCATACCCCTCCTTCATGGATCACTGCCTTTTCATGGCGAAGGGGCTTGCGTAGCTCAATGAAGCTATGAGCTATGCTGTGCAGGGCCACCCAAGGCGGACAGGTCACAGCAGAGAGCTCTGACAAAACGTGATCCACTGGAGAAGAAAATGGCAACCCACTCCGGTATCTTTGCCATGAAAACCCCATGGACAGTACCAAAAGGCAAAGAGATATGACACCTGAAGATGAGCCCCTCAGGTTGGAAGGTGTCCAATATGCTACTGGGGAAGAGCGGAGGGCCAGTACTAGTAGTGCCAGAAGAAAAGAAGCGACTGGGTCAAATCCGAAAGGACACTCAGTTGCAGATGTATCTGGTGGTGAAAGGAGAGTCCGATGCTATAAAGATCTACACTCCATATGAACCTGGAATGTAAGATCCATGAATCAAGGCAAACTAGAAGGGGTCAGACAAGAGATGACAAGACTGAACATCAACATCTTAGGAATCAGTGAACTAAAATGGACAGGAATGGGTGAATTTAATTCAGATGACCATCAGGTATACTACTGTAGGCAAGGATCCCTCAGAAGAAATGGAGTAGCCTTCATAGTCAATAAAAGAGTAGGAAAAGCAGTACTGGGATACAATCTCCAAAATGACAGAATGATCTCAGTTCGAATCCAAGGAAAACCATTCAACATCACAATAGTCCAAGTCTATGCCCCAACAACTGATGCTGAAGAGGCTGAAGTTGACCAGTTCTATGAAGGCCTACAACACCTTCTAGAATTAACACCAAAAAATGATGTCCTTATCATTAAGGGGGATTGGAATGCTAAAGTAGGAAGCCAAAAGATAACTGGAATAACAGGCAAGTTTGGCCTTGGAGTACAAAATGAAGCAGGGCACAGGCTGGTAGAAATTTGTCAAGAGAATACGATGGTCATAGCAAACACTCTTTTCCAACAACCCAAGAGACGACTCTACACATGGACATCACCAGACGGTCAACACAGAAATCAGATTGACTATGTGCTCTGCAGCCAAAGATGGAGAAGCTGTATATAGTCAGTAAAAACTAGACCAGGAGCCAACTGTGGTTCAGATCATGAGCTTCTTTTTGCAGAATTTAGGCTTAAATTGAAAAAAGTAGGGAAAAGCACAAGGCAACTCAGGTATGACCTAAATTATATCCCTGACGAATATACAGTAGAGGTGACAAATAGATTCAAGGAATTAGATCTGATAGAAAGAGTGCCTGAAGAACTGTGGACAGAGGTTCGTAACATTTTACAAGAGGAAGCAACTAAAACCATCCCAAAGAAAAAGAAATGCAAGAAAGCAGAATGGCTGACTGAGGAAGCTTTACAAATAGCTGAGGAAAGAAGGGCAGCAAAAGGCAAGGGAGAAAGAGAAAGATACACCCAAATGAATGCAGTATTCCAAAGAATAGCGAGAAGAGATAAGAAGGCCTTCTTAAATGAACAGCACAAAGAAATAGAAGTAAACAATAGAATGGGGAAGAGCAGAGATCTCTTCAAGAAAATTGGAGATATGAAGGGAACGTTTCATGCAAAGATGGGCATGATAAAGGACCAAAATGGCAGGGACCTAACAGAGGCAGAAGAGATTAAGAAGAGGTGGCAAGATTACACAGAAGAACTGTACAAGAAAGAGCTTAACGTCCCTGATAACCACGATGGGGTGCTCAGTGACCTCGAGCCAGACATCCTGGAATGTGAAGTCAAATGGGCCTTAGGAAGTCTGAGCAACAACAAAGCTAGTGGAGGTGACAGCATTCCAGCTGAGCTATTCAAAATCTTAAAAGACGATGCAGTAAAAGTGCTACACTCAATACACCCAGCAAATTTGGAAAACTCAACAGTGGCCACAGGATTGGAAAGGTCAGTTTACCTTCCTATCCCAAAGAAGGGCAATGCCACAGAATGTTCTAACTACCGCACCATTGCACTAATTTCACATTCTAGTAAAGTGATGTTCAAAATCCTACAAGCTAGGCCCCAGCAGTATGTGGTCCGAGAACTACCAGAAGTACAGGCAGGATTTCGAAGAGGGAGAGGAACTAGAGATCAAATTGCCAACACACGCTGGATCATGGAGAAAGCTAGCTAGTTCCAGAAAAACATCTACTTCTGCTTCATTGACTACGCTAAAACCGTTGATTGTGTGGATCACAACAAATTGTGGCACGTTCTTAAAGAGATGGGAGTACCAGACCATCTTATTTGTCTCTTGAGAAACCTATATGCGAGTCAAGAAGCAACAGTGAGAACTGGACACGGAACCACTGATTGGTTCAAAATTGAGAAAGGAGTTTGGCATGGCTGTATACTGTCTCCCTGCCTATTTAACTTATATGCAGAGCACATCATGAGAAAGGTGGGGCTAGATGAATCAGTTGGAATTAAGATTGCTGGGAGAAATATCAACAACTGCAGATATGCAGATGATACTACTCTAATGGCAGAAAGTGAAGAGGAACTAAAGAGCCTCTTGATGCAGGTCAAGGAGGAGAGTGCAAAAGTTGGCCTGAAACACAACGTTAAGAAAACTAAGATCATGGCATCCAGTCCTCTCACTTCCTGGCAAATAGATGGGGAAGAAATGGAGGTAGTGACAGATTTTATTTTCCTGGGCTCCAAGATCACTGCAGATTGGGACTCCAGCCAAGAAATTAAAAGACGCTTGCTCCTGGGGAGGAAAGCTATGGCAAATCTAGACAGCATACTAAAAAGCAGAGACATCACCCTGCCAACACAAGTGTGTATAGACAAGGCTATGATATTCTCAGTTGCAATGTATGGCTGTGAAAGTTGGACCATAAGGAAGGCTGAGCGCCAAATGATTGAGGCCTTTGAATTGGGGTGCTGGAGGAGACTCCTGCGAGTTCCTTGGACTGCAAGGCCATCAAACCGGTCAGTTCTTGAGGAGATCAACCCTGACTGCTCTTTAGAAGGCCAGATCCTGAAGATGAAACTCAAATACTTTGGCCACCTAATGAGAAGGAAGGACTCCCTGGAGAAGAGCCTAATGCTGGGTGCAATAGATGGCAAAAGAAGAAGGGGCGGCAGAGAATGAGGTGGCTAGATGGAGTCATGAAGCCGTTGGTGTGAGCTTGAGTGGACTCCGGGGGATGGTGGAGGACAAGAAGGTCTGGAGGAATGTTGTCCATGGGGTTGCGATGGGTCAGACATGACCTTGCAACTAACAACAACAATGTATACCCTTTGTGAAGTACCTTGTTTTATTATTAATTCTCTTTTATCATACATGTCCGTTATACAACTCAATTGTTAATTGTCTATTCCCATTAGTTTTACTCATTTGCCTAAACCAATGATATCCTGCATATATCCTTCCCCATGTTTTTACTGTCCCATTTTTAAATTTGTTGTTTGTGAACAAACACTCTTTTTGTCTACCTGGCAAGGGTGTTTTTGTTCTCGGGTACTTCCACTGATAAGAGAGTATTTCCAATTTCATACCAGTCATTTCCTCAGTTATACTAACTCCCCAGGAGAAGAAAAAAACTCCAGTAATCCACAGCATCTTCGGCGCCATTCTTCTAGTACTTTTTCGTTAGACACATAAACAAAAGACACAGGGACAGATAAAATAGACACAGCAGCAACACTAGCCATAACAAAATGAGGTCTATTAGCAAAATATTGTAAATAAGAGAAGTAGTTACACATGCGCTGCTTTCCACAGTTTTGATTTCTGTGTACCCATTTCCTTTTGTCCCCCTATAGTTGAATCTAATATGAGGTTGGATAAGTATTGTCCAATACTACAAATGGTCCCCTCCATTTTGGGCCATACATTATGTTCCTTTGGTCCTAATTCTAATATCCCACTTATTCTCCAATGGGAATCATAACCTTTTCTGCTTCCACTGCAGATTTCAACTTATTAATGTTTTCCATTTCCTTCCTAATGTTCTTCTGATATTGTTCTCTTTCCTTCAATACCCCAAACCAGTCCATATTGCATTCATCATGAACATCGAAGTCATCTGGAAACCCTAAATACATTTTGTCTCCACACAGAATTTCATAAGGTAATAGTCCCAATTTTCATGTGGAGCTACTACTTATAGCCATTAGAACTTGTGGCAATTTTTCTGCCCAATCTTTCCCATTTTCCTTAACTAATTTTCTCAACATGTTTTTTTTTCTCCTCTGTTCTAGGCAACTTATCTGTAAAGTCTATGTATATTAATCCACAAGGTCGGTCAGTTTGTACTGACACCAATGAGGCTTCTTGTTTCTCATATTCCCTTTTTATCAAGTTACACAGAACACACAGTTCTATGATTTCTTTCACCATTTGTCCCTTCCCTTTTCATTCCCTCAGGTCCTTACTTTTTTTATAATTTTTTCAATACCTTCATGTCCAATCTCATGTATTTCTTTTAACCTTTGATACTTCTCATTATCTGTTTGCTGTAAAAGCAGTATCTTACTTGCTTCTTTAGCTGCCTGTCCTGTTTTACCAATTTATCAATGTAATTATTTCCTCTTATATAATAACCTTCCCCGTTTATCTGATGTCCTTTTATCCATCCAAAGCCAACATCCATCCCTTCTGCTTGGATTGTTTTTAACATTACATAAATTTCCTTCCAATCTTCAATGTGTTTTAACTGTTTATTTCCTGCATTCTTAAATTCATCCTTGGCCCAAAAGGACAAATATTCTGTTATTCCTTTATACACGTATTTACTATCAGTAACAACAAAAGATTTCTCATTTTCTATTTGATTCAAATATCTCCTTTAAGGCATCCTTTACTGCCTTAATTTCAGCCTCTTGAGCACTCATTTTATTTAGGATAACATCTCTCCTCTCCTTATTTTTATTAGGATTGTATGTCACTGTCTTTATTAATTTCCTGATATTGTAAGTACTTTATATCTTCCCTTTCCCACATGTTGTTACACACATGCATATATCTGGGATCTTGTAGAATCCCCACCATTAAATCTGGGTTCTTAATTGTTTGGAAAGCTATTCCCTTCCAATTCAGCCACACTGTCCATTGTGCTAATTTTACAGAACTTATCGTAGGCAAGTTCCCTGTCAGAATGTATTTTAACACTCCGTGCGGCAATTGTATCACCACCTTACTTAATCCTAACATGTATTTCCACTGTTGTAAAGCCTACATGGTTGTTACAGCAGCCTTTTCACAATCATTGCATTCTTCTTCCACAGATGTTAAATTCCTACTCGCATAGAGTATTGGTCTCAATTTACCTTCCTCATCCTTCTGGTATAACCCTGCTGCTATAGTTTGATTTGTCCAGTGAGGATGAATATAAAATGGCTCTGGCCATTTTGGCTCTGGTCTCTTGGCAGAGCAGCAGAGCAGCAGAGGCACAGGCTGGGAGAGAGTGCTGAGTGGCCAGGGGACTGCTGAAGGCAAGGTAGGAGCTGGGCAGAGGAGCAGAGGGCCAGGAGCAGCAGAGAGGAAGGGAGGCAGGGCCAGAGAGGCTGAAGGGGCCAGGAGGAAGCGGACAGGCGGGGCCACTGGCCGGAGGGACGGATAAGGCATCGTCCCTTGTCTGCGTCCCTTAGCTGTGGCCCGAGCTGTCCGGGGACTCCCTTCCCTGAGACGCAGAGGAGGTTTTTTGTTTGCTTTGTTTTCCTTTCCTTTTTTCTTTGTTTTGTTTAGTTTAGTTTTGTTTTTTTGGTGCTGTGCTTTGCTTTGTTTTTCCTCCAATTTAAATTTGAGTTTATTTTATCCTTGTGTGTGTGTGTGTGTGCGAGTGGGTTTTTGTCTGGGAGAACTGGGTGTGTGAGAGGAACTGCAGGACAAACAAGGCAGGGGACCAAGGTAAGGTCTCGGAAGGGATCCCAATGGCAGACCAGGAGATGGCCTTGGTGGGAGTCACGGATGTTGCTGTCCGCTGCGTCAGCTGCGACATGTTTGCCCTTCTCCCCCAGGAGAGGCAGGGATACACTTGCTCTCGGTGCAAGCTGGTGACCCTGCTAGAGAAGGTGAGGTGCCTGAGGGCCGAGAGAGCTCTCCAGGCCCCCTGGGAGCAGCCCCCCTCTGGACAGAGGGTTGAGGGAGAGGCCACGGGAGGTGCAGCCGCAGAGACATGGAGGCATGTCACCCACAGGAGGAGGAGGCCGTGGCCTCCTCCTGGCACCAATCTGGAGCTGGGAAACAGGTTCTCTCCACTTCGGGAGGATGGAGCTGATGAGGCCTCGGGGGACCAGCAGAACCCCCAGCCTGGGACAACAAGTGGCAAGGGGGCCGCCACAGGAGAGGCAAGGGCCAGGGCACGGCCGCCCACCACCACCAGGAAGACAGGGTGGCAGGTGATTGTTGTTGGGGACTCCATGCTGAGGGGCGCTGATGCGGCGATGTGCTGCCCCAACCTGGAGACAAGGGAGGTTTGCTGCCTGCTGGGCGCACGTATCCAGCATGTGAAGGACAGAGTGGAGCGCCTTGTTCGCACCAGGGGTCACCAGCCGCTCCTGGTGATCAATGTGGGCACAAACAACATGGCCAGGCAGGGTGTGGTTGGGATCACCAGGGACTTCGAGGCCTTGGGGAAGAAACTCAGGGAGCTAAAGGCCCAAGTGGCCTTCTCGTCAATCTTACCCATCTAGGGATTTGGGCCAGGAAGGGACAGGAGGGCCTCCAAGGTGAATGACTGGTTTAGTGTGTGGTGCCAGAAGGTACGCTTCAGGTTCCTTGACCACGACACTCGGTTTCTTGCCAATGGACTTCTGGCAAGGGACGGGTTACACCTCATGAGGATGGGGAAAAGATCCTGTGGAGATGCTCTAGCGAGCTTCGTCCAGAAGACTTTAAACTGAGCTGGGGGGTGGGCATTCAGTCCCCCCAAAAGTGTGTCCACACTGGACAAGTGTGGGGAGAGGATCAGGGTTTTAGAGGTACTGCAGGGACTGAAAGGACTCCTACAGAGAGGGGCCAGGTATCAGGGAGGATGGGAGGAAGGAGGAGGCTGGGAACTCCAAGGAAAGGAAGCGGTGGGAAGGAGTTAAGGTGCATGTACACCAATGCTAGGAGCACGGGTAATAAGCAGGAATAGCTTGAAGCTCTCCTGGGAATAGGAGGGTATGACCTGGTGGGAATCACAGAAACTTGGTGATATGAAAGGCAAGACTGGAATGTGAACATAGAAGGGTATCACCTTTTTAGAAAGAACAGGAAGGGAAAGAGGGGTGGGGGCGTGGCTTTATACGTCAGGGAAGGGATAGGATGCAGTGAGATAGAATGCAGCACAGATGGGGATGCGGTAGAGGCAGTCTGGGTGAAACTTAGGAGTTTTGACAGGGAAAGAAACCTGACAGTGGGGGTATGTTATCGCCCTCCATGTCACCTTGAGACCCTGGATGATGTCCTGACAGGCCAGATTGTAAGGATATCTCAGGGGAGAGACACAGTAATTATGGGAGATTTCCATCTCCCGGATATTAGTTGGGAGGTTCACTCGGCGGAGACAGCCAGGTCACGTTGCTTCCTAGAAGCTATAGAGGGAGGGTTTTTCACACAGAGGGTCCAAGAGGCGACGAGGGGGGAGGAAACATCCTTGACTTGGTCTTGACCAATAGGGAGGAGCTCTAGATGAAGTACAGTTTAGGGGAGGGAGGAGTTCTAGATGAAGGACAGATTAGGGGAGCTCTGAATGCGAGTGATCACTCCATCCTTTGCTTTGAGATCAGGGGCCTGGAGACGTGCAGCAGGTCGAGCACTAGAAGCTGGGATTTCAAGAGGGCCAACTTTGGCCAACTGAAGGCCAGACTGGGGAAAGTCTCCTGGGATAGGTTACTGGAAGGTAAGCAAGTTGAGGAGGGGTGGATAGCACTCAAAGGGGAGGTTTTGGAGTCGCAAGCCTTGACGATACCTCTAGTCAGTAAGGTGGGGAGGCGGAGGAGAGTGCCGCCATGGATGCGAAAGGAGGTGGTTAGAGGGATTATACGAAAGAGGAACCTCCGTAGGAAATGGGTACTGGGGCAAATAGACAAAAGGGTATACCGGGAGGAGGAGGCCCATTGCAGAAGGATTCTTCGCAAGGCTAAGGCTGATTACGAGCTGAGACTTGCCAAGAATATCAAGAGCAACAAAAAGGGCTTCTTTCAGCAGTGAATAGGAAGAAGAAGGGGAGACAAGTAGTGGGATCACTAAATAAGGAGGAAGGAGAGCCAGTGACTGATATGAGAGAACAGGCACAGAGGCTAAATGACTATTTTGCCTCTGTGTCCTCCCCAAAGCAGGACGGGGGATATCTGCACAGGAGATTAGATGAGGCTGGGGACTTAGGGGCACAGATTAGAGTCACCACCCTTGAAGTCGAGGGGCTCCTCAGGGCATTGGACATTACAAAGGCGCCAGGCCCTGACGGGTTACACCCGAGAGTACTTAGAGAGTTGGCAGGGGTTCTCTCACTCCCGCTGGCCTCCATTTTTGAGACCTCGTGGAGAACGGGTGAAGTTCCAGAGGACTGGAGGGTGGCATCAGTGGTCCCAATTTTCAAAAAGGGTAGTAGAAAGGACATGGGGAATTATAGACTGGTTAGCCTTACGTCCATTGTAGGAAAAACAATGGAAAGGCTCATAATCGAGAGAGATCTAGTGATGCTAGATAGGGAAGAGAGGCTGACAGCCACACAACATGGCTTCCGCAAACACAGGTCCTGCCAAACAAACCTTGTGGATTTCTATGACAAGGTTTCGAGATGGCTAGATGGAGGGGATGCAGTGGATGTGGTATACCTGGATTTCAGCAAGGCCTTTGACAAAGTGCCCCATGATATCCTGGTGGAGAAACTGAGGAGTTTTGGGATACACCAAAGCACTGTCTGGTGGATTAGGGCATGGTTGACTGACCGAAAGCAGAGGGTAACCATTAGTGGGGGATCATCAGGATGGCAACCAGTGACAAACGGGGTCCCTCAGGGCTCTGTCCTGGGGCTGATCCTGTTTAATCTTTTCATTAATGACATGGAAGAAGGGGTGAACAGTCTGCTGATCAAATTCACAGATGACACTAAAACTGGAGCAGTGGCCACAACTGAGGAGCAGGTACTCCAGATCCAAAAGGATCTGGACAGACTGTGGAAGTGGGCAGGAGACAACAGGATGGCGTTCAATGTGGATAAGTGCAAGGTCTTGCACTAGGGGCATAGGAATAGCTGTCGTAAGTACAGGTTATGTGACAAGTGGCTGGAGAGCAGCACTTGTGAAATGAACCTCGGGGTACTGGTTGACTGAAGCCTAAACATGAGTCAGCAGTGTGATGCGGTGGTCAAGAGGGCGAATGCCACCCTTGATTGCATAGCCAGAAGTGTGGCTTCTAGACCAAGAGAGGTATTACTACCACTCTACATGACTCTGGTGTGCCCGCAACTGGAGTATTGTGCTCAGTGTTGGGCCCCTCATTACAGAAAGGATATAGCCAGGTTAGAGTCAGTGCAGTGTAGGGCCACAAGGCTGGTTTGCAGGGGATGGGGTATGAGGCAAGACTGAGGGAACTGCGTCTCTTCAGCCTGGAGAAGAGGAGACTCAGAGGGGTTATGTTGGCAACATACAGGTATATGAGGGGATGTCACATGGAGATGGGTAGAGACCTGTTCTCCCCTGCAGAGGAAGGCAGGGCATGCTCCAACGGAGCAAAGCTCAGGGAGCCAAGGTTCCATTTGAATGCCAGGAAGCACTTCCTGACAGTCAGGACCCCGAGGGTGTGGAATGGGCTTCCACGAGAGGTCGTTGAGGCCCCATCAGTGCAGGTGTTCAAGGAAAGGCTGGATGTGCACATGGTGGGCATGTCGTGAGTGGAGCCGGCTGGTGCCGGAGGTCAGACTAGATGGCCCAGGAGACCCCTTCTGACTCGCTCTGTTTCTATGTTTCTAAAATAGCTCCCCTTGCTTAGGTTGCCATAATTTTACAGCTCTCTGAACCCACCGTTTTAATTTGTCCCAAACAAATTCAGTTTTAATATACATTTCTGCAATATTAATCATTCCTAATATCAGTTTCTTCATCAATGGCTTTCCTGAAACTGTTTCTAAATAACTTCCCTTAGTACTTTACTCCCTGGTATCCACACTTTATTTAAACTAGTAGCTGCTCCAGAATGTAAAAGAATTTTATAGCCTGTTCCTTTTCTATCTGTACCAATTCCATACATCCTATCACTACCCAGGTCCTTAATTCATTTTCCCCTATACTGCCATTCCCCCAGGTTTAAGTACTTTGTTGATTTATTGTCAGCGGGGAAGCCCTATTGCTGCTCCTGCTGCTGTTCTCCCATCTCCTTTTGTTTAAGTTTCAACTGCTTTATCTCCGTATGGAGGAATTCATAGGGATTTTCCCCTCCACTCTGCATTTTCTGAATTTGCTTTGCCTCTATTGCAAGTAACGGTGGGGCTGAGGGCCCTTGTTTACTTGCCTGCTCAATTTTCCTCTCATTTCCCAATATTTGTATTAGGATATTTGTGGGGAGTCCATCCAAAGTCTCCATATTGTGCCCTCTTGCCTTCAGTTGCTCCCCCACATCGCATCTCCCTCCTGGCTTCCTCAGGAAGCTAGTTGTGCGTCCTACCTTAGTATCAGCTTGAAATGTTCCTCTTCCCAAGCCCCTGCCATGTACTATTCCTCTTCCTCTGGCCCTACCTTGGGCACTACCTCTACTTCTCTCCTGCTGCCATCTGTCTTGCAACCAAACGGAGCTGTTACTGTATACCATCTCCTTTACTGCTTTTGTTTCCTTCCCCCAGGAAACCTGTTTCCTAGCTTCTTTTAATACTCTCTTCATTGCCTGCCAATCTTCTGGCCACCCCACTGGCTGTATTCCTACTGCTCTTCTCCATTCCTGCACTAATGCATCCAATCCTGCAAGTAATCCAGCATACTCTATAAGGTCAGGTAATTCATCTATTGTGGCCATATAAGGCATTTCTCATATATGTTCCACCCTTACTTCTTGGGCAGCCTGAGCCCCCTCTGCTTCCTTTGCAGGCCTCACTATTTCATGATCCCTTTCTGTTTCTTGTTGCCACATGCCTGACAGATATGTTCCTGTGTAATATTTTTGTAAGAATTCAATGGCACCTTCTCCAGGTTTTTGTTCCCATGTCATCACTTCTCTTTTTGCCTTGCCTGATCCTGTACTCACACAGAATTCTCTTAAAGCATATGGTATCCATATATTCCTGGAGGTCCGGGAAGAATCTACCAAATCATTGGGCTTCTCTTCATTCATATTAAATCTTTCTCTTGTTGCCCAAAATCTCGTTGCCCATGCTACGGGCGTCCCTTTTGGTCACCCTGTCTCTTGAGCAATTTCCCGCAATTCTTTATTCATCATTGCTTCTTCTGTTACTGTTCTTGTCTGATCTCCAGAAGCCTATCACCCTCATAAGTGGTTGCTGTTCTTCGGTATGCTGCTACCGGTTTAACCTTTTTAACTTTTATTATGGCACTAGGTCTTGTCCCTAATGGAGAACAATCCGGGTTCTCTGGGTACGTGCCATCATGGCAACACCCATTTATGTATGGTGGGGGTGGAGGAAAGGGTTCTTCCCCACTGGTATCCTCCAAACTATTGTCTCCATCATTCTCCTTTATTCTATTCTTATATGCTCCCACCTTCACTGGTTTTGGCTTTCCTTTTATAAATACTTCCTGTAAGGCTTGGTTTTTTTTAATCTCCAGTCTGTTAATCTGCTCCATCAATTCTTCTAACTGTTCTGTCTCTGCTCTTAAGATCCCCCTTTTCTTCTCCGTGTCTCACAATCTGTCCTCTTTTTGCATCAATTCTCTGTGCAATCTGTGTATTTCTGTTTCCAAGTTATTCATCCTTTCTTCTAAAACTTCTCCTTTGGCACATTTTTCCTTTAAACTCTATATGTTGCTTCTAGACTTTCATGCAGTAACAGTATTATTATCCTCAACTGTTTCACTATATCTTCAATATTGGCTTTTCCAAAGCACAACCCTACACTTTTACACATAACCTCTGTTATGTTTTCACATGGGTTTTTAAATTCCAAGCTCATGTATTTATCTGCCACTTTATAGGCAGCTTGTTCCTTAGTAATAGTCACTGCTTTTCCTCGTAGTCTAAACAGTCAGTCATCGGCTTCTATCCCCAAATCCTGGGATAGATTTCTTTGAAGTCTATCACCTGTCCCTTCTTAACCTGGAAGGGATTTCCATATAACATATCCTTGCTTTACTTGCTCTTTTTGCCAAAGAATAATTTGTATCAAGACCTATCTGGTCCCCTAGTTCTGAACAATCTCTTAATTTCTTTATCCAAGATTCGAACTTGTCTTTCTGTTCAGTACCAACTCTTTATTCCAAATAGCCTAGGGCATTCTATAGGTTTTACAACAACCATAGTTTGAGCAAGTATCTAAAAATTTCCCTCAGCTGGAGGCATCCCTCCATTTTGTTTTCCATTCAGTCATCTCTCCCACAGGCTGGTCTTCCTGAAAACCTAGTCTATTTTATGATCCTGTTCGTGACGAGAATTATGTGACCGTGCTAAAGCAGTTCTTGATTCAGTAAAGAGGAGACTATCAGGTTTCTAAGGAAAGCTCCTTTCAAAGAGAGACTGAACACCAGATCTGGGTTTTAAACACTATGCGTGTAACATTTATTCTATGATATAAAGAATACAGAAGGATAAGAATACAAGTTCAGCAATCATCAGCAACAATATCAAGAGGCCTCATTCACACTCGCATTCATGCAACACTCATACTCACAGCCAATAGACCCTCTCAGTGATCCATCGGGACTGTGGGTGACCAGTAGCAGCACTGTTCTGACACACACGGGAGCTGGAAAGCCCAGTCATTTTATACCTTAGAGTTGACTCTATCAGCTTAGTCCAACTGGATCAAACAGTGAACTCCTCCGAGCAGAGCTGACACACAGAACGTGCTGGTCCTTATCTTGAGCACACGCACTGTGTCACATTCCATTCTCTCTCTGGATGGTACTGTGTGAGCTTATCTTATCTGTCATGTTCCATTCTCCAACCACTCCTGGCCTCTCAGTTTTCTCAGGCTGGTCAGTCCCATCATGCTTTTTCATTCTTCATTTTCTTCTGGGTCTTAGGCCTTCAGGAACCCATGCACACTGTGACAAGACCTTGGCTCCAATTATTTCTGATAAGAAATTTTGCAATTCAGTTGTATAAAGGATCAGGCTCAAATAGACCATGAACAGAGGCAGAAAGTCACTGCATAGAAAAGGATAAGAAAAAGAAAAAAGGATTAATTTCAGCTTTCCATAAAAGCATTATTGATAAACAATATGGTAGTAATATGGGAATTAAGACCATTTGGGAGACTAATATAAACATTAATATGTTGTTGTTGTTGCTAGTTGCGAAATCATGTCCGACCCATTGCGACTCCATGGCAACATTCCTCCAGGCCTTCCTGTCCTCCACCATTCCCCGGAGTCCACTTAAGCTCACGCCGACTGCTTCAGTGACTCCATCTAGCCACCTCATCCTCTGCTGTCGCCTTCTTCTTTTGCCACCTATTGTTCCCAGCATTAGGCTCTTCTCCAGGGAGTCCTTCCTTCTCATTAGGTGGCCAAATGAGTTTCATCTTCAGTATCTGGCCTTCTAAAGAGCAGGCAGGGTTGATCTCCTCTAACACTGACTGGTTTGATCGCCTTGCGGTCCAAGGGACTCGCAGGAATCTCCTTCAACATGACAATTCAAAGGCCTCAATTCTTCGGTGCTCAGCCTTCCTTATGGTCCAACTTTCAAAACCATACATTGCAACTGGGAAAACCATAGCCTTGACTATACGCACTTTTGTTGGCAGGGTGATGTCTCTGCTTTTTAGTACGCTGTCTAGATCTGCCATAGCTTTCCTCCTCAGGAGCAAGCGTCTTTCAATTTCTTGGCTGCAGTCCCTGTCTGCGGTGATCTTGGAGCCCAGGAAAATAAAATCTGTCACTACCTTCATTTCTTCCCCATCTATTTGCCAAGAAGTGAGAGGACCGGATGCCATGATCTTAGTTTTCTTAAGGTTGAGTTTCAAGCCAACTTTTGTGCTCTCCTCCTTCACCCGCATCAAGTGGTTCTTTAGTTCCTCTTCAATTTCTGCCATTGGAGTGGTATCATCTACATATCTTTGGAGGTACCGCGTGGCGGTGGTTCCGCTCCTATCTCAACGGCCGATTTCAGAAGGTGGTGCTGGGGGACTGTGGCTCTGCGCCATGGCAGTTATGCCATGGAGTTCCGCAGGGGTCCATTTTGTCCCCTTTGCTATTTAATATCTACATGAAACCGCTGGGAGAGGTCATCAGGAGGTGTGGGCTGCGGAATCATCAGTACGCTGATGATACCCAGCTCCACCTCTCATTTTCCACCAATCCAGGTGAGGCAGTGGCTGTGCTGAACCGGTGCCTGGCTGAGGTAATGGGCTGGATGAGGGCCAATAAACTGAAGCTCAATCCAGACAAGACGGAGGTCCTGTTGGTGGATGGCTCAGGCCTTGGGATGGGGGACTTGGGCCTTGTCCTAAATGGGGTTGCACTCCATCTGAGGGACAGGGTTCGCAGCTTAGGAGCGCTTCTCGACCCTGAGCTGTCTCTAGAAGCTCAGGTGACGGCGGTGGCGAGGAGCGCCTTCCTTCAGCTTCGGCTGATACATCAGCTGCGTCCCTTCCTGGAGAACGACTGCCTGGCGACAGTGACACACGCGTTGGTGACTTCCCGATTAGATTTCTGTAATGCGCTCTACGTGGGGCTACCCTTGAAGACGGTCTGGATACTTCAGTTAGTGCAGAATAGAGCTGCCAGGTTGCTGACGGGGATTGGGCGTTGTTCTCATATATCCCCAGTTCTCTGTCAGCTCCACTGGCTCCCGATTGAAGTCCGGGCCCAATTCAAGGTGTTGGTTATGACCCATAAAGCCCTAAACGGCATGGGACCTGGATATCTAAAGGAACGCTTGTGTCCATATATGCCCTTCCGCCCCTTGAGATCAGCAACAGACGCCCATCTCCAGGAACCCTCTGTGAATGATATTAGGAGGGTTAGTACCCGGAGGAGGGCTTTCTCTGCGGTGGCGCCCCATCTATGGAATGCGCTCCCCAGAGAGGTCCGCCTGGCGCTGTCGTTATTTGTTTTTTGGCACTCAAACTTATTTTAATTGTTAAATTATTTGTATTTATAGGATTTTAAATTTTTAGCCGAGATGCACCAGGGGTTTTTAAATAATTTTTTTATTGTTATATGGTTATTCTTTATGTATTTATGCATTTGTTCCTGCTGTGAGCCGCCCCGAAGCTTCGTTGTGATGGGGGCGGCGTACAAATGTTTTAAATAAATAAATAAATATTAGAGGTTGTTTATATTTCCCCCAGCAATCTTAATTCCAACTGGTGATTCATCTAGCCCTGCCCTTCTCATGATGTGCTCTGCATATAAATTAAATAGGCAGGGTGACAGTATACAGCCTTGCCAAACTCCTTTCTCAATTTTGAACCAATCAGTGGCTCCATGTCCAGTTCTCACTTCTGCTTCTTGACTCGCATATAGGTTTCTCAAGAGACAAATAAGATGGTCTGGTACTCCCATCTCTTTAAGAATTTGCCACAATTTGTTGTGATCCACACAATCAAAGGCTCTAGCGTAGTCAATGAAGCAGAAGTAGATGTTTTTCTGCAACTCCCTAGCTTTCTCCATGATCCAGTGTATGTTGGCAATTTGATCTCTAGCTCCTCTTCCTCTTCGAAATCCTGCCTGTACTTCTGGTAGTTCTCGGACCACATACTGCTGGAGCCTAGCTTGTAGGATTTTGAGCATCAGTTTGCTAGCATGTGAAATGAGTGCAATGGTGCGGTAGTTTGAACATTCTGTGGCATTGCCCTTCTTTGGGATGGGAATGTAAACTGACCTTTTCCAATCCTGTCGCCACTGTTGAGTTTTCCAAATTTGCTGGCAAATTGAGTGTAGCACTTTTACTGCATCATCTTTTAAAATTTTGAATAGCTCAGCTGGAATACTGTCGCCTCCACTAGCTTTGGTGTTGCTCAGACTTCCTAAGGCCCATTTGACTTCACATTCCAGGATGTCTGACTCAAGGTCAGTGACCACCCTATCGTGGTTATCAGGGACTTTAAGCTCTTTCTTGTATACATAGTTCTTCTGTGTAATCTTGCCACCTCTTCTTAATTTCTTCTGCCTCTTTTAGGTCCCTGCCATTTTGGTCCTTTATCATGCCCATCTTTGCATGAAACATCCCCTTCATATCTCCAATTTTCTTGAGATCTCAGGTCCCCCCTATTCCATTGTTTTCTTCTATTTCTTTGCACTGTTCATTTAAGAAGGCATTCTTATCTCTTCTAGCTATTCTCTGGAATTCTGCATTCAGTTGGGTTCATCTTTGTCTTTCTCCCTTGCCTTTCGCTTCCCTTCTTTCCTCAGCTATTTGTAAAGCTTCCTCAGACAGTCATTTTGCTTTCTTGCATTTCTTTTTCTTTGGGATGGCTTTAATTGCTACCTCTTGTACAATGTTGTGAACCTCCGTCCATAGTTCTTCAGGCACTCTGTCTATCAGATCTAATTTCTTCAGTCTTTTTGTCACCTCTACTGTATATTCATCAGATATATGATTTAGGTCATACCTGAGTGGCCTAGTGCTTTTCCCTACTTTCTTCAATTTAAGCCTAAATTTTGCAAAATGAAGCTCATGATCTGAGCCACAGTCAGCTCCTGGTCTAGTTTTTACTGACTGTATAGAGCTTCTCCATCTTTGGCTGCAGAACACATAGTCAATCTGATTTCTGTGTTGACCTTCTGGTGATGTCCATGTGTAGAGTCGTCTCTTGGGTTGTTGGAAAAGTGTTTGGTATGACCATCGTATTCTACCAGCCTGTGCCCTGCTTCATTTTGTACTCCAAGACCAAACTGGCCTGTTATTCCAGTTATCTTTTGGCTTCCTACTTTAACATTCCAATCCTCCATGATGATATGGACATCATTTTTTGTGTTAATTCTAGAAGGTGTTGTAGGCCTTCATAGAACTGGTCAACTTCAGCCTCTTCAGCACCAGTGGTTGGGGCATAAACTTGGACTACTGTGATGTGGAATGGTTTGCCTTGGGATTCAAACTGAGATCATTCTGTCATTTTGGAGATTGTATCCCAGCATTGCTTTTCCGACTTTTTTATTTACTTTGAAGGCCACTCCATTTCTTCTGAGGGATTCTTGCCCACAGTAGTATACCTGATGGTCATCTGAATTAAATTCACCCATTCCTGTCCATTTTGGTTCACTGATTCCTAAGATGTCGATGTTCAGTCTTGTCATCTCTTGTTTGACCACATCCAGCTTGCCTTGATTCATGGATCTTACATTCCAGGTTCCTTTGGAGTATAGATCTTTGCAGCATCAGACTTTCCTTTCCCCCCAGATAAATCTGCAACTGAGTGTCCTTTCGACTTCTTGAAGTAGAACTCGACGTAGTAGATAAGTGCATTACCTCTTCTTTGCAAAATTTGGGTTTTTTTCTTCCTGCTTTCTTGATCCAATCAGTGGTTAAAACATGGCTAATAGTTGACGGGATGAAGTTAATAATTCGGACTTGTTAGAAATGAAAACAGTGATAATTTCAACAATACAGTTATTAAATGATGCATTGAAGAAGGCGCTCTTGGAGGAGTTGGGAGCACTTGGAACAGACATGAAAGAATTCAAAAAAAGAGTTGGGAATTATGGAAAGCCAGATTAATACAAATTCTATGAGAATCTTTCACCAGAAGACTATGTTGTAGGAACTTCAAAAATGCATAATTCAATTACAGGGTTCTCAAAGAAGAGCCAACATTAGAATTAAGAATTTGCTGGAAGCACCTGGAGAGGCACTACTTATACAAAAGTTTCCAAGTTGGATAAGTGACAACTGTAAAGATCTTCAATTCTCTGAGTGGAACACTAAAGGGTTCATAGAGTGGGATTAAAGAGACCTGGTGGTGCCCCAGAGATGTTTTAGTGAGGTTTGTGAACTATTTAAAAAAGTAAAAGTTCTTTTGTTTTGTTTTTTAAGGCAAAATCTGAAGGCTTTTTCTATTGGGGGAGTGCCAATCCAGGTTTACAATGACTTCTGTTTTGAAATGTTACGATTTAAAAGGAAAATGAAAAGTGTGCTGGTATTGTTGTGAGAAACATCTATTAATAATAGCTGGGGGTATCCTGTTTTTGTGCGAATTCAACATCATCAGAAGTATTATCAAAAGGATTATCCAGAAGAGGTTTTAAGGTGACAAACTGTTGACACAAGTAGGTGAGCTAGAGTCGGAGACATCAGAGAGACAGGATCCCAGGTTACTGGAGCAACTGCCAATAGGAGAGAAAAATACTACAGGGACTTGATCAAAACAGGAGAGCCCTAAACTGCCAAGAAAAAGAGTTGGGAAGAAATAATGATGAACTGATGTGAAGGTGGTCCTTTGGGTTGTTTGGGTAAAACAAATATAGAACAGTTAATTAGAAATGATGGCTGGCCCCCAATGGTAGGATCTAGGTGGAGCTTGTATGGACCAGGAGGAGAAGATTGTACTATTCTTGCTTCAGATTTAAGTGTTGTAAAGGGTAAAAAATATTCATTGTTACACATTCAGGGTTTAAGCTAAGTAGGATCCCTTTTGTGCAAAGGAATTTAGATGCACTAGAACTAAATTGAGGTTTAATATAAGAGGCAAGGTAGATGGGAAGGTGTGGGTAATATAGTAGTGGGCTGTAAGAAGTATTTAAAATAGTGAGATCCCATAGCAAATTGGTATAAGATGCAGTAAGTTTTAATATGGGAGTTTGTTTTTAGGGTCATCTTCAGGTTGGAAGATGATCCAGTTACAAAATGGGCAGTGGAAACAAGGAAAACAGTTGGTGAAACAAGAAAATTAACTAAATTTGAAGAGCTGGTAGAGAGTATAGAGAAGAAAGATAGTAGTAATAGGAAAGGAATTACAAGTTTAATATATAAAATGCTAATAGAAGGGCAGTATGGGGATGTAGACTTCTGGAAAGTTGGCAAGATGATATGACTAAAGATATCAGTCAAGCAAACTGGTTGAAACTACGGAATAATAGAATTCAAGAATATGCTGATCAGCGTAAAGGAGAATTGCTTTAAAGTAATTTGAAAGTGGTATAATACACAGGTAAGCTTAAACAGAATTAATACTGAAATAACGCCTCTTTGTTGGGGGTGCAAAAAAGAACAAGGGACTTATCATATGTGGTGGTTGTGTGAAATTAAACAGAAAGAATGGGCAATGATATTTAAAGAAATTAGTGATATGATGGATAGACAAATTTAGATATGCCCGATTATTGCACTTCTGAATACTTTTTTGGATTCACAATTAGAGCACAACAAAAATTGACTATTATGGTTACCGCCGCCAGATTACTAATGACTAAAAACTGCTTTAATCAACATTGTTGACTGGTACAATTAAATGTGGAACTTAGCCATTAATGATAAATTAACATGTGATTTGAAAATTAGGAGAGGGGAAAGGAAAATAAATGATTTTACAATCCCCACTAACCTGAATAGAGATTCCAGAAGACTATTTTGTGCATTTTTCTTTGCTGACTATCTGGTAATCACTCATCCCCAGCTCTGAGACAGCTTCTAAAAGTTTTGTATTGTTCAGGCACCTGGGCAGGTTTTCAGTGAACTGCTTGGTTAAATGAAGGTGTTCAGCCATTGCAACACCAGCATCCAGATGACCTGCATGGTTGCATGCTACCTGAAAGAGGCAACAGTGTGACAATTCCTGCAGAAGTACTCTTGGAACTAAGATCTCAACATCTTTGGGCCAGTAACATTTTTTTCTTTCCTGGGTATAGTTCTTGAGAAGCTCCAGCACTCTTAGATAAGATTGAATAGCAATTCACTTGAAATCAATCAGTGACATTTACCAAATTACTATAACATACAGCAAGAGTGGGCAATGTGAGACCCTCCAGATACATCTGCCTTTAACACTAGTCTGCTCTAGCCATTGCAAACAACAGTGAATGATCAAACTTGAAGGCCAACAAGACCTGGAGGGCACAAGCTGTCCATCCCTAATACATGTATATCTCTTAAAATCCCCATTCCTCCTGCACCTCCAGCCTGCATTGACCTGCACTTAAAAAAGACTTTTCCTCTTCTTCTTTCCTGCCCTTTATGCCTGCCAAAATCCTCTGCAGTGTTACCTTCCTGCTCCCCATCTCTCTGCCAACTATACCTGACTATAAAGACCTTGGGTTAAGGCACAATCCTATACATGTTTGGAGAGAAAAAGCCCTGCAACTCCTGGCAGGCCCCAGGCAGTTATTTGGAGTTCTGAATTGTTTTCTAGCTAAACTTGTATAGGCTTCTTCCATTAATGTCTGAGTCTGCATCCACAGCACCAGCACAAGACATTTTGCTGCCTGAAATGAAGGATAAGATAGTGACAGTCAGTCAGTCAGTCAATAAGTTTATTGTATTTAGCCATGGGCCATTACAAGATAACAAGGTAAAACATCAGACTAACAAATAAATCTGTAAATCAAGTATATCAAAACATAATACCAAAAGAAAGACTAGGCATAATTCAGGATGGTGTCCCCTTTAAAGCCTCCCTCACACTTACCTTTTTAGCTGCAAGAACAAAAAGGGAAACTCAATAAGAGACATATGCATTAGCATCTGATAAGAAAAACAATAATTTCTCAGAATCAGAGTATGCATTAAGGGCTGGTAGCATACCAGTCAATTTTTTTCCCTCAAGGTTCACAATATAAAGAACAGTGTAGAATATAGTGCAAGAGGTTCTCCACTTGAGGTGATCCACAGATACAGACATGCTGCTCCATTGGAATGTGAGAGTAGCTACCGGATAGGCCGGCTATATACATAGTTTGGAACCGAAGGGCTGTAATGACCACCCTGACTATAATTAGGAATTGTAACTAAGTAATTGGATCTTAAGTGATCATGTTTAATTAGTTTAAAGCAAGGACTGTTTTGATTGTTATTCAATTTTAATGTTGTAAGTCGTCCTTTCCCTCTTGCCTTGCACATCCCCTTGCCTCCTTCCCTTCCTCCCATGCTACATCTCATACACTAACTGTAGGCTGCAAGCTTCTTTGGGCAGAGGCATTTCTTGCTTTGTTTTCATTTCTCAATTGCCATACATACTGATGCACTATATAAGTTAATTATATATCAAATTGGAGACTAGACATCTAACTACATTGCAGGGTGGGAGGTGCGTAAGATGTTCACAACCCATAGGACTGCACTCTGAGGTGGTACTGTTTCCTTTCAATCTTCATAACATGTTATTCCTATATTCTTGGAACCAGCTGTTTCAATAGTCAAAAGCATGTATTAACTCATATACATATTGACATAATAGCTAGGTATACAATAGCAGCATACAGCAGTAAAAAAAAAAAAGTGTGCCATAACTTCTTCTCACACCATTTCCCCCTTTTTTCTCCAGGTGGGCAGATTATTACCATCTGGAACTGGGTGGGATAAGAAGTGTTGCTTGGAGGCTTCCAGGGAAATTCCTTTAGAACATAGAAACAAAGTAAGCGAGAAGGGGCCTCCTGGGTCATCCAGTGTAACCCCAGGCTCCAACTGGCTCCACTCGTAATCCCCAACGTGTGGTTGTCCAGTCTTTCGTGGTCCACCCTCACTGATGGGACCTCAACCACCTCTCTTGGAAGCTCATCCCATATCCTAGGAGTCCTAACCATCAGGAAGTACTTCCTGACATCCAACCTTGATGCTCCAACCTGGTTCCTTGAGCTTTGCCCCATTGGAATGCATCCTTCCCTCCCCTGCAGGGGAGAACAGGTCATGACCCTCCTCCACATGACATCTGCTCGTTTAGCTAAAAGTCACTAAAAGATCACCTTTGAGGCTCCTGTTCACCAGGCTGAAAAGACCCAGTTCCCTTGATCTCTCCTCATATGTCATCCCTCCCAACCCGGCTACCATTCTTGTGACCAACAAGATGTCTTGTAAATGACATCTGCTCTCTTGCTTTAGCTGTATCTTTGGTTCTGTGCTCTCACTTAGTCATTCATAGGAACACTGATGACCTAGGATCCCCTTCAATGAAAGATAGCATATTATGGTAGATGTATTTATTTCCGGACTCAACTAAGAGCCTATTTCTGGTTATAGACTTCAACATCCTCACTATGAGGTTTAATTGTTAGAAATACAATGATTTTGTCACATTTCTGTATACATTGGACAACATGCAGCAATGTCATCTTGTGAACATCATTGATGCTGTGGGGTTGAAACATCTTCTCCTACACTAAGTGAGAGTCTTACCAGATTAAACTCTGTGGGAATTTTTAATCAGTAACAGATCAGCATCAACTTCAAAATGTTGATTTCAGAATTCAGCAAGAGAATCAACTACATTGTTACAGTACCAACTTGTAATGATGACTTTGCTTGTATCTCTTCTTTGTTTTATTACCAGCTGAATTTCTTTAAGTGTTACCAGCTGTGTAACCACTTTGTCCTTGAAAACCTTGACCCATTCACCAAACAAATACTTTTCTTTCAATGTCAATAGGTATGATTTTGCCCCAACTGTCATGTTCTATATATCAAGAATAGTGACCTCCATCTCTTTGCTGCAACTTCTGGTGCCTAGCAAAGACTGCAAGGATAGAAATACAAAGAACCACAAAAGACTGAAAAGACGGAAGTTTCTCTTCATCAGAAAGGAATGCCATCCACCTACATGCTGCCTTCTCATACTTCTTTATGAAGAGGTCTAGGGAATGCCAAGATACTGAATGCAGCAATAGGAAAGAAAACACAGACCACATGGGCTCAGAAAGCTTACAAAATTTAGGAGTGCAAGGAGACAGCAGTTGTCTGGTAAGGTTTGAATATTATCATATGTACCACCAAGCCTGCAGTTGGATGCTCACCTTAATGTACTGAGGGGGTTGAAAGTGTCAGAAAAGTTGAGAGTAATGCCTCCAGGAGGCCAGATTCTCACTAAACCTGATCTCCTGACAGGGTCTCCCAAGGTGGAATGGTCAAAGCAGGGACACCAGACTAAGATGCATCCACTCCCTTCAGAAGTAAGAGTCACATCAGCAGAACAGATCTCTTATCGCTAATGGTGAAGGGGGTGGAGAAACTCCTGAAGGGCAGCTTCTGAATGGTACCAGTAGGTGAAGGCAACACTGGTTTGCAGATGACACAAAGCTGGGTGGAATAGCAAATGTCCTAGAAGAGAGAGTAGTTAAGATCCAAGGTGATCTCAATAAGTTAGAATGCTGGGCAGAGAGCAACAGATGGGGAACACATGGATCAACAATACTGCAAATGAGAAGGATCTTGGAGTTGTTGTGAGTCACAAACTAAATATGAGTCAACAATGTGATGTAGCTGCAAAAAGGGCAAATGTGATTTTGGGCTGCATTAACAGACGCATCAACTCCAAAACACGTGAAGTATTAGTTCCACTACACTTGGCACTATTCAGACCTCATCTGGAGTACTGTGTACAAAGATGCAGAAAACCTAGAAAAGGTACAGAGAAAGGCAAGAAAGATGATTCAGGGACTGGAGGCAAAGTGCTGTGAGGAATGATTGAAAGAACTGGACATGTTGACCCTCAGGAAGAGAAGACTGAGGGGAGATAGGATAACATTCAACAAGTACCTCAAAAGGTTGTCACAAAGAGGAAGGACAAGATCTCTTCTTGTTCAATCCAGAGTGCAGGACACAGAATAACAGATTTAAGTTAAAAGAAACCAGATTTAGACTAGACAGCAGGAAGAATTTCCTGACTGTCAGAACAGTACAATAATGGAATGTATTACCTGTGGAAGTTGTGAGCTCTCCTTCACTGGAGACATTCAAAAAGGATCTGAATAGTCATCTAAATGGGCTGATGTAACTAAGTGTCCTGCAATAGCAGGGGATTAGATCTGATGGCCTTCTGGCCCTTTCCATTTCTACTAATCTATGATTCAATGTACCGGACGAACTGTGAACTGAAATAAGAGCTATCATTAGGGAAGAATTAAAAAATAATAATTCTTGTAATAAAAAGAAAGAAATGGTTCACTGAAGAAACACTCACAGTAGCTAAGGACAGGCAAGAAACAATCGCAACACGTGGTTAATAAGGTCAGAGTCCTGAGCAACTTTTCAGTGATTATCATGTAGAGAAAAAAGAACTATTGCAATAGCTAGTGCAAAGCAATAGAGAAGAACAACCAAAGAGGAAAAACAGAGACCTCTTCCAGAAGATCCAAGCAATCAAAGGGAAATTCAAGTCTAGATTTGGAATGCAGAGAGACCAACAGGGGAATATACTATCTGATCAGGATAAAATAAAAAGAAAGTGGAAACAGTAAACAGAAGAACTATACAGAAGGGCTAAAGGGATGACAGACTCCTTCAAGGATGAATCCTATGAGAAAGAACCTGCAATTATTAGAAGTAAACTGAAAGCTGCTCTGAAACCATTTGGAAGGAGTAAAGCACCCAGAGTAGACAGAATACTATTAGAATTATTCCAAGCTGCAGAGCTGGAATCAGTCCAAATCTTAAAAAGAATATGCCAACAAATATGGCTAAGGAATCTGGGAGCTATAGGACTTTTTTCTGCCTAAACATACAGAGGACAGTGCCCTAAAAGAGGCAGAGACTGTAAACAGAATAATTTCCAACTGTTTTTTATTCTACCTGATCTAATTTTGACTAATAATTTTTCAAAATCTATATTTTCAGGTAATGTAGATTTTCTCCATTAAAAGTGTAAGAGTTTACTTGGTGTGGCATGGATCCCATTGCTCTATAATTCCATAGTATGCTAGTAACATCTGAAATGGAAGAACCAAAGAAAAATATATTTGCAGAGGTAGTAAATTTGTGGCCCTCCAGGTGTCTTGTCCTACAACTCTTTTCAGCTGTAGCTAGGATGGACAATGGTGAGAGATGATGGGAACTGTAAGTTAAAACATCTGGAATACCACAAGTTGCCTAACTTCACTTTAGAAGAATCAACCATGATTCATAATGGGTTTTAAGAACTCTGAGTTTTAACGCAAGAGTGAAGTTAAACAAAAAAGAAAGGGGTGGGGAGAATAAGATATATCATAGACAAATGTCTGAACACTATGCTTATGATTTAGGATGGCAGTAAAAAGCTACTTGGAAGCCAATACAACTGGAAGTTGAGCTTTGTGCAAAAGATCTTCAATCACACAGAGAATAAGACCAAACATTATATACACATGTATATTTAATTCTACTCAGAAGCATGCTGGACCTGAGTAAGAGCCACGTGAATCTGCCCCAATACCAGTCAGATCTCATGGGTTCCTTGCAAGGCAGAGAACTGAAAATTTGCTTACTTGTGACTTTTCCTACTTGTTTACCGGGAAGTCATCCATACATTTGGTGCTCTTTACTCCTTCCACTAGGAGACAGGTTCTTTCAAAGAAGGAATTGGTCTGGAGCTGGACCAGGAGCCATCTTTCAATTCCACACTAGAATTACTACTTGCAGAAGGAGGAATTAGGAAAACAACAGCCAGTAAACACCAGACAGAATGCCATGACAGAATTAGATTAGTTGCTCTGGCCAAAAAATCAGGCCAGGTCATGGCCCACTGTCAGGCCAACAGTCTCCCTAGTTCTTACCATCCAGATTCCCAGAACAGGGGCTTGAGATGTTTGGGTTCAGAGTTGCAAGACATGCTGAAGTGCTCCCTTGACTGAAAAGTGCTTGTAGAAGATCCAAAATAAATTGGGATGGATTCTGACCTACCCATGGTTAGAGAGAGCCATTAAAATAAATGGGGTCAAATTAAATCATGACTCACTTGTCCTACTGATTTCATTTGGTCTATGCTAAGCATGACTAAGGCTGATTTCAATTCAGTTGTCTTTCTAATGCCTAAGTGAAGGTGAAGAGGAAAGTAAAACTAATGGTCATATATACCTCCTCACTGGAAGCTCTAAACCAAATGGCTCAGAAGGGAGCTGCTTCTCTGAGAGAGTGAGCCAAACCTCTTTTGTGAATGGACTAGGCTCTGTAAGTTCTGCAGTGCATACCTTGAGCTACTTGGACAAGGAGGGTGTTGAGGCAACCAGGCTCTGGCCCTGATGCCATAAATCAACTTTCAGCATGACCACTGGCTAGAACATCAGGAGGGCACCAGGCTAGGAAAGACTGTCAAACTGGTAAAAATGAAGGAACATGGGCTGAATTATTGCCAGCAAAGTTAGATTTTTAACACTTTCCTAACACTTAGACAATACCACTCATTTTCCCTGGAATGCTGAGGGTTAGGACAAAAAATGGCAGGATAAGTCCTTGCTTTCAGTGGAAGTAGGATCTGACTTTTGGAGACAAAAGACAGATGAAACTGAAGGAATGTGATCTCTAGGTGAAAGATGCAGAAAGCAGGATTGGTTGACAGCTTGAGCAAAACTGTAAGAAGTTTCTTATGCACAGCACTGATTGGCTGGAAAGTGATTACCTTATTAGTCCCTTTCCCCTTCATATGCAGAACAGTATTGAAGGAGGAAGAAAAAACAAGATTTTTAAAAGTGAAGAAAAATGGAAAAAATTAATATACACTTGATTTACCAAAAATGGACTTTTTATAAAAGGACTGATCGCCTGCCAGCAGTATTGGGAATTCAAGTCAAGCGACTTGCTTCCAAGTTCAACACAAGTTGCACCGGAAATAAGCAAGTGACTTGACTTGAGATTTCTACTGAGTTGCTCCAGGACTCACCACCCGTTCTGACGAGCAGCAGGATATCCCGGGGCAATCTTGGCATCTACTACAGGCTAGAGGACAGGCACAAACATAGCAGACATGGTGGGAGAGAGTGAGTTGCAAGGGGGCGGGGGCAGGATTTATTTTATTATTTTTATTTTATTAAAACATTTCTATGCCGCCCCTTGCCGAAGCCTCGGGGCGGCTCACAACACAAAATAAAGTACAATAAAATACAAAAATAACAATATAAAATTAACAGGATAGAAAGGAGGGGGTTACACTAGAGGGAATGCAAGGCTTCAGTTCTTCTTGTTTGGCACAAGGGAGGTGGTGGGATGGAAGGAGGGACAAGGGCTGGTGGAGTTGTAATATGGGGGAAGGGCTCAGCATTTTTTGGCACACTTTGCTGGGCTTGGCAGGGAGCACAACAGCACTCCTCCTACCTGCTGCCTCTCCTCTGTTCCCATGCATTTCCATGGTGGAATAAACTACAACATAAATAAATCACTGGTGGTGGGGTGCCTCCAGAAATGGGGGTGTACTGTATACCCTGCTAAGCCATTGCATCCCCTGTGATGATCCAGAGTTCATCGCTTTCAATTTCTGTGCAGTTCAGATTGCAGGTTTTTTTTCCTGCTAAAGGCCATGATAGAAAGAAGAGGCTCAGCTTGGGCTGAAAGCCTGCATTTTGGTGATATTTATGAGGGATTTTTCAGGGCAAACTTCAGAACACTGGGAACAATATCATCAAGTTATATTTAACCAGAGAAAGAAAGGATGCAAACCTGCATTTTGGGGTTACACTATCAGGCATTGTTCAGAGCAGATTCCATAACACTGGGATCAAATTCAAAACAACAGCACAGCTTTGTTTACATAAATTGTGATTGAAGTAAAGGACTTCAGTGCATCACTAAGAAGTGCAAATGGGAACATTGGGAGGTTCCAACTCTCACACACACCCCACCACCTCCATTTTTTTCTGTTAAAGTATTTATTTATTTATTTATTTATTTATTGAAACATTTTTATGCCGCCCCATTCGCCGAAGCCTCGGGGCGGCTTACAACAATAGTTGACTGAGACTTGAAATGACTTGAAACTTGACTTGAAAATTTATTGCAGTTACTTGAGACTTGACTTGGACTTGAAAGTAAAGACTCAAGACTTGACTCAAGATTGGTGTAAAGGACTTGAACACATAACTGTCTGCTGGTAATCAACTTTCGGTTTACTGGTTAGTATATCTGTCATAAGTGTTGTAAAACTGGTGAGAAGCTGTGCTCCAGTTGTGAAAGAAAAAAAATAATAGCAAGTACAAATTTTCATGTATTCTTTTTACACAATTGTCAGTGGTTGAAGGTCTTAAAGTAGGGGGATCCTTCCTACTTTTGCGAGGATGCTCAAGTGCTGAGCAGTGGTTTTGCATCTTATATCACCTAGCTAGGCAGCTCGTAGCATCCTCATGATGTGGACTCCAGATGCTCTGGATACTCTTGCTTCTATGTTTATTTATCCCTGAGTTGCCCTTCAGTCCTGTCTTGATCTTTGGGTCTGGCTGATACCACACACTTGGTTCTACATATTGCCATGCTTCTCAGGCAGCTCCTGGTTTCTAACCCATCTCATGCTGCTGACAAGCTTATGGTTGAAAAGCTGAACATACTTGCCCATGAGATAAAGTTATCACACTGCCCTAGTGAGCCATTTGTGTGGGCAGCAGTATTAATTAACTAATCAATGTACAGTGGTGCCTTGGCTCACGAACACCTCAGTTCATGACCAAATCAGGTCACAAACTCCTCATTGGGTCCCACATCTCCCCACCCCGCTACAAATTGAAGCTGTCTATCACCTCTGTAAGGAATGAAATCCAAGTAATGACGATACAGGAGGCAAAGTACCAAGCAGCAACAGTTTAATACGTTCTGGCCAGACCGGGCACTCACCCCGAAGGTAGTGCACTGGAGGAGCAGTTTACACAGCCTTTTATCCCTACTTCACACGCAAAGTCCCTGCCCCCTTTCTCCCATTGGTGGGATACTGGGAATTCACATTCTTCCCGTCCACCTTCATCATACTGCTCCTTGGTATGTTACCCCCACCTGCTCATACGTCCCATGTTCATGTTAATAACCCTCTGAGTCATAGTAGGAGGCACCACTAATATGCATTAGCTTATTACGCAGCCGTACCTTGGATTCTAAGTTCAAAAGTTTAATGCCATGTCTGCCAATTACATCTTGTAGTCTATTAGTTTGTGTTGGTCACAATACTCTTATTAATCACGAAGTGATCTGTATAGCTTTACCCGTTCTAGTCCATTAATCACAATACCTTTATTAATCACTAAGTGATCCATAGCTTTACCTGTTCTAGCTTGTTAGTCACAGTAATCTTCTACTTCTCACACCTCCTCCCATCCCCACTCCCGCCACCACATGCTAGGAATCAAAGCCATACATAGATCCCACTCTTAAATGTTTTGATTTATTTGCCAATACAGCTCAACATACGTAAATCGATTTTTCCCCAAGAAAGAAAGAAATTCACCAGGAAGAATTTTGCCCATACAGTATGATTACTGCATGCATTAGTATGGTGGAATGGCCTCAGCTAAGACATATAACGTCTTTCTTCCATCAGTGATGTTTAAGCCCCCACACATTTGTGCCTGAGATACATGCCTAGATTTCCTGTTGATTAATCTGCTATAGTCTCTGCTTGCTGCAGCACCCAGAAGGCAGCAACAGTGCACAGCATGTTTAATATTTTTAAGTCTGCAAATGTATTCCCAGTTTTAATTTTACACTGGAAAATACTACAACTTGGGGTTTGGGAAGGTGGGGAGAGGCTTCTGTTAGCAAGAAGAGGAGGGATTTGGGTACTTTGAAAAGCAGCAGCAAAGCTAATATAAGGCTGGGTGGGTATTAGTGGACTGCTTCCAAAGAAGCTGGAAAGAATGTCAAGACATTAGCTATGGGTTACTTAAGGTGAGAAGAAACATGAATCATGCTGTGTAGTTAAAGCCTAGTGCATTTTCAGCAGTATTCAGAAACATTTCCAACTAGATTAAGCTATCAAAGCAGTGGAAGTGAAGTGAAGGACAAAAGGGACCTGATCTTGGCGCACTAGCCTAATCAAGCACTACAAAGATGAAAAGGTAAACTATGGATTTTATTCTCTAGAATAGTTCGATCACAAGCAAAATCAAAAACAATAAAAGTGTGGCAGTAGGGATGGGAAGCAGTTTTTGGAGCAGCAAAGACAAGTTGACCACATGTTGCTAAGCAGCAGAGGCTAATCATGAGGGAAAGTATCACAGAAAACACATGTGCCTGCCTGGCAGGCAGTGCTCCAGATAGGTATTTGCCTCTCCTGTTAAGTTCTGGCAAGCAGCTAATTCCCCACTAAATCAGCACTTTAACAGAACCTGAGTGGTCCTTATACCATGGAGTGGGGGAGTTTTGATGTTCCTCTCCCCTAGCAAAATTGTACAGTATTGCTTTTTTATCTTTTGATGTTAAATTTGCAAGTTATTCTCACAAGAAATGTATTAATTAAATAAATAGCCTCAATTCTTCCCAGCTATTCCACACTCTATCCTGTACTAAGCTGAGCTTTTCCAACACCTGTTGGAAGCTGTTAATGAGGAAAGGGAATTCAACATTCTCAAGGAAAAGCTGTATGGAGAAGGCTTCAGTGGGGAACAGTGAGCTCTGCCTCAGTTATTTGCATGTTGGGAAAAGTAAAGACAGTTGAGGTGGCTAACAGACTGGAGGGGAGGACCTCAATTTGCTAACCCTCATTAGAATGAAGAAACAGCTTTGTTGAAAAACACCAGTTGTGGAATGAGCACAGGGCACTGACACAGCCAATGCCTTAAAAATGGCAGAACAAACAAAGGAACAAGTGGTACATTACTGCATTTCATGCAGCTTAGTGCTGTATCTGTCTTGCACTGCAGAAAGGGTGCAAAGCCATTCAGAGAAAAAAGATAGGAGCCCCATAGAGCAGGGGCATTGAACCTCAAGCCTTCAGGCCAAATCTGGCCCACCTTTCTTCTCCTCATTTATTGACTGCTTGGTTATTTCTCACTTTTTGCATCCTAACCCAGGCATCAAGCTAAAACTTGGAATTTTTGGCCCTGCAGCATTTGGCCTCAGCACTGATGCAATGTGGAACTTAAATATGAAATTAAATTCAGCCCTCCATTTGAAAGAGGTTGAACACCCCCCACCATAATGGAGCCATAATTGCAAGAGAGGCCACCTTCAGTGGTGAGTGGTGTATTCCAATGGTGGAATACATTCTGAGAGCAACATGGAGGACTGAGTACCTAACCCTTTTCTTCCTACAAAGCCTATGCACCTAAGAAAGTCACATGCATATTGCTAACAGCTCCCTGCACACATTGCATCTCCCCAGGATTACACAGGGCTGCAAAGTGGAGAGGGATAGGCTTAGGTTTTTGAAAGACTGGAATGGCTGCAATGTGTTCCTGGACTAGGTGGTATCTAGACTTAGTCATACTTGAGTTCAGCGGGTCTACTCCATGTATGAATAACCTGGCTACAACCCATTGGGTGGGTTTGGACAATACTTTTGGACAACCACATGTTGGGAATTACATGAGTGGAGCTGGGGGTCAGACTAGGCCCCTTTTGACTTGCTTTTTTTCTATGTTTCTATGTTTAAGCCCAGGGTGACAGGCAGGCAAAAGGAAAGAGGAGCTGACACTGCATCTTCTTCCCCTCTGCTATGTCTCTGCCTGTAATTTCGCCCTAGCACTTTGCTTGCTGTCATGAGCTAGAGTCCCTTGGCCAGAACAGAAACACTCTGCCTCTCCAGCAAAGGGGCTCTGTAGCCTTTCTGCTTGAACATGGCTTAGTGTGCCTTATGGGTTCAGACACCATGCTAAGCCATGGTGGCTTTAGTAAATTCCACAACAAACAATGACTACTGGGGGTGGTTTATAAGCCTCCCATCCCACTCCAGTTGATTAAAATGTCATATGAACCCAGTTAGATCTGGGGTTGTATGGAGTGGAAGGGATAGACTATATTCCCTTTTTTTTCTTTGTCACCTGAAGTTATTATTTCTTTGGAGAACCTGAAAAAGGTGGAGGACCCAGATATCTCCTAGGGTAGGACTTCTGCTCCACAATTCTCACATCCTGCTGCTTTGTTCCATCCCAAAAAACTATGTCTCAATGCTGACTCCTGGGTTGTTGCTATCAAGTGCATTCTTCCTTTTCTGAGTTGTACACTTCCAATATGCTTTTTCCCATAGACACTAATACAGCTGTACTGTATGAGGTAGTATATCAGTGGTAGACGAGCATTGTTACCATGCTAGAACTCAGGTCCTTCTCCTATGGGTCTGTCGTTCCTACAGAAAGACTTTCTAACTACAGAGTTGCCTGGCTGTTGGGATACTGAAATGCCACTCTATTCCTTGGTGTGTCACAGGATTCAAACACCTGTCTGAAGGGAGCCCTGGAACCTTTGGCTGCAGGAATTTTCCTGACCACTAAATTAAAACACAAGCATTGCTAGAGGAAGCACTAGCAGAACTTCCTAGGGGAATGCTTGCTCACTGTCAATGACAGAGTACTCTGTGGAGTAGGACTGGATTCTGTAGTGTAGGGAGGTGCAGCTTGTGATCTTCCATACATTTTGGCCTACAAGTCCCAGCAGCCTTAGGCAACAAAGCCAATGATGAGGAATGATGGCAGTTGTGAGCCAAAACATCTGAAGGGCCACCACTGCTGTAACCTTAGTATAGTACTCCTGACATCGTTGACACTGATGACTGTGCTTTAGACATTGCTGCTGGGAGGGGCACAGAATTCCAAAGGGAGCAGGTAAGCTCCCTTTGTAATGGCTGCCATTGTAGCTGGATAATACAGGTTTTCTGCTTAATGTCTAAATGGTCTGCTCATATTTGTAATGAAATTACTGATCACAGTGCTCATTTATTTATTTATTTCCTATATTCTCTGGGCAGTTCCCAATGTTTACGTGTACTCACATAAAAGAGATATATCTGCAATCTCCACAATCCAAACAGAAGTGACATGAGCTGGAATTCTTATAAAGACTGACAAGCTCAAAGGGTATCCAAATCTAGAAACAATCCCATGAACCAAGGTCTATAGTGCAAACATGCTATTAATATTTTATTATTTTAGATCATGGCAGGTCATTTTATTTTTAGAAGTGGCATTTGCTAGCACTAAGTTGTAAATTAACTGGAGTTTTGTTCTTAAATTTGTGTGTACTAAAATCATTCATATCAGTGTCCCATGACAGGGCTACACATTGTTACATGAAAGACAGGACTGTAACCCTAGAATCTACTGCATTGTTAGAAACATCAATCCCAATGCTATTTTTACAGGATCTTGTCCTGCTGCAGATACTGTTACACACCATGTGCTTGATTTAAGTGAGGCAGCTGTTCTTGCAGCTCACTGAGGGATTTAGGCCTTTAAAGCCAAAGTTTCTGCTTTGGTTCAATCTCTACAGAAGACTGAAGGCCTCATCACTACAGCAACATGCAGGCATTCAAATTAAGAAAAGTCATTTTATTACATTACTCCAAACTATGGGTTAATCACATACTTTAACCAAAGTGATAGCTTAATCTACAGACAAAAAGTCAGTTCACACTATCATTATGCAGCTCTTTCTTCAGATACATGCAAAGTTGGATTTACCATAAAGTTCCACTCTGAATAACAAACAGGAAAGCAGATACAGAAAGTTAACTCATGACCCACACCCAGGCAAAGGCAGGGCTAGCCAATTTGATGTCTCTTTTGAAGCAGATGCCCCAAAAGCGGGACATGAGGTAGGAAACAAGGCCAAAACATCAGAAAATGCAAAACCCTCAAAGGCATAACAAGTTAGAAAATAAAATGAGCTAAGAGGGCATCCTAAGGAGTCCCATGTACACTGTACCAGGAGAAGCACTGCAATATTGTTCCACATTCCAACTGGCAAACATGGAGGAGGAGGAGATGGGGGGCTTCTTTGCTCCTGTCTGTGAATCCTCAAAGCTAAACAGTTACTTGCGATCATTCATCCCCCCCACCCCCTGCTTGCACAGAGAATCCTTATAGATATAGATACATGATGGGTGGGCAGGCTCTTAGAAGAGCTGTGCTAGCCACTTCTGCATGAAAGCTGACCCAGCAGTAAAGGTAACTTCAGGGAGCTGAGATGAGGAAAAGGGAAAGGGTTAGATACATGATGAAAGGAGATGTGGCATGCCAAATCTCCCTTCAGGTGGTGGGAGAGCTTCTGCCAGACCTGCCTAGAAAGATGAAGAAGCAATCGTATTTGAACAACCTTTGCTGGATGTGAAGGGAGTCAACAACAATAAATTGTTGTTGAAAGTGACAAGAATACAGTGTTTCTTTAAAATTTATTAATTTTAAGTGTAAATTCACTCAAACAAATGTTGTTAGTCGCAAAGTCGTGTTCGACCCATAGCGACCCCATGGATAACATTCCTCCAGGCCATCCTGTCCTCTGCCATCCCCCAGAGTCCACTTAAGCTCACACCAACTGCTTCAGTGACTCCATCTGGCCACCTCATCCTCTACCGTCCCCTTTGTCTTTTGCCATCTATTGTTCCCAGCATTAGGCTCTTCTCCAGTGAGTCCTTCCTTCTCATTAGGTGGCCAAAGTATTTGAGTTTCATCTTCAGGATCTGGCCTTCTAAAGAGCAGTCAGGGTTGATCTCCTCTAGGACTGACTGGTTTGATCGCCTTGTGGTCCAAGGGACTCGCAGGAGTCTCCTCCAGCACCCCAATTCAAAGGCCTCAATTCTTCAGTGCTAAGCCTTTCTTATGATGCAGATTTCACAGCCATACATAGCAACTGGGAAAACCATAATCTTGACTATACGCACTTTTGTTGGCAGGGTGATGTCTCTGCTTTTTAGTACGCTGTCTAGATTTGCCATAGCTTTCCTCCCCAGGAGCGAGCTTCTTTTAATTTCTTGGTTGCAGTCCCCATCTGCGGTGATCTTGAAGCCCAGGAAAATAAAATCTGTCACTACTCCATTTCTTCCCCATCTATTTGCCAGGAAGTGAGAGGACCGGATGCCATGATCTTAGTTTTCTTAATGTTGAGCTTCAAGCCAACTTTTGTGCTCTCCTCCTTCACCCGCATCAAGAGGATCTTTAGTTCCTCTTCACTTTCTGCCATTAGAGTGGTATCATCTGCATATCTGAGATTGTTGATATTTCTCCCAGCAATCTTAATTCCAACTGGTGATTCATCTAGCCCCGCCTTACTCATGATATGCTCTGCATATAAGATAAATAGGCAAGGCAACAGTATACAGCCTTGCCAAACTCCTTTCTCAATTTTGAACCAATCAGTAGTTCCATGTACAGTTCTCACTGTTGCTTCTTGACCCACATATAGGTTTCTCAAGAGACAAATAAGATGGTCTGGTACTCCCATCTCTTTAAGAACTTGCCACCATTTGTTGTGATCCACACAATCAAAGGCTCTAGCGTAGTCAATGAAGCAGAAGTAGATGTTTTTCTGCAACTCCCTAGCTTTCTCCATGATGCAGCATATGTTGGCAATTTGATCTCTAGTTCCTCTCCCTCTTCGAAATCCTGCCTGTACTTCTGGTAGTTCTCAGTCCACATACTGCTGGAGCCTAGCTGGTAAGATTTTGAGCATAACTTTGCTAGCATGTGAAATGAGTGCAATGGTGCGGTAGTTTTGAACATTCTTTGGCATTGCCCTTCTTTGGGATAGGAATGTAAACTGACCTTTTCCAATCCTGTGGACATTATTGAGTTTTCCAAATTTGCAAGCATATTGAATGTAGCACTTTTACTGCATCGTCTTTTGAGATTTTGAATAGCTCAGCTGGAATGCTGGCACCTCCACTAGCTTTGTTGTTGCTCAGACTTCCTAAGGCCCATTTGACTTCACATTCCAGGATGTCTGGCTCGAGGTCAGTGACCACCCCATCGTAGTTATCAGGGACGTTAAGCTCTTTCTTGTATAGTTCTTCTGTGTAATCTTGCCACCTCTTCTTAATCCTTTCTGCCTCTGTTAGGTCCCTGCCATTTTGGTCCTTCATCATGCCCATCTTTGCATGAAACATTCCCTTCATATCTCCAATTTTCTTGAAGAGATCTCTGGTCGTCCCTATTCCATTGTTTTCTTCTATTTCTTTGCACTGTCCATTTAAGAAGGCATTCTTATCTCTTCTAGCTATTCTCTGGAATTCTGCATTCAATTGGGTGTATTCGTATCTATCTCTTTCTCCTTTGCCTTTCGCTTCCCTTCTTTCCTTAGCTATTTGTAAAGCTTCCTCAGACAGTCATTTTGCTTTCTTCCATTTCTATTTCTTTGGGATGGCTTTAGTTGCTACCTCTTGTACAATGTTGTGAACCTCCGTCCATAGTTCTTCAGGCACTCTGTCTATCAGATCTAATTCCTTAATCTATTTGTCACCTCTACTGTACATTCATCAGGGATATGATTTAGGTCATACCTGAGTGGCCTAGTGCTTTTCCCTACTTTCTTCCATTTAAGCCTAAATTTTGCAACAAGAAGCTCATGATCTGAGCCACAGTCAGCTCCTGGTCTAGTTTTTACTGACCGTATAGAGCTTCTCCATCTTTGGCTGCAGAACACATAGTCAATCTGATTTCTGTGTTGACCTTCTGGTGATGTCCATGTGTAGAGTCGTCTCTTGGGTTGTTGGAAAAGAGTGTTTGCTATGACCATCGTATTCTCTTGACAAATTTCTACCAGCCTGTGCCCTGCTTCAAGGCCAAACTTGCCTGTTATTCCGGTTAACTTTTGGCTTCCTACTTTAGCATTCCAATCCCCCATGATGATAAGGACATCATTTCTTGGTGTTAATTCTAGGAGGTGTTGTAGGCCTTCATAGAACTGGTCAACTTCAGCCTCTTCAGCACCAGTGGTTGGGGCATAGACTTGGACTACTGTGATGTTGAATGGTTTTCCTTGGATTCGAACTGAGATCATTCTGTCATTTTGGAGACTGTATCCCCAGTACTGCTTTTCCTATTCTTCTATTGACTATGAAGGCTACTCCATTTCTTCTGAGGGATTCTTGCCTGTAGTAGTATACCTGATGGTCATCTGAATTAAATTCACCCATTCCTGTCCATTTTAGTTCACTGATTCCGAAGAAGTCGATGGTCAGTCTTGTCATCTCTTGTTTGACTACAATCCAGCTTGCCTTGATTCATGGATCTTACATGCCAGGTTCCTATGGAGTATAGATCTTTGCAGCACAGGACTTTCCTTTCACCCCCAGATACATCTGCAACTTAGTGTCCTTTTGGCTTTGACCCAGTCGCTTCATTCTTTCTGACGCTACTAGCACTAGCCCTCTGCTCTTCCCCAGTAGCATATTGGTCACTGTCCGACCTGAGGGGCTCATCTTCCAGCGTCATATCTTTTTGTCTTTTGGTACTGTCCATGGGGTTTTCTTGGCAAAGAGACTGGAGTGGGTTGCCATTTCCTTCTCCAGTGGATCACATTTTGTCAGAGCTCTCTGCTATGATCTGTCCATCTTGAGCGGCCCTGCACGGCATAGCTCATAGCTTCATTGAGCTACGCAAGCCCCTTCGCCACGACAAGGCAGTGATCCATGAAGGAGCCAAAACAAATACAACCATATTAAAGGAAAATGGTCTGTGAATATGTAAGTATATATGGATGTGTTGTAGTGTAGTTATCAATAGATACAATTATGCATAAACATCAGAAAAGGTGGCTCAAATATTCCTCAAATGTCATCCCTTCAGATACTCAAAAGCATCCTTAGGGAATTAGATGGTCCTATTTTGCCTAATCAATGGAACACAGTTTTTGCATTTATGTCACAAAATTTCTGTTTTGTGTTTACTGGATACCACAATGTTTTGAATAAAGGTTTGTCTAAGTCATTCAGTTTGTCTAAGGTGTAATACATGTTTTGGCCATGTGCAGTGGTTGCTTCTTTCTGGGTGGTGTCCTGCTTGCATGTATGTTGAGCCTGTAGTGGCAGAGGAAGGTAGATGGCATGGACCATGTGGCAGCCTTGCAGACGTCATGGAGAGGGATTCCAGTCGGGGAAGTGGTGGATGTAGCCTGTGCTCGCATGAAGTGTGCGCAAGGGCATGTCGGAAGGTCCAGTGCCACCATCTTGTAGGATAGGGAGATGGTACTGGATATCCCCTTGTAAATTCTTTGGAGTGAAACGGTGTCCTTTTTGGTCTGGTCATCGTAGATTAACAGATGGTTTGTGTGGCAGAGCTGTTCTGTGCATGACATGTAGAAGGGCTCTGCAGATGTCCAGGTGGTGGAGTGGGGATGGGGTGAGGAAGATAACTGGGAGGAGGATGTCCTGGTCCATGTGGAAGGGGGAGGTGACCTTGGGCCAGAACTGTGGGTCTGTGTGGAGAAAGAATTTGTCCTTGTAGAAGGTGAGGTATGGGGTGTCGACCCTAAGAGCAGCTAATTCACTTGCATGGTAAGCTGAGGTGACCACAACAAGGAATGCTGTCTTCCAGGACAGGAGGTGGAGGTTGGTCCATCACCATAGGCTCAAACGGTCATCTGGTGAGGGAGTGTAGGATGATGGAGAGAGGATGATGGAGAGGCTCCATGAAGAGGTACTGGGTCATACTGCTAATGGAAATGGTAATGTTATTTTACTACCTCAGCTGCCACATGCAGGAACCCACCATAAACTTGATTTCAAAGCCTGGTTTCTGTGTACAGAGTTGTTGTTGCTGTTGTTAGTCACAAAGTCGTGTCCGACCCATCGCGACCCCATGGACAACATTCCTCCAGGCCTTCCTGTCCTCCACCATCCCCCGGAGTCCACTTAAGCCCACATCAACTGCTTCAGTGACTCCATCTAGCCATCCCCTGCTGCTTTTGCCATCTATTGTTCCCAGCATTAGGCTCTTCTCCAGGTAGTCCTTCCTTCTCATTAGGTGGCCAAAGTATTTGAGTTTCATCTTCAGTATCTGGCCTTCTAAGGGCAGTCAGTTATTCACTATCTAGAGGTTAGTTGACATACACACACTCGTTACTTCACTGAACTTTCATATAATTTCATATTTATTTGATTTATATCCTGTCTTTTTCTTTTAAAGGACCCAAGGTGGTTTGTATCATTCTCTTCCTCCTGCTCTTAATTGTATCCCCACAACAATAACCCTGTGAGTAGGATGGTCTGAGAGTCTATGATTGGCCCATAGTCACCCTGTTGGCTCCATGGCTGAGCAGGAACTAGAACCTAGGTCACCTGAGTCCCAGCCCCTGCTCTTAACCACTACATCACCCTGGCTCACATTCAATGAATCTGGTTTCCACACAAAGGAGCCAGTTAACAAGAGTATTGTATGCAAGAGGTATGTGATATGCCAAGTGCTGCATGTGCATATATGTTAAGGAACATTCAGCATTATAGGAGTGATACAGAAATATAAAATCAATCAATCAATCAAAATACATTACAGAGAATTCCTCTACTGCAAGACCACAGAAAGATGGAACAAGACCAGCATGGCTTGGTATTTCCCTAGGCTCCCATTTTAAAATCCAACACATGCTGCAATTGTCCATGTGACTGCACTGTTTTGGCAACTAGAACAATTGGAGTAATCAAGCTATCTTGAACATTATTCTAATTCTTAGGGCCCTACTTCATGTGCACACCTCCTGAGATTAGGTGGGCAACAACTGGGCACACAGCCCTCTGGAACACCCTTCTTAGAGATGCTTTCTTGGTGTTTATTGCTCTTGCCTTTTAGTTGTCAGATGAAAACTTGTTCTCAAAAACTTTTACTTTCAATTTTTGAGTGGGCAGTACTAATTAACAAGCATTATGATTAAGTTTACACAGTGACCCAACCCAGGGGCAAATGGAGACGATGAAATACCAATGTTTTAAATAAACAAAAGGAAATCAAGAGTGCAACCATTCAAAATAATGCCAGGCAAGTAGCACACTGTCATTTGAACATATTGCAGTACCAGAAAGAAGCCTGGTGAGGAACTAAAAATAGAACCAAGTTAATAAACAGAACAAAAAGCCAAAGGCTTTTGTTTACTTAAACACAACATACACCTTCCACTGTTGAGACAGACCATGCCTACTGATAAGATGTTGACAATCTATGTCCATTAACTATAAATGCAGTGATGACATGAACTCCTACTGTTATGGCAGCTAAGGGAAGTATGAAGGCTGTGACAGAATTACAGAATCGTTAATGCTGTAAACCAGGGGTGTCCAATCTTTTGGCTTCCCTGGGCCACACTGGAAGGAGAAAAACTGTCATGGGCCACACACTAAGTACATAACCACTAATGAAAGCTGGTGAGAAAAAGAGCATAATGTGCATAATTCTCATGATATCCACTACCACAAATAAGCAAAAAAGTCCTCCCATAATAATCCTAATTATGTAGCACCTCGTTCAGAGAGTCTTTTAGGATTGTCAAGCAGGTCCCAAGTTTGTGATCACTAATAGAGAAAATGAACATATCTAAGTAATAAAACTTGATTGATTTAATGATATTTTTATTACAAAAGTAAAAGAAAAGAGAGCAACATAAAACTAGTGGGATATTTGACATTGTATTTGAGAAACTAATGCATCAATACCTGGTTCAATTGAAGTAATTGCAATTCTCAGTGAGTTCTCAAGGCGCTCACAAATGTAGGTCCTGCCAAAAACTGAAGACATGATTGAGACGTGATTGTGAAGTGAGGGATATGTGTCTCTGAGAAGGTAAGACCTATAAAAGTCCATGATCAATTTTTAAGTTAAATGTCAGATTGCAGCTCTGTGCATTCAATTTGAAAATTGGCAGGTAACATATTTATGTTGACTGAAAATGGAGTCACAAATATTCCAAAATAGTGATTATTTTCCTAGAAATCTTGAAGTCTGTTTTTAAATTCTTGTATCAAGTTGAAAAGCAAGGCTGCATATTTTTTGCTGTTTGCAGGACTGTCAAGAACTGTGCAATCAAGTTACAAAAAAAAAAAAAATCACAAAAAAACCTCAATGTTTTAAGTAAGTTTAAGATTTTGTGTTGGGCTGCATTCATAGCCATCCTGGGCTGCATGTGGCCTGTGGCCCACGAGTTGGACACCCCTGCCATAAACTGTTCTGAGAGAATTAGTTAATCCAATGTTATAGACATGCTTTCAATAACTAAAGTGTTTCCTCTGGGCACCAATGTGCCTGTTCAGATCCCTCTTGGTACTTATCAGGCTCCCCCCACCATTTGTTGACTTGTTTAAATGGGTGTTAGGTGCAGGAGACAACAGGATGGTGTTCAGTATGGATAAATGCAAAGTCTTGCATTTGGGGCATAGGAATACATAAGTACAGGTTAGGGGGCAAATGGCTGGAGAGCAGCACTTGTGAAAGGGACCTTGGGGTGCTGGTTGACTGCAGGCTAAACATGAGTCAGCAGTGTGATGTGGAGGTTAAGAGGGCAGATGCCACCCTTGGTTGCTTAGCCCAAAGCGTGGCTTCTAGATTGAGAGGGGTATTACTACCACTCTATATGACTCTGGTACACCTGCAACTGGAAGATTGTGTTTAGTTCTGGGCCCCCCATTACAGGAAGGATATAGCCAGGTTAGAGTCAGTGCAACGTAGGGCCACAAGGATGGTGGCCGGATTGCAGGGAGAGCCATATGAGGCGAGACTGAGGGAGTTGGGTCTTTTCAGCCTGGAGGAGACTCCAAGGGAATCTGTTGGCAACATATAGGTACATGAGGGATGTGTCACACGGAGGTGGGTAAAGATGTGTTCTCCCCTGGAAAGGATGGCAGGACACGCTCCAACAGAACCAAGCTCAAGGAACCAAGTTTCAATTTGGATGCCAGGAAGTACTACCTGACACTTAAGATCCCAAGGGTATGGAATGGGCTTCAACGGGAGGTGGTTGAGGTCTCATAGGTGAGGATGTTCAAGGATAGGCTGGACATGCTCATGGTAGGCATGTAGTGAGTGGAGCCAGCTAGAGCTGGGGGTCAGACTAGATGGCCCGAGAGACCCCCCCACCTTCTGACTCAGTCTGTTTCTATGTTTCTTTGCAGAGTAATGCTATCTAGCACCATCCTTATCTGGGTTCAAAAGAGTGGTTTCATGTTTTGTTCTTCAGAATCCATCCCTGCCTTGTACTTAGATTCTTGGACAATACTTCTTTTTTTGGTAACTTGTCTTCCAGAAAATGTGTGTGCGTGTATGTGATGCTTGTCATGGTAGCCAGTTTATGAATTGGTAAACCCCTTTTGACATTCATTTTGGGAGACCAACCAACTCAAAATTCCAAAATATTCTTACTGACACAAAAGCCAGTGTGGTGTAGTGGTTAAGAGCATGGGACTGGGACTCAGACGATCTGGATTCTAGTCCCCGCTCAGTCATGGAGCCAACTGGGTGACTTTGGGCCAGTCACAGACTCTCAGCCCAACCTACCTCGCAGGATTGTTGTTGTGGAGATAAGATGGAGGAGATGTAAGCTGCCTTGAGCCCTTTGTAGGAAAAAGGCAGGATATAAATCGAAAAATAAAATAAAATAAATTTGGAGTCTCTAATATAATTGGCAGCATGCTAGTATTATATACTATTATTATATACCACATGCTATAATACATGTATAATACATGTATAATATAATACATGCATGCTAGTATTATATACCACATGTGCAAGATGATGTATAGCTTTTTCAAGCTCATCCAAAAGAGAAGCACTTTAATAACTTTGGAATTTTGTTGTACACATGAATCAGTGAGCACTGTGCTTGTTCCTTTTGCTCTTGTCCTGTTGAAGATATAATTTCTGTTAAGTGGGTACAAAACATCATTCTAATGTACAAAAAAATAAGATTTAATTTAGGATATGAACAAGATGATACAAAAATAATTTTTACACATTGAATGAATTACTTAAGTAGATAGCCGTATATTCATTTGTAAATTAAGAGAAAAGTTAAAAAAAAAAATCCGGGATGCATATAATTTGTGGAAGTTTGCAGGGGGAGAAACTAGAGGTGGTGGTATGGGAAAAGGCAAAGAAATTAGTTTGCTAAAGCTCCTGATAGTTCATAGTAAGTTCAGGGTGGAAAACCTGTGAGCCTCCATCTAGGTGGTGTTGGGCTGTAACTCCCATCCTATGTTGGTTAGGGCAGATGGGAGGCAGCCTCATAACATTTGGAGGGCTGCAGGTTGCTTGAAGGAAAAAAGTTAAGGTAACAGGTGTGTGTTAACATGTTAAAACATTCTGTTAACTGTACAGTGGTACCTTGGCTCACAAACGCCTCAGTTCATGACCAAATCAGGTTGCGAACAAAAATTTCATTAAAAAATTGACTCAGGTTGTGAACTCTGCATCCGGTGACAACTGCAATTGCGGCCATCTCCCCACCCCCCTGAGTGGGGAGATGGCTACGATTGTGCTGGGGGTGGGGGGGGAGATGTCTGAGATTGCAAGCGTCTTTCCTGCATGAGTACAACCACAATCTCGGCCATCTCCCCCCCCTCACCCCCAGCACAATCGCGCCTGTCTCTCCCCCTCAGTGTGCCTGCGTTTGCGCCCATCTCTGCCCCCCAGCGTGCTCACGTTCATGCCCATCTTTCCCCACTAGTGAGCCGGGATGACGGGCATATGCAGGAATGATGGGCATGATTGCGGTTGTGCTGGGGGGAACAGGGAGATGACTGCACTCGTGCTCGGGGGGGGGGGGGGGGGAGATGGCTGCTATCTTTGTTGTTGTCACTTTGCTTCACATTTTTCTGATAAAAAAATAGTTACAGAACGGATTAACCTTATTTACATTGAACCTTATGGGGAAATGTAACTTGGCTCACGACCAATTTGGGTCATGACCAGAGTCCTGGAACAGATTAAGTTCATGAGCCAAGGTACCACTGTACTATAAAAAAGAAAGGGAGTAAGGAGACCTTTTCAATTTCTTGCCCTGTATAACCCAAGGATATGGCAGTAAAATGCTATGGCTCAGGGCTGATAGCCTCTGAACTCTCTTATAAGAACACTGGGAAGTTTAACAATAGCATTGCTTGGGCAGATGGACTCCTCATGGTTGTTTACTCATAGTGAATTGTCATAAAGTCTGTATTGGTACACTTTCTGCAGAGTGACTTATCACAAACAAGTCATCCTGAGAACCCATGTCTTGTTGTTGGGTTGTACATGGTGGCTTGTTGTGCTATCCAAACCCGACAAGGTGATTTTATCATGTGTTGCTGGGAACAACTAGAGAGCCAACCAAGAGCAGTTGAAACCCCTGCCATTCCTTGCAGTCTCACTGATGCCACTATCCTTCCTCATTCCGTCTCAGTACCCCTAACTTGTACTAAAAATGGAGAACAAAGGATACCAGAGAGTGTCCTGAACACATCACAAGCTGCTTTCCCCTGCCAAATCTTACATACATGTATACATTAGAAAGTCTGTGACTATGCAATCGGAGTGATTTCCCTCTCAGGTTTATTGTATATGTTTACTAATTTGCTCAGTCCCTGCTCTGCCTTCACTGTTCTGACAACTCACAATCAAATTCAGTAGAGGGAACTAACAAGCATGCAGTGTGCTGGTGGGGAGGGGTCAGGCAGAAAGTGGCTACAAGAGAGGTGTTTGGGATGTGCAGAATGGGTAATATGCAAAACAACCCTTTCACATAAAGGTGTTTGCTACTAGCAAGGCAAGCACGGAAGTGGAGGACAAAAATGAAAATGATACTGACAGGAGAGGATAAGGGTATGTTGATCTAAATAGAGGGCAGGTACTCTTATGTACTTGGGCAAAAAGTGTTCACAAAATTAATCTGATTTGGTGCACTGATACTGGCAGTACTGATGTTTCCTTATGAGCTTATAACCCCAGCAGAACAACTGCTGAAAGAATAATGACAAGGGACCAAAGAAATGATGAGTTCTGCCACAGAGGTGCCTGGGATACATCCCAGGAGCTGGCACAAGGACTGATGGATAAAATAAGAGTCCCTGATCATCTGTTGAATTAGTGGCTTATTTTCTGGCTTGCTTATTGTGAGGTGCAAAGTTTCCCAAGGAATTCATAATGGACAAGTATGCTAGCTCTTTTGTTTAAAAATCATTTTTTAAAAATGTACTTTGACTTTCAGGCACAAATATTCATTCCCTATTCCATCAGTGGACTTATATGCATGCAGCCCTGGTAAGTTTTACTAAGTCATATCACTAATAGAGAGTCACACAGCCTTGCTAGGACTCACAAAAAAGTTTTAAGCTACACTGAATGTTTAGACATACATGTTTTATCTAACAGTATTAGCATCAAGTGGCACTAGTTCTCTGGAAAGTGCCTAGGCTCAGATAACAAGAAGGTATTTTTATTTCCCAACCTTAAGAGATATATTCCAGACTGCAAAGAAGTTCCTTAGCGTTCTTGTGTGTGCAAGTAGTAAAACATGATTAAATTGTTTAAGTTTCATCAAGAGCTTAAATTACTTGCAAGATCTGTCATTAGTGGGTTATATCACCCAGTCATGAGCCATGAGTTCAGATACTTATGAGATGAAAACTCTGCAAAGCTGAATTTGAAAACCAAGAACCACAGCAGCATTGTGTCTTAAATAAAAAGGAATCTAAGACTTCTTTTGGCTTTCAATTGCCCAATTATGTCCATGACAACAGTATGAATATCTTATGCTCTAATGTCACAGAAACGCATTCATTTACATCCTTGTGTATGAAATGTTCATTAAAGGATTACCATCAAAAGAGGGCTATCGTAATTCAGAAGGGGAGCTGTTTCCTGGGACAAACAGTCCCAAGACAAATAAATGGAAGGTTTTGTTTGTATTACACAGAGCTTGGTTTTATTTGGGCTTTGGCAAGGGCATGTAGGGTGTGTGTGTGTGTGTGTGCATGTTACAAAATTCTGAGCTCAAACAGTGGGAGAACAAACAAAAGAATTATAAAAAGGCAGAACAGAGAGGAATGTTTGTGTGAAGAAATTTGTAAGCAAGCTGGTTGTAAATAGTAAAGCATACATAACAGTAGAATTAAGAAACAGTCAAAAAGACAGCAGTCCTAGGATAATTAATTTTTATTATAAATTTAGAATGTTTTACCAATGAAAAAGAATCACAATGGAGTACCAAGAAAGCTCATGTATCAAAAGTTTAGCAGCATTTCAACAGTCCTAGCTCCCAGCATTTTGTAAGCACTGCTTTCTCAAACCACCTCCAGGAAACCCAACCAGAGCACCACCACAATAATAATTATTCAAATGCCAAGAAGCAATTTTTTGGGAAATACTCCTGCACAAAGGAAACAAACAGGAGCTATACAATAGCAAAATTTCGATATGACTTGTGCAAGAGAACTTACTAGAAGTCTGTGCTCAAGGTTTCCATGGCAACAGAAACTGGATTCCACCAGGTATCTGCCAGGCTCTTTATATAACAAGGGAAACACTTTATCAGGTGGATAGCCAAAGAATTACAGAAAATTGAAGTTCTAAGGCCAAAAACCATTAGGCCTGTTCAGTAGCATGGTACATTCAGCTTATAAAGTACACGGGACTGGCAGACTAGGATGCCTCTTCATAAAGAGGTAAAAGGTCTCTCTGTAATAATTTTAGCAACGCAGAAGCTACTGCATTCTTTCCAATCAGCCATCCTTGGTAGCATCCTACATCCCAAGTGACACTGTTAAGAGCTCATGCTGCAGCTCCTTCCCATGTCAGCACTGAACTACAGCAATGTTCACCTTAAAAGCAGAAGTCTGGATTCTTTGACATGGCCTCAGACTTATTATATAATATTACTGAGTCACAGGATTAAGGAAAGAGCCATGCTTCAGCAGCTATCAACCTGCTCAAGTTTGGTATCAGTAGTGGCTCTTATTTTTGTTCCTCCTTTAAACAGTTATTTGTATGACAATTTTAAACAGCCAGTTCAAACATTTTGACTACTAATTAAAAACCCAAACTAGCCTAACTTGACCCCTGTTGCCACCACCAATATGCAGTGTATCATTCTTCAGTTGACATTGTATAGTTGAGACTTACTGGAGGCAACAGAAGCAAAGCAAAACAGCCTCAATCCTCACCTTCTCCTGAACTTGCTAATAGATGGATGTTGTGCAAGTAGAACTGGAATCATATAGGATGATGGGCACTTGTTTGAAGAAATCTGAGGTGTGACACATATGGAAACTAGGTTTATCTATATGGATAACATTCGATAAATAGACTGTAACAGTATGACACTTTGCTAGTTACAGTAAAACTGAAATCTATGTCGGTGGCCAATGCATAGAAAATAACTTTTATTGGAAAGTTATTTGGGGAGGAGAGAAAAAGTGCACACATGCACACACACACACACACACACACACAGATAAACAATATAATACTGACAAGCTATTCCCATTCTTTGGTACTTTCTAAACATTCTTATCCAAAATATACAGGGAAATACACTGTTAAAAAGCTACATTTTTGTAAGTATTTATAAAATCAATGTCCATACAGTATTATAAGCAACAATATGATATGAATCATGTTTTTCCCACTGTACTCTGCAGTGCTTTGTTCTAGTATCATTAAACATAATATTTTTTAAAAGTATCATAACCATTTTGCACTTTGCTTCATTATATATGAAATTGACAAACATCCCAGCTTCTCTAAAAGATTAAAAATGCCACTAAATGATACATTATGTACAAGTTTTACTAGAGATTCACTTCCAGGCAATTATTTTCATGTTACTTATAATTTACGGTAGTGTTATCTACTATAAGCATATATATATATTTCTTTAATACATAAGAAAACGGCACCAAAGTGTTAAAATTAACCAGTGACACTGATGATATACAGTAGATGTTAGATACTGAAGATAAAGCCTCGCTGATTAGCTCTTACAGTATGGTTTGAACAGGGAGTGTTGTACTATGAGGGAGAAATCTTGCCGTTTTATTTCAAAGAGAGACTCCCTTGTTTCCTGGAAGGAACACCAGATCAGACATATGGCAGGATACCATACATTAAGACTGCCATAACAGCAGCACTGAATAAGCCAGCTACAGGAACAGTCACAAACCAGGCTAGAAAGATATTGCGAAAGAGATGCCAGTCAACAGCCTTCTTGGAGCGGATCCAGCCAACTGCTACCACAGAACCAACCTTGGAAGTTTGAGGAAAAAAAGTTAGAATTAAATGCTTCTTAACAAGAGTAATGCTTATGACCAGGAGTCCATAAATTTTGCTTGCCTTTAGTAGTCAGCCATTATTTCAGGTAATCCTCTATCTTCCCCTGCCCAATTAGCTCTCCGGCACATGCAGATGATTCAGTGGAAAGGGCTTGGTCAGTCTCCACATCAGTGTTTGAAAGCACTCAAAAATAGCACATGTCACCAAAGCCTGGCATGAAACAAGGCTGATCACTTCAGTGACTTATGCCATACTGAGTTATATGAATTTCTGTGTGGTATAAAATGTAATGTCCCAGCTTCCAGTTTTCTTTGACAATAAAGCCTCTCACTTTCTACTGGACACCCAATGGATACTAGAAGATTGACACCAGCTACTGGCAACCTAGCAAAGACATTTGTGGACTCCTGTCTATGACAAAACCAATGCTAGTCAGCTGATGCCCAGAATTACACAACTTCTGATTACTGCTAACTATTGAAATCTGAATTCCTGCTTCATTTTCACACAGGTGAGGAACCATTTGTGAAGGAGTAGGAGGACTGTATCTATTTGGAATTTAGGAAGTGCCTTGCAACATTTAGATTCTATGGCAGTAGTTTTTTCTAGCTTTGACTGATATTTCTCTGTAGTTAAAGACCTTATACCAGTTGCAGTAAACAATGCTTTCTGCAAGTAAGGGTATCAAGTAAAACATTCTGTCCTTTGAATGCATCTGTAAATGGAAGTGCCAAGCATCTCTCGGACAAAATGTAGTAAATGGGTGGCAGAGCTAGATTCCGAAAGTGAAGAACAGTTTTTTGGAATTTTGAATCAAGATTCACTTAGGTACAAAGCCTATGCAGCACTCATACCCTTGCAAGAGTAAGATTATTTTTAGAAGCTAGAAAGCTCATCATTGGTACTCTTCTTGTATTACCTCAGATGTGCCAGAAAGGCTAGTTTATAAAAGTGTTTCCTGTTCTGATCATTGCCAACTTAGGAATTGCCTGAAGTTATCACTGGATGAGGGCAAATAACAACACCAATAACCACTTATCTTTTCCAGTCCTAAATGCTCAGCTCCATATTTGATTATGATTAATCCTACATGAGAACTAACCATTCCCATGTGCTTAACCTAATTTCTCTCTTAAGTGCCATTAAGACTGCTATTCATACTACCAAGACAAAAGTGCAGTAACTTCAAGGCAGCCATCTTTCCTAAAGATAGGCTAAACAATTTCACATTCCTCTTCCTGCAAAACATTAGGAGCTAATGTAGAGCTCCTCTAAGTATCAGAGGAAGTCATTTGTGAAAGGAAGGGCACTTAATAAGAATGGTTCAAATTCTGATCCTGTCCAGAATGTTGGCTATGGTGTACTGACTAAAGTTATTGTATCAGATTCTTTATGACAGAATAATCTGAAACAACATATCTAGTCTTTTCCCCACTGTGTAATCCTGTGTGTCATACTCACATATGAAAAACTGCCTTATACCAACTCAGCTACTGGTCCATCTAGTTCAATATATCTAGTCAGGCTGGCAGCAGTTCTTCAATTTCTCAAATAGAGAGAGGGCTTTTCCAGCCCTGCAACCCAAGCCCATATTTAACTGGAAAGGTCAGAGGGCCACCTGCATACAAAACTTTTGGTTTTACTACTATACCATGACCCCTCCCCAGAAGGAACACAAAAAATTTAAACTTTCTTGTAATAATAAATGTCCACTGCCCTATTCTATTCTGGAAACACCTATTTCACATGTACAGTATGTTCTCTCTGTAGAACAGTACATTTAAAGATCAAGTCAGATAGATTCCTGAGATGTAATGTTCCAACAGACTAATTCAATCCAGTTAGCCTTAAATATTCTAGTCATAAGACCATCTCTGATCAAACCAATTCCAAAATTCATGAGTTTGACAAAAGTTATTAGAAAGCAATTACTGGCAAAAAAAATCTGTCCCTATAAATGATGTGTTTGCTTCAGTTTAAATGGGCTTTTCATTACTGCATGTACACAGGGTTTCTTAGCTCTTTTTCTACAGCCTCCATGACATCTAATTATGACTGCCTGATGATCAGCACTGCTGCCAGACAGACACTCCAGGAATCATGAGCAGGTGTTGCAAGAAGAAAAACATTCCCCACCCCCTGTGAACTCTTTGGGATCTCAGAGGGTCAGTTGTGGGATAGCATTTGAGTGTGGAACTGAGATTTGGGGACGCCAGGTTCTAGTCCTCAGCTAGCCATTCTACTCACTGGGGGACTTTAGGCCAGTCACTGACTCTCAGCCTAACAAACCTCACACTGCTGTTTTGAGGAAAAAATGGAGAGAAGATCATGTAAGCCATTGTGGGTTCCTTGCAGCAGGAAAAAAGATGGGACAGACAGTTATCTTACTAAGAGCTAACAAATATTTCTTGCAAACTTTCATACTTTAAACCAACGCATGTTGTTTGAATACCACTGACACCATCTCTTCTTGATGCAGTATGTCCCAGCCCAGGCTGTATGCAATACTGGTCCACTGAAGTGCCATTCATTTTAGTGGGTTTACTCCAAGCAGAACTAATATTGGATACAGCTCAGAGAATCCATCAACCCAGTCCAACTATTAGGCAGAAGGAGATTAGCTGCACTGGGCAGCAGATGCCGAAGGATGACAGCAACTGGCTTCTGGATACTGATTTTGTGCTTCATTGCAGGCAGTGCTTGCATACTTACTGCTGGACAAGGCAGCCAAGGCAGTCAGTTGCCTTTTCCCCAACACACCGAAGATGCTGGCTTTGAGAAAGACCCTTGACTGAGCTAACAACCAGAAGCAATTGGCCAATGCCCTCGAACTGAATGTGCCTCAAGCTGCTCACTTGACACAGATTGGTACTGGTGCTGCAACACTTGTTTAAGCAAACAGGTGCTACGCAGAACAAGGTGCTGGGAGGAAAACACTGTGTTTGCCATGCATCTTGCCCTGCATTCCTCCCCTGGGAGTCTGCTGCCCTCAGGTGCAGTAAAAGACATTGTCCTATTGTCAGTGTTGATATGAGGCTCAACTAGTGGCAGGCTTGCTATCTTGTACTTTGCCTCAGGTTCTGTATCCCTACTGTTTGCTTCTGTGCTCTGCTTTTTCTGCTCCCTGAAATGCATGCCGTAACTTTCTCATTTCTGAGCACTCCTTACATGGACTTTGGACAGCATATGCCATTCTTTTTCATACCAGAAAATGGTAGTTGCTTGACTGATAAAGTATCAAAAAAACCGTCCAAGCTATAATCTTTTGTCATTTTCTTTAAAAAGAGAATATGATATATTCATACATTTATCAGCTTGCAAATATTTGTTCCTGCTTTCTCCGAACATTCTGCCTCATTAACTGCTCTGAAATTTCCTTACATTTTTCCAACTGGTGGGTTATACCACTAGTATCACTACTTTGTCATTTGGGATTATTGTTGTTTCTGAGAGGGGAAACTAGGAAACGAATCTGAGAAAGGGGAAAATTGAGATATAGCAAATAAATACGTAAATAAATAATGTGGGTCCCATGCTATAAGTGAAGTTAAAACTAAGTTTCAGGTGTGAAAAGGATGAGGAATGCTGCTTTAAATTGAACACAAACGCACTATAATTTTATTTAAAATTGATTTTAAAAATTATTCATTTAAAAAGATACAACTTATACTGTGTTATATTTAATAAATTTTCCCAGTTTAAAAAGGGCATCAGTGAAACTGGCTTTGGTAGTCCCATTTCTAAACATTATCTAAGTTTAGCATACTAAGTTTTGAGGAAAATACAGGTTAGAAAAGCAATTTGATTTGTTGTTAAAAAGCTAGAACAATTTGTTTTCAAGTTGTTTTTCAACTGACTCAAAACTAAATACCATTTGCCTTCAGACTCTGAGATACAGAACCAAGCATTCTTGTGACATTTACAGAAGTGTATCTGTGGTGCTCGCTAAAATTCTGCATGCCATAATCTACTAGTGTTCTATATGACAAACTGTGCAAATCTGTTGGGGGAAAATTAAATGTCTAAAACTGTTAGTGCAAAGCTAGCACAAAGAAATTTAATGCATATAAGCAAGAATACTAAATTTTAAAATGATTGTCACTTGTTAATAAACTACAACATGAATACTACAATTATAAATAGTAGTTAGAATAATAAGCTACCCATCCTAATAATCATTAAAAAATAAAATAGCATCTTAACGCTTGGGGAAAGTAGTCAGATTTTTCAAAGTAATTTTGAAAGTAATTCAGAATGCTGTATTTTGAGTTTTTTTTTTTAAATTAAAGTAACAGCTTGATAAACTGAAGGCAAAATGGGGAAATCATTACTTATGATTGGTCCCTTTCTGTTCTTAAAATACTGTGTGTTTAATTGGCACGACCACTGCAAACTCCAATACCTTGCAATGAGTGGAGCTTATTGGAATACCCACATTTGAGGCTACAAGTACGGTTAGCGCACACATTACTTCAATGCAAAATCCACTGTGAAGAAATAAAAAAATACAGATGGAGATTTTGTAATGTAACAGTGACACATAGGAAGTCCCATGCCATGCATTCACCAGGAAAGTGAAAAGGATGAAGGATGAAAAGTGTCAGAACCTCTGGACAGAGAAGGGTGCAGCAGATCAAAGTTCATGTGGCATGACCTGAGGAAACCTTACTGCTACCCAGAACAGGTAAGGTATGACTGCAGATTCTGGGGTGGCACTCAAGCACAACATAATATGGATGGTTTCTGTTTTATAGTTTTACCCAAATAGGCAAGTGCCATTTAGATTTCTGGTTACTGCATGAGTAAACCCTGTTTACCTGAGTGGTATTATATGGTCTACGGCCATTCAGTAGTCTCTTGTGAAGTTGTATAACTATGTAGGAAATGGCATATTTGCAGATTCACTGAAAAGTAGTGGAAATGAATGTGAATGTACACTTGATTCTGAAAAATCTCACATAGGTAATGAAAGAAAATCAATCTTCAATTATACAATATATGGAAAATGAGATATTTTAAAGGAAACCAAAGACCTGCCCATTCATATACTTTATAAATGGGGCGGGGGGGGGAGTTCCTGCATATACACACCCATTTTACATTTCCCTATTGTGGTATCATGCCACTATAAACTGATCTGAGCAGCAGAGTTAAAAAAAAAAAAAAAGAACAGTCCAGACCAGCCTGGCTGCAGTCACATGGCAAAGCATACCTTGCAATGTGTAGTACTGACAGGAAGTCCAACATTGGAAGCTACCACAACTGTGAACGCCGAAGCCAACTCAATAGTGAATCCACTGCAGGAAGCATAAGAAAACACTTCACAGTCACTCTTTTCTTTAAATTTAATCTATCAGTCTGGGCTGACACCATGCAACATGCCAAAGTCTTACCAGCATCTTCTCCAACAGTTTCTCTCCAACTGATTTTTGGTCATTTGAGTGACAGAATGATATTAAGAGAACAAGGAGTTGCTGAGTAACAGAAACTGCACATGTATATGCATTAAATTAGCTGAGTGGCTCATAGCTACTGGCAATCTATTCTACATTCCAAGAAATCATGCTTAATTAGTAATTAGGTTAGCAGCAGAGGTCTAGTATTCATTAAAAGCAAATAAAAATCATAGATACATTTTAGTTGCTGAAAAGCTTATGGAAAACTATTTTGTTTTTTGCCATTTGCTTATTTATGTCTCTCTGTGCTATTCAAGACATTGGCAGACTATTCCATTCAGCTAGACCTCCACAGTTCAAACACATCATATTGGTTTAAGGAGGAGGTAACACAAATCACAATTCAAATCAAAAGCAGGAAAAATTAACCACACACATACAATGGCAGAATTTCTCAAAACACAGCATTAGATGATTTCAAGGTAACTACATCCAGTAAACATGCAATACCTTGAAGGTGTGATGGGTGTGAGGTCTTTTCCCATTGTCTGGATCACTCTTCGGCCCCAGACCCAGAGGCCCACACAGATGCCAATACCTCCATACAGTAGCAGCCAAACAGGAGTAGGAGCTTCTTGCATTACGGCACCTTGATCATATATCAGCCAGAGGGCCACCAAAGGGCCAATAGCATTGCTGGAAAACCAGATAAAACATTGTAAATGTGTCACTTGATTATTTCCTGATCTTACTGACCCATATAAAAGCAAGCTTATAAAAATACTCTTTCCCACAAAAGTATAGCCTCATGTAATCTCTTCAATTTGATTTTTCTTATGTTGCTTGTATTTAAATATACATCCTGCCTTTCTATATATAGCACCTATGCTTTTCAGACATGCTTTTGCTCCCTATTAGGAATAGCAGAATAAATTTGCATAAAACCTGAGCAAATAAATGATAGCACACAGGGGCTGATGTAGTTAAACTAGTAATCAATAATCAAACTAATCAATAATCAAATAATCAAACACAGATTTGTTCACAATCAATTTTGTAGATACTTCTGTCAGGATTAGACAGACTGGTTAGAATGTTAAGTTGGTCTGGGAGCACAACGTAAAGCCCTAAATGACCTTAGCCCCATTTACTCCAGATAATGCCTTTTACCTTACTGAACATTCAAACACAAAGAACTGCAGGGAAAAGGCAGGTTGCTCACCTGTAACTGTCGTTCTTCGAGTGGCCATCTGTGCATTCACACATATGGGTGCTGCGCCTGCGCAGTGCCTATGGCTGGAAAGATTCAAAAGCTTAACGGTTTTGGAGGGAACTCCGCACCCCTCCCCCCATGGTATAAAAGGGCGGAGTTCCTGCTATTTCCTCAGTCCACTGGAGACCGATCGTTAGCCCCCTCGCAGGAGCGAGAGACATTGCAGGAAACCTGCTGAACCATATAGAAAGAAAGCACTAACGGGACCGGTATCAAGAAAGAAACGGTACCATATAAAACCATTCACCGACACTGAGCGGGGCTGGCGGGTGGGTTGTGTGAATGCACAGATGGCCACTCGAAGAACGACAGTTACAGGTGAGCAACCTGCCTTTCTTTGTCATGGCCTCTGTGCATCACACATATGGGTGATTAGCAAGCTTACGAGACCTGGAGGCGGGCGGTGTCATCATTGAAGGAAGAAGAAAGGACTGCCTGACCAAAGGAGCAGTCATGTCTGGAACGCACATCAAGGCGGTAATGCCTGGCAAAGGTGTAAGGAGTAGTCCACGTGGCAGCCTTGTAATGTCCTGGATCAAAATCCTAGCGGCAAAAGCAGAGGAGGCAGCTACCGCCCTTGTGGAATGCCCTCTGGGCATGACAGGTAAGTCAAGCTTGGCAAGCTGATATGCTAGCTCGATGGTCTGTATGATTCACTTTGAAAGTAGCGGGCGTAGGGAAAAAGGCCGGTAAGACAATGTCTTGGTTAATATGGAAAGGAGACACAACCTTGGGTAAGAAGGCCGGATCTGATCTACCGGATCAGTAGAACGACTTTCTCCTTATGAAAGTTCAGGTAAGGAAGATCTATCCTAAGTGCGCAGAGTTCACTATCCCTTCTGGCAGATGTCACCGTGATGAGAAAGGCAGTCTTCGAAGACAAGAGGCGCAAGTCAGTAGTTGCCAGGGGCTCGAAAGGAGCTCGGGTGAGTGCCTGGAGAAAAATCGAGAGGCTCTAGGTAGAATAACTGGACGAAGTGGTGGTTGAAGGTTCTGTAAACCCTTGAGGAATCTATGTATGAGGATATGAGAAGAAATCGAAGAAGCAGTAAAACTGTTGGGTTCAGTAAAGAACATGAAGCATTTCCATTTGGCCTCATAAGACCGACGAGTTGCAGGTCTTAGGGCAGACTGGAGAATAAATTGAATATCGGGATCAAGAGTGCTTGGATTCGATGCGAAGTCTATCGGGATCGAAGAAATGGAAGCTGTATCTGAGTAGTGACGGACAAGTGGAAGAGTCCCTGAATCCGCCAGTACCAAATGGACCCTGTGGTTCATCAAATGAGCCAGGTAGTTAGACTGAGTGAGGCAAGATCTGGGTGACAAACAGTTCGGTCCTGTTGAGTTATTAGATGAGGTATGAGGGGCAGGTAGAGAAAGGCGCTGCAGGATAGGTAGAAAAGAGTAGAAAACAATGGTTGATGGGGCAACCAGGGGGTGATCAGGATTCCTGTGGCACCGACGTAGACGATCTTGGCTAGGACCAAGGGATCATGTCAATCCCGGGCTGATGCCGGCATGGAAGCAGAACATCCTGCACACCTTGTATGTGTGGGTGGTGAACAGGTCTATGTCTGGAGGGCCCAAGGTCTGAAAGAGGCAATGGCAGGTCGGACGATCCAGTTCCCATTTATGAGTCCTCAACATCTGCCTGCTGAGGGCGTTGGTCTCCTTGTTGTCAGTACTGGTCAGGTGAACCACGAGGAGGATTATCTCCCTGGGGATGCACCAGTTCCACAGTTGCATCACCAGGTGGGGCAGGGGGGTGGACTACGTCCCGCCTTGTTTGTTTATATAGAATACAGCGACAATGTTGTCGGAGGCAACTTGCACAACGTGTTGCTGGAGAGTGTCCTCGAATGATTGAAGGGCTTTCAAGACCACCAGGAGTTCGAGGTAATTGATGTGTCTGGTGGACTCCTGGTGATCCCAGGTGCCCTGTGTACAGAGGCCGGCACATAGGGCTCCCCACCAGGTAAGGGAAGCATCGGTAAACAGAGTCAGGGTCGGGTGAGGTGACGAAACGGGATGCCTACGGCCAGATTATGGCGCATAGTCCACCATGATAGAGTCCGGAGATTGGGGGTCAGAAGGCAGAGGAGACAGTGAGGCTTGTCTCGCTGGGGCTGAAATAGTCCGTTGCACCACAACTGGAGTGGTCTCATCCGTAGCCTGGCGTGGGAAACTGTAGCAACTGTAGAGGCCATGTGGCCAAAAATTTTCTGCATCGAGAGTGCTGGAACAGCTGTGTCCATGTGGATTCGATAGATCGATGAGCATAGATTGTCTTGCCGACTCTGTGGGAGCAAAGCTCTCAGCAGTGTGGAATTGAGACGGGCTGCAATTAAGTTGATGACCTGGAAGGGAACAAGGCACAACTTCTCATGGTTAATGCATAGTCCCAACTTGTCCAAGAGGGTACAAGTAGTTTGAAGTGCTGACTGAAGGCCTTCCTTAGATGGGGAGATGATCAGCCAGTCATCCAGGTAGGGGTATACTTGAATTCCTTGGCGCCGAAGGTGCGCGCACACCAGGGCCACACATTTCGTAATAACCTGGAGGGCAGTAGCCAATCCAAATGGCAAGACATTGTACTCAAACAGGTCAGAACCGACTGTGAACCGAAGAAGACGCCCGTGAGACAGGTGAATGGTAATGTGAAAAACAGACATCTTTCAAGTCCAGAGGAGCGAACCAATCCTCTCTCCTAAGCAACAGAAGGATATTTTGGAGGGTAGTCATCTGAAAATGTGATATTGATGAACCTATTGATGCCATGTAGGTCCAGAATTGGATGAAGACCACCATCACGCTTATGGATAGTGAAATATGTTGAGTAGAATCCGTGGAGCCCCTAGGAGTGTGCAAGCTGTTGAATCACTACTTTACGAAGAAGTTGCTGGACTTCGTCAATGAGAACCGGTAAGTAAGGCGTAAATTGGATTGGTCCCGGCGGGGGCACGGTATCGAACTCAATTCTGTATCCATGCTGTATGATGGATAAAACCCACTGATCAAGTGTGATGGACTTCCAGATGGGGAGTCGACTTTGCAGCCAATCTCCAAAGGAAAGAGGGGAAGGTGGGTTGAGGAGGAGAGGAGAGGTTCGCCCGTCCCGTCAACGTTGACATTTGTCGGAATCAGGACGACGATGGTTCTGTTGGAAGCACTGTTGTTGTTGCTTCCGACGCTGTTGCAGGGGACGGAACTGCTGACGGCCTGTAAATCACGAGTACGGCTGGTATCTGTAGGATGGGTGAGACCAAGACCACTTACGGCGCGATTGATTCGGAACGTCCATACGGTGAGCTATAACACTTGACTCATGGATAGTCTTCATCTTGTGATCCGTCCGCACGTTGAAGAACCCTGAACTGTCGAAGAGCATCTCTTCAATCCGGCATTTTGTCTCATCTGGAAAGTTGCAGTTCTAGAGCCAGGCATGATGAGGGAGGGCTACGGCACCAACAAGAGCTCTAGAGTTGGAATCGACATGGTGTCTTGCCATGGAAAGCTGCTGGACTGCCACCTGCATAGCCTCTTTAATGAAGATTCTAGCCAGGTTTTTCTGCTGGTCTTGAAGAGAAGCCGTAATATTCTCTAACTTCTGCATAATAAAGTATTGGTATTGAGCCAGTGTGGCCTCATAATTGGAAATACGGAGGCCAAGTCTTGCAGCAGCATAGATATGGCGAGCCAACATGTCGATCTTGTGGCCCTCTTTTTCGCGGGGGGTAGTGTGTCCCCTCGACTCATGTCCTTGGGATGACCCAACAACTATCGAGTTGTGTCTCGGATGATGGAGGAGGAATGGAATATCCTGATTACAGACTCGATACATGGCCTCGTATCGTTGCAAAGTGGATTGAGGCTGATTAGGATAGTTCCACGGTTCCATCATTGCCTGGCCAAGAGTGGTAATAAGTGGCAAAAAGATGGCGGCCGACTGTTCACCTTTGACAATGTTGTAAAAATTTGTCGGTATTGGGATCACAGTGATGCTGGGCCTCGATCTCAAGTGATCTTGTAAGCCTTGCCATCAGTTCCCCAAAGATTACATAGGGTTCCTCCGGTGGGCTGGGACCCTGTGTAGATATTTATTTTTTTATTATTTTCTTTTTTAGATTTATATTCTGTCTTTTTCCTACAAAGGGCTCAAGGAAGCTTACATCATTCTCCTCCTCCATCTTATCCCCACAACAACAACCCTGTGAGGTAGCTTGGGCTGAGAGTCTGTGACTGGCCCAAAGTCACCCAGTTGGCTCCATCATCATCATCATCATCATCATCATCATCATCATCATCATCATCATCATTATTATTATAACATTTCTATGCCGCCCCTTGCCGAAGCCTCGGGGTGACTTACAACACAATAAGATACATTGAAATACAATAGAACATAATAAATTACCAATAAATACAAAAATACAAAAAATACACTGAGATACAATAATATAAAATTAAAATTAACAGTATAAAATAAGTAAATAAAGAATATAGGAGGAGGAAAGAGAAGGAAGAAGTTGCCCTGGCCAGATCATATATTTTAACAATTAAAATGATGTTTAAATAAAAAGGTCTTTACCTGGCGCCGAAAAACCAGTAATGGCGGTCGGGCATATATGGACGTAAGCGCTCATTCAGGTAGCCAGGACCCAAGCCGTTTAGGGCTTTATAGGTCATAACCAACACCTTGAATTGGGCCCGGGCTTCAATGGGAAGCCAGTGAAGCTGACGGAGGACTGGAGTCATATGAGCATAACGCCCCGTCCCCGTCAGCAACCTGGCAGCTCTATTTTGCACCAATTGAAGTGTTCGGACCGTCTTCAGGGGAAGCCCCACGTAAAGCGCGTTACAGAAGTCTAGGCGGGAAGTCACCAGCGCGTGTGTCACTGTCGCCAGGCAGTCGTACTCCAGGTAGGGGCGCAGCTGATTAATCAGCCGAAGCTGAAGGAAGGCGCTCCTCGTCACCGCTGTCACCTGAGCTTCCAAAGAAAGCTCCGGGTCGAGGAGTACTCCTAAGCTGCGGACCTTGTCCCTAAGAGGGAGTGTTTTGCACCATTCAGGACCAGGTCAAATCCACCCTCTCCGAAGCCCGATCCACCAACCAACAGGACCTCCGTCTTGTCTGGGTTGAGTTTCAGTTTGTTGGCCCTCATCCATTCCATTACCTCGGCCAAGCACCGGTTCAGCACAGCCACTGCCTCACCTGGATTAGTGGAAAACGAGAGGTAGAGCTGGGTATCATCAGCGTATTGATGATTCTGCAGCCCACACCTCCTGATGACCTCTCCCAGTGGTTTCATATAGACGTTAAATAGCAGAGGGGATAGAATGGAGCCCTGTGGTACTCTATGGCATAGCTGCCATGGTGCAGAGACATAGTCCCCCAGCACTACCTTCTGGAATCGACCGTTGAGGTAGGAGCAGAACCACTGCAAAGCAGTGCCTCCAACCCCCAATCCCGCTAGCCTATCCAGAAGGATACCATGGTCGATGGTATCGAAAGCCGCCGAGAGGTCCAGAAGAATCAACAGGGACGCACTCCCCCTGTCCTTCTCCCTGCACAGGTCATCGTACAGGGCGACCAAGGCAGATGCAGTACCGTACCCGGGTCTGAAGCCAGACTGAAATGGGTCCAGATAATCAGTTTCATCCAAGAGTGCCTGGAGTTGTCCCTCCACCACTCACTCCAACACCTTGCCCAGAAACGGGATGTTGGCCACAGGTCTATAGTTAGTGGCCATCTCTGGATCCAGTGATGCTTTCTTCAGGACCGGTCGTATTACCGCCTCCTTTAAAGGGGCAGGCACTCGACCCTCCCTCAGAGAAGCGTTAACCACTTCCAAGATCCAGGTCCCAATCCCGTGCTTGGAGTTATTTATTAACCAAGACGGGCAAGGATCCAATAGGCAAGTGGTGGGACGTACTCGTCCCAGCACCTTGTCCACATCATCGGGCCGCAATAATTGAAATTCCTCCAATGATTTTGGACCAGACGGTAGCATTGGCGTCTCCCCAGAGTCCTCTGATTCATTAGTGGAGTCCAGCTCGTGACGAATCTGAGCGATTTTCTCCCTGAAATGCCTGGCAAAGTCGTCACAGCGGGCCTTTGAGGGTGGCATCGGATCTTCCTTAGGACCCGGGCGAACCAGGCCTTGTACCACTCGAAAAAGCTCCGCCGGACGGCATTGTGAGGAGGCAATGGAAGCGGAAAAAAACTTCTTTTTCGCCGCCCTCACCGCCACAGCATAGGCCCGATACTGGGCTCTCAAGTGTGTTTGATCAGATTTATCCCGTGATTTCCTCCACCTACGCTCTAGTTGTCTCCCAACCCGCTTCATCGCCCGCAATTCAGGTGTATACCAAGGGGAAGAGCGGACTCTGCCCGGTAGGAGAGGATGCTTGGGAGTGATCATGTCCACAGCCCTGGTCATCTCTCCGTTCCACAGTTCGACCAGAGCCTCGACAGGAGCACCAGTCTTGTCAGCCGGAAACTCCCCCAGGGCCTTCAGGAATCCATCCGGCTCCAGGGGTGGGCCCATACAATCGGGTCCGCACTCTTATAGAGGGAGAGGCCGCTCTCGAGCACAAACCTCAGCAGGAGGTGATCTGACCATGACAGGGTAGTCAAACATAAGTTCCTCACCCTCAGGTCATCCTCTTCCTGCCCCATTGTGAAAACCAGGTCCAGAGTGTGTCCACGTTCATGGGTCGGGCCGATGACATGTTGAGACAGGCCCATGGCCGTCATAGAGGCCATGAAGTCCTGAGCCGCCCCGGTCAGTCCAGACTCGGCATGGAGATTGAAATCCCCCAGGACCAACATCCTGGGGGTCCTCAACACCAGGTCCAAGACGGTCTCTGTCAGCTCAGATAGGGAGACTACTGGGCAGAAGGGTGCACGGTACACCAACAGAATCCCCAATCTGTCTCGTTCACCCAGCACCAAGTAGAGGCACTCTAGCCCTGGTCTCGAAGGGACCGGAAGACCCGTGAAGAGAGATGGAGGCTCGGTAAACCAACGCGACTCCCCCCACTCCCTTCTGGACGTGAACAGTGTTGAACCAGATACCCGGGCAGGCACAATTGGGAGAGGGCAACATCCCCTCCCTCTCCCGCCCAGGTCTCCGTTATGCAAGCCAGGTCGGCCCCCTCATCCACAATCAATTCATGGATGAGGGAAGATATATTATTGACCGACCTGGCATTGAGCAGCAGCACCGTCAGGCCCGAGGGGTGGTTGACAAGGCTACCTGGCGCTCTCTGGTTGGGGGCAGAACCATAAGGAGGGGCAGGTGTCAGCCATCTGTCCATCCTTCTTCTGCGTGGACACGTTAAGCCCCTATTGCTGTAACGACCATTGCCCGTGACCACGCCAATAGCAGCGCCCGTGTGTTCCCCAGGATATATAAACGACATGGCCAGGGATGATTATGACTTGAGAAATGATAGGATCAAGAGGACTTGCAGAAGGGTTAATGAGACATATTCTCAATTTATTGATTAAAATGGAGAATGTGGGAGGGGAAACTAGAAGAAGGGAAGGATGGAATAGTTTCAAATTACAAAGTCTTAAATGAGGAGGGAAAACTCAATGAAAGATCCTTAATGGAATAGTAAAGGATATAAGAGTTGCTGGGGATGCCTGGAACATGTGTGGATCATTCCTGCTGATTCAGATGACAGTGTTTGTTTACAATGGTCACAGAACAGAGTTTTAATATTTAAACAAAAAGAGTAGTTTAAAAAACTTGAATTTTTTAAAGGGATCCACATATTTTTCTACTATATAAAAAAGAAATGTGCACACTCTCAGTACTTAAGTAGAATAGGACCATATCTTCAGTAGATCATTCTGGAGAAGTTATTAGTAGAGGGAGAATCAGCCTCCCCATAGTCCTCATGCAAATTACATTACAGAAGAATGTGCTCAAGAAAATATTATTGCTCCAGTGCTTGTTAATCTTCCGCTTAGCAGTGCACAGGGCAATATGTTAAATCAAGCATAAATGTTCTCCTGTAGCCTATGCAAATATGGAGCTCTAATAAATCCTTGTTATTGTTTACTTAAAAATATAAAGGAACAAAATTACTTCATTGTCTCTGTGCTCTGCTTCTTCATGGGACCTCATTTTGGGAACCTTCTGTGGCTGGGGAATTTAGATGGGAATACCTCCCCACCACCCACCCATCCACCTATTTGTTATTTCATTCCATTTCTATGCTTTCCCATAACTTGAGGATTCTCTGGGTGACTTACACATGCTGAAAGCAGCATATAAATACAATCAAAACTGATAAAACAGATAAAAACAATGAAATTAGAAAATTATTAAAACATGTCATGTAATAAAATTAATATAAAAGCATGCACAGCATGACCAAATATAACAATAAATTAACAGTAAAAATTAATAACAACATATAAATTAAGCTAATCAGTCATCCTAGTATGAATGTTCTTAGCAGGTTCTCTTCTATTCCTCTTCATGGTCTCTGTGCAATCACACATATGGGCTTTGCCGCGTAGTGCAAAGCCTAGATCAGATAAAAGTTCCAAAGTTCAGCTTCACAGAGTGGGCTGGAACCCTGCCCTGCCCCTTCCAGAGGACTGGATAGAAGAGGGGGGCTCCTTCCCAGTCCCTCTGTTTTCTTTTCAGCTGCATATGCAGTCGCATCCTTGATTAGAACCTCCCTGCTCCTTAGTATTTCCAGGTCACTCTCTTTCCTTCTTCACCATGCTCAGTAGAGCAAAGGAACTTGGCTGCTCCCATTCCTCTGTCAAGCACTTCCTCTCCTATGTCCAGACCCACTTCACCTTAGGCCTCTCCCTGTCCCCACTGAGGGTCCACCTGGTGGCCACCTCACACTTCCACCCACCTGTCCAGGGGCCCCAGGTTTTCACACAACCTTTGGCATGCCTTTTCCTCCAGGTTCCATGGAACATTCCCCACCTGTCTGCACCCCTTCCTGAAGCCTATCTGTGGCCCTACAATCCAGCAGGAGGGGACCCTTCAAATCCATGGTTACAGGGATCCCTGCCTCCTGTCATGGAAGATTGCCCTCTTGCCGGTCATCATGTCTGCCTGCCACAGCAGCACATTAGTCACGCTGCAGATCAACACCCTCTTCCCCCCATTCCATGGGTATAAGGTTACCCTACGCCTGGCCGCATATTTCCCCCAATATAGAGGCCTTATCTTTTGATGTTGATGATCAATTTGGCATCAGAACAGCTACAGAAATGGATTCCATCCAAAAAGCATAGATCATAACTTAGAAAACTGATTAAAATCTGTCCCAGTCCATCTGATTGTCACCCTGCAGCCCATAAGTCTCCCTATCAGAGTGACAGAAGTGATCTGGGATGTGATGCATGTTCGTTGGGTTGCTTGCAGATGGATTTTTAAATAATTTGCTCCAGAATTTTTTTAGGGATTTATGTCAGACTAATTGATTTGTATTCCCAGGTTTATCATAGTTCTCTTTTTTGAAGATGGGGACATTGGCCCTTCTCCAGTCATCTGGCACTTCTCCTGTTTTCCAAGATTTATCGAAGTTAATAGCCAGTGGTTCTGAGAGTTCCTCTGCTAGCTCTTTTATGGGATGGAGTCCATCAGGTCCTGGAGATTTGTACGTTGTAAGCTGTGCTGAGATTCCGAGGCATGTGGTGACGGCATATAAAAGAAAGAAAGAAAGAAAGAAAGAAAGAAAGAAAGAAAGAAAGAAAGAAAGAAGGAAGGAAGGAAGGAAGGAAGGAAGGAAGGAAGGAAGGAAGGAAAGACAGAACACATTTATTCCATCTGAATATTCCTTGATGATTTGTCTATCAGTCTTGGACTGGAATCCCTCACTTTCAGTGTGTACTCGCTCTTGGTTGTAGATTTTCTTGTAGGAGAAGACTGAGGCAAAGTAGGGACTGAGCACCCCTTCCTTTTCCTTGTCTGTTATCACTGCCATCCACTTTAAGTAGCTGGACACCTTTCTCTTTCACATGTCTTTTGTTTTGGATGTATCTGAAGGTGGATTTCTTCTTGTTCTTAGCATCACTTGCTAATTGTCAGTTCATTTCCTCCTTTATCCTTCCTGATGCCATCCCTACAATCCCTTGCTATTTGTTTATATTCTTCCTTCATGGCCTGGCCCTGCTTCCACTTCCTGTACATGTTCTTTTTTTCTTTCAGGGTTTTTTTTATTTTATATGGCATAGCAGGATGCAGCATTATTGCATAAAAATCACTGAAACAATATATAAAATGTGCATAAAATGTAAATTATTTCAAAATAGGGACAGTAAAATTATTTTTAAAACATGCAATAATGACTAAAATTATGGATAAAATGAAGTTGTGTATGAGCAGTTACTAGAGTGGCTAGGCCTATGGTCAAGTGTCTAGGTCATTTGGCCATTGGACAGCAGTACCCTCAAGATGTAGTTCTTGCAGGGAGCCAAGAAACCTTCTGAGGAGGCATTTAATCGTGATGTGGTGTAGAATTTGCAGGACATTCCCACAAAGAGTTGTCTCCCAGCCCCCATTTGTGTTTCCAGTATTGGCAGCTGCCATGTTTACTTCAAATCTGATTGAGCACTGTCTAGTTTTTCCTTGGGAGATCAAAGACATGGGGACAGTGTGCTGGATCAGACAGTAGGTTAAACAAATCTGGCTTAGAAGTTGCCCATTCCCGATGCCATGCTGTCTCAATGTCAAAGTCTTCTCTGATTACTTTCTATGTTTTTCAGGTTATCGCTTAACTTTTTGTGGACTTCCTCTCTTGCCTTCTACACTTTTTTCTTGTTGGTTCTAGCACTTGGGAATCTAGCAGTTGAATCAGGTGAGATACCCAGAGCACAGCCTGGTCCAGTTATGTTGTCAAAGTTCCAGCTGGCACAGCTCAAGGATGTTGAAAGAGAGCTTGAACAGGTTTGTGCAACCACCTCTATACTGGAAACTTGCCCCTCTTGGCTAGGTAGGAGGGATCAGCCAACTGGTCTAGGGAAGTAATTCATGTCTCCTTGCAAGGAGGGGACCTGTGCTGCTGGAAAGAAGCAGTGGTGAGGCTACTTCCTTTGAACCGAAAAATCTGAATAACTTTAGTCCAGTGGCAAATCCTTCTTGAGCAAGGGTTGCCTTAACAGCTCCAGGCACTCTTGGATAGGGCTGACTATCTGGATCCATTCCAGTCAGGCTTCGGGCTGGGTTTTGGCATTTTAACAGTTTTGGTCACTTTGTACGATGACGTATGCCAAAAGAGAGATGAGGGAGCATGACTCTGTGGATACTCCTGGACCTCTCAGATGCTTTTGATACCATCAGCTATAGTATACCTCTGGGGTGGCTGAGTTTGGGAGTAGGGGGTACTGCGCTGTAACAGTTCTGCCTCTTTGGAGGGCCATTGCCAGATGGTGGTGCTTGAGGAATACCGCTCATTCCTGTGATATCTGCAGCATGGAGTTCCTCAAGAGTCTGTCCTTCCTCTGACCAGGTGCAGAAGATACTGCCTGTTCTGGATGAAGTTGCACTCTTCCTGAAGGAGCAGATCTGTATCTTGGGAGTTCTCCTTGATCTATCTAAATCACATGAGGACCAGATAGCTGCAGTGGAATGGAGTGCCTTCTCCTAGCTTTGGCTGGTTGCCTTGCTATGCTCCTGTCTGGTCAGGATCTGACTAGACTCAGTAATCTGTGCTCTGGGAATCTCTAAATTAGATTGCTGTAACGCAGCACCCTTGAAGATTGTTCACAAGTTGCAGTTTATGCAGAATGTGGCAGCCAGATTAATAACTGGAATGTGTAAGTCTAACCATATAAAATGAATTCTGGCTACCTGCATTGGCTGCCTGTATGCCTCCAAACCTAATTCAGGTTGCTGGTTTCAACCTATAAAACCTTCCATGGCTTAGGAGTGCCTGTACTAAACATGGTCTGCCTAAGAACCACCAAACTCAATATCCAGGGCCGCCATCCAAGAGCCAGCAGCAAGGGAGTCTCAGAAGGCAGCAACAAGAGGGAGGACTTTCACTGGTGGTACCCCACTGAAGTACACTTGGTGCCAAGCTTGTCATCTTGTATCAGGTTAAGATGGCCCTTTAGACTGAAGCTTTTAAAATATATTGGAATATCCACAGCTTGAGGAGATTACCCATTCCAGTTTTTTTTTAAAGAGACCTATTCTTTGTATTTTTTTAGTTGTTTCTAATTTTTTGATTAAAATATTTGTATTTTTATTAGGTTTTTTTTTAGTTTTATTGTATGCTTTTTATGAACTGTTTTAAGCATCTCAGAGAACTTCATCTATTGGGCAGTATAGAAATGAAATAAATACATAAAGGAAGCAACTTAAATATACCAGCAGTTTATTTTTAATCCCTCCCAAGTGTAAACAGCATACCCATTCAGACAAGTACCTACAGTTCTGAAGTAAGCAGTGAGAAGTGTCTTCTTTGACTCTTTAATATCAGAGTCTGTTGGTGTTAGCTAAACATTTTCTCATAGTTACTATGAGTTGATGTTTCCTGAAAACTCTGGAATTATGGGGCAAATGAGACTTGCTCAGTCCTCTCAGATGAAAGAAAATATGGCTAGAAAAAGAGATCCTGGCTGAATTCACACATAATGACAAGCTGTTCTGGAAACGATGCAGGGATGGCTTGTTATGTGTGAATTCAGCATCAATAGTGAAGTGTGGCATGCTTGGTTTCCATGAAACACCAAGAGAAGCAATGTTTTGTTGTAAGATTTCCACACTTCATCATAGCTTGTCATCCTGCTTAACTCTGGTTACAATGATGCAGCTTCTGCATTTCCACTGATGAAACTGACAGCAAGGGCAGTTGTGGCTGCAGCAGATGCCCCAGCCTCCAGTTTTTGATCTTCTGCCTACCAACTGTTGAGGCAGCTGCAGCTGTACACTGATTAGGTCCTAAATGCTGCTTTCCTCCTCTGTCTACCTGCTGCCTCTCTGATGCCCGGCCTCAGCTTCAGGCTATAGCAGCAGTGGAGCACTGCACTATACCATCTCCAGCAGCAGCAACCACAGAGACAGCCACACTTGGTGCTCTGTCCGATCTCTGTAGTTTGCTATAGCAACACTTTGAAATGGCCATATGTTTGTTCTACTTGGGGAGTCAGCACTCTTCTCTTAACGAAGGCAGAGGAACACATGGGCTATGTGTGGGCATTGCCATTAGGGCAATTGCTCGTAGAAACCCAGGTCTCCCTCTCTTATCTCCTGCTCCCCCTGCCACTCCTGTCTTGTCCCTGGTATTCCTGAGAGCTATCTCCCCCCCCCCCCCCCCCCCATAGCTGCAGGACAAACACATTCCTTCCAACCAGCCAGAATTTTTTCCCAGGCAGATGCCCACATGGACACCTTTGAGAAAGTTTTTCTGAGGCACTGTTATTCATGGACGCATAGAAGGCTTTTGACAATGTTAATTGGCAATTTATGAAGCAACAACTAGTACAAATGGAGTTTGGTGAAAAGTTCATAAATGCGATATTAAGCATCTATTAAAAGCAGTCTGCTAGAATTATAATCAATGAAGAATCTACAAATATTATAGATATACAAAAGAGTACAAGACAAGGATGCCCACTATCACCACTGTTGTTTATATTGATCCTAGAAGTGTTAAATAGAAATATCAGGGACGATACGGACATTAAAGGTACTAGAATTAGAGATGAAAGCTATAAATTGCAAGCATTTGCAGATGACCTAGTTTTCATAACTGAGGAACTCTTAGTAACAATGCCTAAACTCCTACAAAGGACTGAAGAGTATGGCGAGGTTACTGGGATGAAAATAGAGAAAAGACGAAATTGTTAGTAAAAAATCTCACACAGGAGCAGAGGAAAACTCTGGTGGAACAAGTGGACTTTCAGATTGTTAAAAAGGTTAAATACTTGGGAATTTATCTTACAGCTAAGTGTACCACTCTGAAAGAAGACAATTATGATAAACTATTTAAGGAAATTAAGAGTGATTTGGAAAAATGGGCTAATTTGCAATTATCCTTGCTGGGAAGAATAGCACTAGCTAAAATGAATATATTACTAAAGCTTTTGTTTCTATTCCAAATGATTCCCATAAAAATTGATGGAATTTTTTTTGATGATTTAAATTTTCAAATCTTGAGATTTATATGGAGAAAGAAGAAATCAAGGATTAAGCTGAAAATACTTCTGGAAAAGTTAAAGACAAAATTGTATAATAAATTACCAAGATGGCTTTCACCTATGGAAGCTCTTGTATATCCTAATGCATTGAACTTTGAAGCGATTGTAAGATATGACGACATTTTGGATAATGATGGGGTTTGAAATTGAATCAAGAAATACAAGAACAAGGATCTAATATTTCTTGGTGGCATAAGGTGCAGATACAATCGAGATATGCTAAAGACTATAGAATGTGGGGCTTTTAAGGATTTAACAGCATTTGATCAGGTGATGCTTAAATCAGATGAGAAAATGATTAAAAGACTATATAATTTCTTACTAGATAGGAGAATGGAAGATGGACAGGTTAAGGAAACTATGATAATGTGGGAACAAAACTTTGGATATAATATTGAATTAGAAAAATGGCAAAAGCTGTGGGAGAGAAATATTAAGGTAACATTAGCAACTTCATATAAAGAAAACCTGTATAAAATGTTTTATAGATGGTATCTGTCACCAAATAGATTAGCTAAGATGTTTCCAAATATGTCAAATGGATGTTGGAAATGTAAACATAAATTGAGTACCTTCTATCATATGTGGTGGACTTGCGATAAAGCGAAAAAGTATTGGATTAAAATACATAAATGGCTTGAGGAGATGTTACAAAAATCCTTAGCTTTTAAACCTGAAGTTTTCTTATTAGGCATTATACCTGTTGATATTAGTAAACAAGAAATGTACTTGATTTTACATGTAATTACTGTGGCAAGGATTGCATTTGCCCAACACTGGAAAAGTAAAGAACCACCCACCGATGAACTGATCCTAAAAAAGATCTTGGACTGTGCAGAAATGGACAGATTGACTTTGTCATTGAAGAAGAAAGAAGATACTGATTTCTATCAAACCTGGGACTCTTTTTATTATTGGCTATAGAAACAGGGCTTCGTATAGATTCAAATATGTTTTTAAGTTAACATAAAAAGAAAAAATGTGGGGGCTGACCCAGCAGGTCCGATGTTTCTGATGATTAATGTTTTTAGTTTTTCTTTGTATTAGGGTTATTTAGAATAAAACTTATTTAAAAAAAAGAGAGAAAGTTTTTCTGACAGGACCCACTCCCTGTACTCCTGGCATGCCCTACCTGTACAAAATACTCTTCATGTGCCTGGGTACAGGGGGAAGCAGCCCCAGGCAGTGTGTTTGAGTCCTGTCCATGAGGATGGACACAAGCAAGGGAAGAGAGGTGGACATGCCTGTGGGTGTGTGCGCTCAGCAGTGGGGAGCATTCCTGCAGTGCTGCTCTATTGAGTAGGCAGATACTCTGCAGAGGGGGAATAACAGAAAAAGGCACCTGGCTGAGGCCATGCCTAGGGGAGTCTGTGGGTAAGTGAGGGAGAGACTGGCAACACAGGTACGAACAGTGCATGCTGAGATTGATTCTGAACTGTTAGGGTTGATGAAATATGTGCCGCTATTTAGAGGGAAGATGTGCAGAAGCATGGAAACCATGCATGCATAGAAACTATGTATAAACCCAGGACACAAGATGAGATACCATGCTGCTCAGTAACTGCACAGCATTCCTTAGTGTTATGTGTGCTTACAGTCCTTGTGTTAAGCCAAAACTCCTGTCAGGTAGTGGTTTTGTAGGAGAGCTACCATAGCTGCTCCCTGTTTGAAAAGCAGCTGCTAGCCTTTGAAGCAGTGTTCATAACATCTTATCCTAGCCTGCATTTTTTTGGTTTGGATTGGTCACTGCTTGTGCTTGAGAAGCTCTCTGCCTGTAAAGTCTAGCTCAGGGGTCTCAAACTCGCGGCCCGCGGGCCAATTGCCGGGATGGGCGGGGCACAGGGGAGGGGCCCTGTGGCCTTCAAAGCGCCAGCGGCGCCCAGGCTGGCCTCCGGGAGCGACGTGGGATGAGCAGCCCACCACCACGGTGGTGGAATACTTGATGCAGCCCAGCCTCACCCAGACTGCCCCCAGGTAAGTTGAGTTTGAGACCCCTGGTTTGGGGCTTTTACTTTAGATTTTGTGAGGATCCTGCCATGAAAAGACTGTCTTGTTTTCTTTGGACTGGGTTTTCTTTACTGACTTTTCTTACAGGCTTTTTTGTGATTTGGACTCCTAGGCTTGGCTGGGCAAGATTCTGTCTTGAATCCTGGACTTTCTTTTGATTGGATCAGTGTAGAGATCCCAAAGTTGGGATCTTTGGATATCAACATCTCTGCATGTGAGAACTTTTGTGGGTTTCTTGTTAAACGTGTTAATTCCTTGAATTTGTTAATCCTGGACTCAGTCACACAGAAGTTCCAGTGCAGTAGGCAGAGTTGGAACTCACCAACTCTGAATATTTGAAACCATATATTCAATTGCTAGAGACAGATGGCTTCAGGATTCATTTTGCTGCACCATGGTCTTCTGAGCAGCAGAGATAACAACTGGGAAACCAGCATGCTACAAATCTCTGATAAAGCTGTACAGTCTTGTGAGAATGTTACTGTGCCTTTGGCTATTGGTCATCAGCCATATGTTTTCTGAACTGTGTAACTGTTAAGTATTCCTCGCAATAAAGAGTTTCACTGATCCAGTGTCCCCTGTGTCAGATTGCTAGAATTATAGTCTATAGGGTTTCTGGCACCTACTCTTTTTCATCTTTCATCCTGTCTTCCCACCTGGAATTCACCTATCTATTCCTTTCTAATTGGAATTGTATAATAACAGACTCCTGGTTCTTTACCATCATCCAGATGTGGTGCAGGATTGCGTTTGAAAACCTCCCTTCTTTGGATGTTATCCACTTTGGGTGGTGGATGCAGAAGTCATTTCCCTCCTATCACATAGTGCAGGCTTGTGTATCCTCTCTCAAGATAGTTTCTGCTCCAGGTACTTCTACAATGCTGAAGAAGGATAAAGGACTTTGATCAATCCCAGACCTTGGGGGTATGAATTATTTTTGAATGTCTACATTAATTTGAATGTGACTGCCTTTGCACAAGGGTGATGGTTTTACATATAAGAGACATGTGCTTTCATATCAAGGTTCAAATCAAGGAAGTACTCTGTGACAGTTAGGACCCCAAGCGTATGGAATGGGCTTCCACAGGAGGTGGTTGAGGCCCCATTGGTGAGGGTGTTCAAGGATAGACTGGACATGCATGTGGTGGGCATGTTGTGAGCGGAGCTGGCTGGAGCCGGGGGTCAGACTAGATGGTCCGGGAGACGCCTTCTGACTCGTTCTGTTTCTGTGTTTCTATGTATCACAGTAGAGTTTCGAATCAGTGTTATCACTGCTTCATTGATGGTCTTTCAGATTAGTGACTGCTCCATGTTGTTCATGAAATGTGTGGCTGTGGTTTATGCCCATCTTCATTTTCAGGAAGCTGGACATGTGATCAATTCCTCTCCCTTGCACTCTTTTGCAGAACTCCTGCCTTTGTATCAACAGAACTACTGGGTCAATATTTGATTCCATGATTGGCAGTGCTTATCTCTCTTGGGTCAGAACCCCCACACTGATTATTTCTGGTGAACAGACTTTATTCTTCCCAGTTTGTGTCTGTTTACTCTGTTCAGTAGTTGCTCAGGTGCATGGCTGCTTCCATCACTGTCATCAAGAATGCCAGACTTTGCATGAGGCTGCTGCAATTGTGATCCTCCAAGTCCTTGATACTACTGGGAAAGCTTTTTGAATGTATCTGTATATCCCTGGTTCAGTCTGAGCATCCCTTCAGGGGTAGATGCCTTTATGCAGTTTTTAGAAGAGTCCATTTTCTCTACACATCATGCTTCCAATGTACTGATCAGTAGTGTTTCTCTCATTAAATACGAAAACAAGTGCCATACTGGATGAGACCAACAGTCTACTGCATGCGTCCTGGTGGCTCCTGCACTGTCTCTGACAATGGTTACTATGACCATTCCTATGCCATTGCAGGGGGCCCCATCTATCTGCAGTTTGGACAGTGGGGCCCCCAGACTACCACATGCATCCCGGTGGTTCCTGTACCACCTGTGGCACTGGTTTCTATGGCCATTCCTGTGCCATGGCACCCTAACTTTGCACAGTCCCTTCCCGCTCCCTCAAATGCCCCTGTGATCACCCTGATGGAGCTGCTAGCAACATTGTTCTTTTCTGTGCTTTGTCTGCAGTAGGTCCCCTAGTCTACTGCCCAAAGACTCTTGGTGCCCCACTCCCTATGTCAGTTCCTGCACCCAGTTCTGGCAATTGCTCTGAGGGAGCTGGCAGTGTCGCTGTCCCCTTTTTTTTTGCAGTTGAGTCCCCAGTCTACCATACAAGAGACTCTGAGGGCATTGGTCCCTGCACTGGTCCCTGCAGCTGGTCCCACCTTGTACTCTCTGTCTCAGCAGCCTTCTTCATCAGTGGGAGAGTAATTTATATTGGATTCACCACCAAAGTACTGTCCACTTGCAAGGAGGCCTCATCAACCAGCAGTTCTGCACTAGGGCATCCAGTCTACCACACAAGGGAAAGTCCCTGTCGATCCATGGTTTACTGCAGTAGGGGCCCCAGCCAACAGTCCCCATGGAGGACTCCAGCACAGCCACAGCCAACATCTAGCCTTTTGGGAAGCCTGTACTGGATCCAGAAGTTAAGCATTCCATTCCTTCTGTAGCATCCCCACAGTTGTCACGTAGTGAACCTCTCTCTGGAGGTTAGTAGCTAGATTGAGCAGCTGGCCTTTGTTGGTGAAGACATCTTCAGTGCTGGCACCGAGTAACTGGCAACAGCCACTGACCACTCCATTTTACCAGTTCCCCTCCAGCCACATAGACTTGGTTCAAAGAAATCCACTGGTCTATCACCACTGGCAGCAACTGTGCCTGCTTCCAGGTTATTTCCTTTGATGTTTCCAGTGATGTTTTTCTATGATGGTTAATGACTCTGGCCTGCTTAAAGTCAATTCAGTTTTGGCTATGAATGTATTATATTCCAGCTACAATTATACCAACTTCTATTGGATTCCAGCCTGCCTATCAGCACTATAGATCTTGTAAAAAAATTAAGATTGATAGAAATCAGAATGGAGTCACTGGGAGCCTTAAGTCAAACCAAGGTTTTCTGAATGATCAAGGACAGAATATTGGACATAGAATAGCAGAAACTTTGGAGTGCAGCTAATATAACATGTTCTCCACTACGCTTTCCTATTAAATCTGGCCAGTTGGTCACCTTCTTTTGTCACTTAAAACATCTGCAGGGGCAGAGTGTTTTCACTTACTAGATGTCATACCTGCAGCATTGTTCTATGGTAAATTTAATGGGGGGCCCTATGATGAAAGGTGATACGTCTGTGAGATGAGCAGTGTTGAAACACTTGTGCACACGCTGTTCTACACCCTTCACAGAGGAGAGGTCTTTGTAAGAAATACCTAGGCCCAGTTCTAGAAAGGATGCATGCCAGGATGGATATGGATAAAGTATGGTCTAGCTTATTTGAACTGGATTGTGAAGTCTAGAGAAGAGAGCGCTGCTGTCCCTGTTCTTCAGGCAATTGAGTTGGTATAAGCCTGTATGCTTTAGAATAAGATTTTTGTATCACGTGAACTATTTATAACTACTATATATTTATAACTCTAACCAATAAAGGTGGTGGCGGTGGCTGCTAGTAGAAGTCTTGTGAGTCTCCATCTTGGCTGTGAATTGTCAAACATTTCTGACAAAATTGCTTGACTTATCGATGGACATGTATTTCAGCTAATGCAACCCTACACACACTTACCTAGGAGTATGTTCTGCCAAACAGAACTTACTGCTGAGTAAACTTCTCTTATGCTACAAACCCTTTGGAGTGGGGTCTTTCTGTTTCTTTTAGCTCTGAATATTGAAGGAAACTGAGTGGCCATGCACTGCTGCCTTGGGACCTTGGGCACTTCTTGTTGCCAGCTACTGTGCTGGAAGCCTTGGCAAGGACACAATCCTCCCCTGGAGTGCAGCTGTTGTGTGGTCCCCTCAGCTCCAGCAGGGCCTGTGGAGGAAGCAGCCCGATTTTGCACTCCACCCTCAGCCTCAATTCTATGCCTTGTCTTATCAGACATGTCCCATCCTGCCCCATCCCTTCTCCACCCCATGCCAGAAGCAAATAGGCTTTTTCCAGTTCCTCTGTGAGATACAGAATAAACTCAAAGAGCTGCATGCAGGTCATGAGCCTCAGTTTGTCCTTTTCTGGCCTCAGGGAACTGAGGGTGCAGGCCAGTATTTACTAAGGACACATTGCTTCTGCCTAAATTCCTCAGCCATAATTTTTTCCCAGAATAGGGCTCTGCACCTGTGCCTGAATGCACAGATAAACAATTGTAGAACCATGGTTACAGGTAAACAATCTGTCATTATCTGCTGCTGTTCTCAAAGTATAAAGCATGTGGCCTTTGATAACTATATCCTAATGCCTGGACTATGGGAAACAAAGAGCACAAACTTGAACTCTTAATAACAGGAAAGTGGGTATGACATGATAGGTATAACTAAAACTGATTGAGATGACTCCATGACTGGAATTCAACAAATGAAGAATATAACATGCTCAAGAAGGAACAGAAAGGGAGGCAGAGTCCATGTTAAAGATAAATATCTCTTCATGGAAATACAGGAGGATGAGCTTAGCCCCAATGAGAGCATCTGGATTAATTTAAATGGAGCACTGAATAAAAGAAACACAGTGGTTGGAGTCTATTACTAGTCAAGGAGAAGATGAGGATAAAACTTTTGAAAAGCATATTGCCACTGCTTCAAGGAGGCATGATTTTGTAGTTATGGGGGGACTTCAATTTCTCAGGTAACTGTTGGGAGACAAATTCTGCCAATCATGACTCCACCAAGCGATTCCTAAGATGTGTTGGCAGTGACTTTTTCCAACAGAAACTGGAGGAAGGAACTAGAGGAACAGTTATCCTTGCTTTGATAGTAACCAACAGGGAAGACGTAGTGGACAAGGTAGCAGCTACAGGAACTCTGTGGGGAAGGGACCATTGCTGTCCTTGAATTCTTGATTCTAAAAGAAGCAGATAATATATTTATCATTACTAGTTATTTATTATTATCTATGGTATTATTGATTGGTTTTATCATTGTTGTTGATTTTATGCTTGTAAACCGTCCTGAGATGCTGCTGTGAAGGATGGGTTATAAATGTTTTATTAAATTAAATTATTAAAATTAAAAATATCCATGTGCAAATAATAAAGTAACATTGTGACCAACCATTCAGCCAAAATGTTGACCCTGGAGCAAGTCAGTCAGTCTCTCCTGGCTAAATGCAATAAATCATGAGGGGCAAGGGTTGAGTTCACAACTAGCTGGACAAAGCTTCTTAAGCACCATGCCTATTTCTTTGGGTTGTAATAATTGAAAGTCATCTTGTAAAAGCAGCCTAGATGGTGGACTCATCACCTCTCTAGACTGATAAATTTAAAAATTGTCATTTAGGAGATGGCTGGTAGGTAAGCTGATGTCTACTGGCAGATTGCCAGATGTTTCTATTTCCCAGTAGTTTAACAATAACAGCCCTAGTGTTCCATTTCTGCAAAATGATAGTTGATTAGTTGCCCTTGGCACCTCCTTTTGTGAAACTTTGTTAGCCAGTATTATGAGTAGTAGAATCCAGCAAATCTAAATGTAGAATCCCACAACTACCGCAACCTGAATTTATACCATGTTATTCCTGTTATTTGATTCATGGGGTGAATTAGTTATTTTCCTATGCCTTGACTATCCATTTTGTACCTGACTATGTCTTGAGATATTTTTTGCTCCTTATTCTAGCTGATGGACTTCAGGTCTCAAGGGGAAAAATGTTTCAGCAAGCCTGAAGGCTGCACACCTATGTTTTAGATCAGGGGTCCTCAAAATTTTTCAACAGGGGACCAGTTCACTGTCCCTCAGACTGCTGGGGGATGACGACTATAGTTTGAAACAAATGAATGAATTCCTATGCACACTGCACATTTAAAAATAATTACATTGAAATCAATTTAAAAATTAATTAAAAAATTAAAAAATGTTTGCTTGCTTGCTTGAAGAAGGCCATGGTAGAGATGTGGGATCCCCGCAGCTTTTTCCAAGTAAGCTTTCTCCACCTCGGCTTTCTCCGAGTAAGCCACTCCACCTCAGCCTGTCCGCCCCAGGCTTTCATAATTAAAAATAGATTTTTAAAGTTATTTTTTCTTACCTTCAATCCTTGTTTAGTTTCTTCATCTCTCTTTCTTTTCCGCCTGCCTCTCTTCTGTTTCCCGCTCTGTATTCCCACTCTGTATATGCATGCAATGGGGCGGGGGGGGGGGGGCGGTGCTCATGCAGTTGAGCTGTTGCAATTTGGCACATGTGCCAGCTCCCTGCTCAGTTTCTGAGAATGCCTGTGCCAGCTCAGAGCTTTTTGAACAATGGTTAAGTTTGTACAATTTCACCTGAAGCCCCTACTTTGATAAAGATAATTTAACTTTGTGGAGCAGCTGAGGTTGAAAAGACAACTCATCTCTCTGAAATTTGACTAAATTGGCACAAAAAATTAGCAACATATTTTATTAAATGCATGGATTTTGGGAAATGGAGACAAAAACTATTGATGCTCAAGGAAAAGGAGTGGGAAAATTGCTGTCTAAAAGTTTAGCAACTCTTCATTTTCATGTGAGGAGACTACCAAGAAGAAAAAGCAGTACTTTCCTGCGGTGCAGATATTGCCAGACTTGCTGTATCCAAAACAATTGGTTTTGAAATAATTAAAAGTATGCTTTTGCGATCCCGGTTCACCTCTGTGTTTTATTTGGTTAATTCTTCTAGTGAATCTGGTGGTACTGATGAAGACAGAATGTTTTTGCATGCCTCTTCCAAGTGACTGACTCATGGAAGGCTCAATGTGTCTGTCAGGATTTCCCAAGACAGGATTTTATCTGCTTTTTAGCACCAAGCACTTACCAACTTCTTCTGCAGCCTTCAGTGTATTTTGGCAGTGTTGCTAGCCACAATTGTTAACAGGTGGTTATGATCAGATAATAACAGAAGAGGTTTATGAGTTACAGGTGTGTGAGCGCCCAAGCAATTCCTGATGTCAAGTTATTTCTTTAATTTGGGCATAGTGTTACTCAGTTCTTTGTTGATTTTTGATGTATTCAGTAGGGTACTGCTCTGGTAGAGCAACATTCTGTCCTTTCTCTTTGTACTGCAGTTTGTACTTTGTACTGCAGTTTCAGTTCTCTAGGCCTTTTCAGGACAGAAGCATCTGTCATCAGCTTTCTTTGCTTTTCCAAGCCCTACTGCTGGGATACAGTTCAGTTCATCTTCATGGTTTGCTGAACAAGTTGGCCCTATTTCTGTTGAATGAGGACCGAACCTAGATGGACGCTTTCCCATATTCTTGGGCTAATAAGATAACAACAGTTTGAAAACACTTATATTTGGTAATACTGGGTGTCACTTAAATGGGTTAAAACAACAAAGGTTGGTCTGTGAGGAGGGGCAAAAAAATCAACTGTTGGACAATATCTTTATTAGGCTTAATCAAACTTCCACAAATTAGGAAAGCTTTTCAGTTCACCAGGCCAGATGGTAGAAAAAGCATGGTTACAAATGCCACAAATTTGTGGAATTTTGGATGGAAGATGGAATTTGAATTAAGATAAAATATAAATATGTTTCATTCTGTTTTTGACAAATGTACATTCAATTATAATTTCTGTTCAATGAAAAATCACTGCATAAACTGAAGGGAGGTGATTAATTAATTTGAGCAATTCTAGAAAAGTATGTGGTGTAGTGGTTAAGAGCATTGGACTGGGACTCAGACGATCCGGGTTCGAGTCCCCGCTCGGCCGTGGAGCCAACTGGGTGACTTTGGGCCAGTCACAGACTCTCAGCCCAACCTACCTCACAGGGTTGTTGTTGTGGGGATAAGATGGAAGAGGAGAGATGATGTAAGCTGCCTTGAGCCCTTTGTAGGAAAAAGGCAGGATATAAATCGCAATATAAATAAAAAATAAATAAATAATGCATTCTTTAAACCTGCATTTCCTGGAGAATGCTGGGATTTCCTACTGGGTGTCATATTTTCCTTTGCATTGTATAGCCAGTGAGAACAGAATGTGCAGCTTGTTTTTATCCTGATTCAGTATGGTTTGTTGTGTTGGTTAGTGCTTTTTGGGTCTTCTTCCAGCCAAAATCAAGGGATGGACAACTCATTTTAATATAGCCTTTAGTGCTAATTGTATGATGAAACTTGGAGCACTGCAACAAATGATCCTGATACAAAAGAAGAAAGGATGGGAATGGTGGGGGGGAATCTAGTTTGGAGCAATAAGAGGTGGCTTTTTCTATTGCTACTTTTTAATGTAAGCTCAGTTATCAAAATCATACGTATGAATTTGAGACTGTGAGGATAGGTTTATAAATCCTAATGGATCGGAACCAGAATTGTTTTCTCCAAGCGAGTCCAAAAGCTCTGAGGTGGGCTGGATAAATGAGCATGGTGGGCTGAATCTGGCCCGCGGGCCATAGTTTGAGGACCCCCTGGTCTACCCTATTCAGTAGAGTTCCCCACGCCAATCTGTATCATTTACAAGTTAATGGTATTTTTTAATAAACAAATGAAGTAGGGAGTGAAGGACAAAGAGAAAATACAAAGGTTTGTGGAAAATGAAGTCTGTGTGCGGTAAATTTTCCCATCTTTCAAAGAAGCTAAGCTATTTCAAAGAGTTTTTGGGATCCATATCAACTGTTTGGCTTCGAGGATTAAATAGTGATTTAGTATAGCCTGAAAATACGTTGGAGCCACATGTTGCTTATAAATGACAAAAAGTTATTATAGTAGCATTATAAGCCTAGGTTAATCTTGTGCAGGATTCCATGGACTCTTTCAAAACACCTGAAGTGAATATGTATGATGAACAATCTGGGAAATATTCATACTTGAGGTGTTGCACATATGCAAGATGTTTTGGGTACTGTATGGCAAAAAGGTTTTATATAAAACTTAGTAAAGAGTTAATTGATCTTCTGTTCTGGTTGCATCCCCCCATTACCTATTTCTCCACCACCACTCATTAAATTTCTCAGTTTTTCTTGGACACTGGTGAAATATCCTCCCATGTTAACACCCATGGGATGGAAAAGCCAGTTTTCATGAGTCAAATATACTAAACTGATTTTTTTTCACATGCTTGTCCTATATGTTGTTAATATGAAGAATTTTCTGAAAATTATTCTGACTTCACATATGCTTCATAGAAATAGCATGCAGAAAACATGTGGGCTAGGCTCACAGTTGACTTCCTTGGCTTTGGCTCTAGTTTTATATTTGAACTTTCCTTTTACCCCATCCAGATCTATCCCTTCTGCTGTTTCTGTTCTCAGAGAAAGCTAATTTTGTGTGGAGAAACGGCACGGTGGACTGATTCTCATTCAATGGAAATACAAATTATTTGATGCTTCATGATGCTCACATGTGCTTTCCTTCCCTCACATTCTCAAACTCCATTTCTTAGTTCTGACTTCTTGGCAAACAGAAAGATGAATGGTGGGGGCAGTGTTATTAATTTCATTTCTGTATTGCCCCACAGCTGAAGTGCTCTGAGAGGTTTACAACTGTCAATAAAAACAGATCATCATGTGACATTGGCCTCTCAACCAGTCGAATGTGTCTAAGGGGATTACAATCAGATGTACTGAAGCACTGATGAATGGAGAAGACAAGAGAGAAGCTACATGCATTTTTGTGTGCGTTACGATGGGGCACTATTGATCAGGACACACAAAATGAGGCTGTAGCAAATTAAAACTGAAACCTTTGCAAATGAGTAGGTTTTGAGTCAGATTTTAAAAGAGATGTAATCATTCTCAACTATATTTTCATGATTTTTAGCATGACTAAACAAAGGAATGCAAAACATTTAACTGAAGGATTGAATAGAAACTAAGAGAATCATGGTAATAAAACAAACCTGCTGCTGAGTAAATTATTTTAATTCCTTCCAGTTAGAGATCTGTGATGTTGGAATGGTGGTGATATAAATGCCAGTTAATCCATGTTTTTCAGAACTGTGTGTTTGTATGATGGTGAGAGCATGGGTGCAGAATTTTAGCTTCCCTTTTTTCCGCCCCCATGGCTGCCACATTTCAGTCTTATGGCTGCAAAGTTACTCCTGAAACCATGTGGACAAAGTCTGATAACATTTAAAAAATTGGAAGATGGGTTTGTATGACTGGAGAAAGAAAAGAAGCCATGGTGGCTTTTTTCCCACCTCACATGAACCAGTCATTTGCTGCTTCATTTCCTTAATTACCTGTGCTGGGTGCAGGTTGTCATGTCATCCATACCTGGTAAGGTCTGAGGAGGGTATGGCTTCCAAGCCACCAAAAAACCTGTAGGCTGTTCTAGGATTCCCTGGTGGCTTGCTTTCCCTCCCTGATGAAACCTGGCAAGTTGGCTTAGTAAGGTGCATGGTGGATGTGTGTGTGCCTTTCAAGTCAGGACAACCTTTTGTCCTTCCTTTTCCTTTGCTTGGAAAACCAGAATATACTGTGTCCAATTTTCAGGATTTATATCAGTGGTGTAATATATCTTCTTTTGGAGCAGAACCTGAATTGCTTAAGCACACAGCATTAACAGTACAATATATTAATATAGTAATACATTAATGTTTACTCTGGCATAAGTTCCATTGTAACTACTGGGCTTACTCTCTGTTTTATGTGTGAGAATTTTAACCAAAACCTCTCTTTAGCCTTTGCTACAACTCTGCAGTCTACTGCAAAGAATAGTATGCCCCAAATGTTGCTAGGGACATATATCCAGTGATTTCACTGATTTCAATACAGCTGTGCCCAGTAATCTGGTTGGCTAACTTCAATCTCATTTTGCCTTTTTACTTGAATCCTTATGGTCCATGAATACTAATTCTACAAAACAAGAATTCAGAATCTTAAAAAAGACAGATTAGTTTTGTTTTAACTGATTTTAATATACATCCTTGCTGAAGAATATGTAAAGAGTTTTGCGGATCAGTACAAGATTTATTTATTTATTTATTTATTTATTTCTTACCAGCATGCAAATGATGATGTTCGTCCATCATTTTTGATGAGGACCTTGACATCTAACGGGTTGTGAGTTGTCCACGGTGTGTCCACAGGTGGCTGATAAGGCCGATATGGGCACGGAGTGTTCTGCCACATGTCAGGCAGACATGTGTGGGCACCACTGTTGCAACGTTTGCAACTCTGGCTTTACGGAGTGCTCGCTTCTCTTGTGCTATGGTTGTCCTTCTGACTTCAGAAGTTTGGCAGCCTTGGTGGATCAGCGAGCACCATGTCGATCAGTCTTGTGCCAGGGTCTCCCAGGAGGTGATGTCAATAACCAGGGACTTGAGAGAAGCTTTCAGCATGTCTTTGTATCGCTTCTTTTGTCCACGTGCGATCGCTTTCCTTGAGACAGCTCACCATAGGAAAGCTGTTTGGGGATGTGGTGGTCTGGCATCCTTGCAACATGGCCTGCCCAGCATGTCTGGGCTTTCATCAGCAGGGTGTGAACTGATGGCAGGCCTGCTCTGGAGAGGACCTCTGTGTCTGGCACCTTGTCTTGCCACTGGATCCTCAAAAGTCTGCAGAGGCAAGTCATGTGGAAGTTGTTCAGTTGCCTAGCGTGCCTCCTGTATACTGTCCAAATCTCACTGGCATTCATCAGGGCAGTTAGCACTACTGCTCGGTAGACTTTAAGCTTTGTAGCAAGGCTTATTCCACGGTGGTTCCACACTTTGGTCTGCTGAATGCAGAGCTTGCCTTGGCGATTCTGCAGTTGACCTCGATGTCAATTGTCACTGCTCGGGAAAGTGAGCTGCCAAGGTATGTAAATTGGTCCACTGCTTGCAGCTTTTGTCCCTTCACTGTGATGGTGGGCTCTTGGTATTTATTGGGCTTTCAGAGCTGGCTGATGCCTCACTTTGATTTTCTCTGTGTTGATGAGGAGGCCGAAGTTGTCACATGCTACTGCAAATTTGTCCATGCTGGCTTGCATTTCCTGCTCTGATCCAGCATTCAGGGCACAGTCGTCAGCAAAAAGGAGGTCTCATAGCACAGTCTCCTTTATCTTGGTGACAGCCTGGAGTCTTCGCAGGTTGAACAGTTTCCTATCGGTCCTGTGTTTCAGGCTGACTCCCAAGGAGTTGTTCTGAAAGGCGTCTGTCAGCATGGCTGAAAACATGCAAAACAGGGTCGGTGCCAGTGTGCATCCTTGCTTGATGCCATTTGTGATGGGAAAGACCTCTGAAGCTTCTCCGTCGTCCAAAACATGAGCTGTCGTGCCGTCATGGAACTGATGTACCATCAGGATGAATCTGTCAGGGCACTCAAACTTCGACATGATGCTCCACAGACCTTCCCGACTCACAGTGTCAAAAGCCTTGGTGAGGTCCACAAAGACGGTATACAGTTCACGATTCTGCTCTTGACACTTCTCTTGGAGCTGTCGGGCTGTGAAGATCATGTCCACAGTGCCACACTCTTTGTGGAAGCCACACTGTGTCTCGGGTAGTAGACCCTGTTTCAGATGGTCAGTCAGGCGATTCAGCAACACACGTGCAAGGATCTTGCCTGCAATGGAGATTATCACAGACTTGTCGATTTCCTTTCCTCTTGTAGAGGTGTACGATGGATGCGTCTTTCAGTTCCTGAGGAATGGATCCTTGATTCCAGAAGGACTGGAACAGCTGAGTGAGTGTGTCGACAAGCACTGCACCACCTTCCTTATAGACTTCCGCTGGGATCGCATCAGATCCTGGGGCCTTGCCACTGGACAGCTGACTGATGGCCTGTAGGGTTTCAGGCTTTGATGGTGGGGCATCCAGGCTGTGGTTGATATCCGCCTGGGGCATTCTGTCAATCGCCTCATTATTGATGGAGGATGGGAGGTTCAGTACGGATTGGAAGTGCTCAGCCCAATGCTTTAGAATCAGAGTCTTCTCAGTAATGAGAGTTGCACCATCTGAGTCCAGTAGAGGGGAGCTCCCTGAAGGCTGAGGTCTGTACAAGGATCTGAGGGCTTCGTAGAACCATTTGGCATCGTTCCTATCAGCAAACTTCTGGATTTCATCTGCTTTGACACTCAACCAGGAGTCCTGCATCTTGTGAAGCTTGCTCTGTACAGTCCTACGAGCGGTGTTGAAGGCGTTTTTCTTCGCTGTTGACAACGGGTCATTCTGATGAGCACGGTGAAGGCGGTGCTTTTCGGCAAGTAAGGCCTTGATCTCTTCATCGTTTTCATCAAACCAGTCCTGCTGTTTCCTGTGTGAGGGTCCAAGAACCTTTAGTTCAGAAGAGTGCACAATATCCCAGAAGCATTCCCAGTCCTTCTCAGCATTTTCCTCTAATTGCAGCTCTGAGAGTTGGTTGTCAAGAGCTTCTGCTAATGAAGCTGCTGTGTTGGGGTTCCTCAGTTTACTGACATTGATCTTTTTCATCACAGCTTTGTTTCCCTGTGGACGTCTGTTAGACTTGATGTGAAGGCTTAATTTGGAGATGATGAGTCTGTGGTCAGTCCAACAGTCAGCACTCGGCATGGCCTTGGTCACCCTTACATCCTGTCTGTCTTTCCTCTGCACGATGGTATAATCAATGAGGTTCCAGTGCTCGGAGCGTGGGTACATCTAGGACGTCTTTTTGTGAGTGGGCAGGTGGAAGATGGTATTAGTGATGATCAAATCATGAGCCGCACATGTCTTCAGTAGTAGTAGGCCATTGCTGTTACATTTGCCGATTCCATTTTTTCCAATGATGCCATCCCAGGCAGAGTGATCAGATCCTACTCTCGCATTGAAATCGCCAAGTAGAATCAGCCTGTCAGTGCGCTTCATGGATGAGAGTAGGGCATCGAGATCTTCATAAAACTTGTCCTTTACTTCATCTGGATTCGTCATTGTGGGTGCGTAGGCTCTGATCAGAGTGGCTTGCTTTCCTCTTGGTAGTGGGAGATGCATTGTCATGAGTTGGTCGTTCACACCCTTGGGAAGACTGGTAGGTATGGGGACAAGATGATTCTTAACCGCAAAGCCAACTCCAGATTCACAACGTTCATCACTGCTACGTCCCCACCAAAAGAATGTGTAACCACCTCCTGTTTCTGTGAGCTGACCTTCGTTGGCTAGGCGAGTTTCACACAGGGCCACAATATCAATGTTAAATCTTGTGAGCTCTCTGGCGACCAGGGCTGTTCTTCTTTCTGGTCGATCTGCTGAGGGGTTGTCTTGAAGCGTGTGTACATTCCATGTGCCAATAGTCAGTGGTGTTACCTTGCGTTTGCATTTTGTTTGCAGTTTTGTTGTTCAACCGCATAAGATGGAATTCCCTCCAGCTGGCCAGGATTCTGTGAAGCAAACAATGTTTAGGGCACCTTTTCTAGCCCCTTGCTCTTGCTACAGAGGTGAGCAGTGCGGTCCTAAAGAGGGCTGCTCAGTCACTCAGGTAGACACTGAATCCAGCTGTTGCTTTGGTCAGCAAGAAGACGACCATTAGACCTGAGCCGCCTGTGTGCAGGTCTGCGGCTACAGCTCCCAGTGTATCCACACCTGCTGCTTCATCGCTCTCCCATCACCACAGGACTTTGAGGTTTACTAGAACTGAGGAAGTCAAGACTTGTGCGTGGATTGGATTAAAGTGAAGGAGAGGTGCGCATAGTCAGCCTCACTCTCTCTTCCCAGAATCCATCTTGCTCCAGTGGCAGCACAAGAGTCAAGACGTTTGGAGATGGACTGGGCACAGTGGTTGACCAGGGCGTCTTCGTGTCTTGCCGTGCTCTTAGCGTACCACAACGCTTGCAGAAACCGCCTTCATGAAAAATAACCAGTGGGCAGAAGGACTGTTGCCCATGTTCTGCCAAACCCTATGTTGTTGTTGTTTAGGTTCAAGATAAGAAGCAAAGTATTCTTTAATGAATATAGTGTTTTAGGAATTAAGCATCTCACTACTTCTAAAATGTCTCTAATAATTTTGCTTGTGCTCATTGCTATATTGAATATTATACTTAGATCTCAATAGCCATTTGTAATTTTGTAGGGTGTTCATCCTAATTTTTTTTTCTCTGTTGCAGGAGAGATTACTGTAAGCAAAATATGGAATGGGTTTCATTTGGGACTGAATCCAGCCAAACAAACAGTATTGACAATAGCTTGAAAATCACCAGTTAGCAGTTTCTTCACGCTCCAACACTACACAGCACTTTCCAGAGAGACCTCATTGTGTGCAAGAAATCTGCTTTACAAATCTGCCTCGGTACCCTACAGCTTTGTCTCATTAAATACTTACAAAAGAAAAACCTATCTACAAAAGTTCTTGGGGAAAATGGCATTAGAAGAATACCTGTGGATGGTCATTGTGGGTTTTATCATTGCTTTTGTTTTAGCATTCTCTGTTGGGGCAAATGATGTTGCCAATTCTTTTGGTACTGCTGTGGGCTCTGGTGTAGTTACTTTGCGCCAGGCCTGTATTCTTGCTTCTATTTTTGAAACTACGGGTTCAGTGTTGCTAGGAGCAAAAGTAGGTGAAACCATTCGTAAAGGCATAATTGATGTAAATCTGTACAACAACACTGTGGATCGACTAATGGCAGGAGAAGTCAGTGCAATGGTTGGTAAGTAACTGTTTTTAAAGTATATAATTAGCTATCTTTATTGTCTTCAACTTAGCATATCTCTGTGATTTCCACTCCTCTTGATCACATTTCTTAATATCAAACACAGAAATCCAGTAGCTTGTCTTTCAGACATTCACATTTCTGTATGTATACATTTGCTGTTATGGGCTACTGAAGTTGATATAGATCAGCCTTCCCCATTCTGGTACCCTCCAGATTTTTTACATTTCATCTCCCATCAACTCTTGCCAACATAGCCAGTGCTCATGAATGACTGGAGTTGTAGTCCCAGGCATCTGGGGGACATCAGATAGGAGAGGATGGGTGCAGGTGTTGACCACTGTTGAGATTTCTGTAGTGTTAAGAAACTGGAAGCAGATCATGGGAGCGAATTGTTTCCATTTCCCTGTACAGCTTTCCTCTTCCTTTTTGTTAGTACTAGCCTTAATTGCAGTTGATGCCAATACAATTCCCTTTAACTGTGCTTTGAAATCAGGATTTGAACCTGGTTAAAAGAGAACCTGGCCATCATTTATTACAATTAAAATCAGTTCTGATCTTCCACTTAACCAAGGTGAGAGGGAACTCTTACTCCCATTTTCTCTTCCCAATCCATAACCTGTGTTAAAGATCGAGCATATTAATGTCTGCACTGAGTCTTATTTTGGCTGTTCTTGCCTTAAGTTATATGTTTCAGAAAACAGTTATTTCTTGTTTGATTTTGTATTTTTGTGATGTTATAGTACATTTCTGTTTTGAGAGAGGAAAAGAAATGTAGTATGTACAGTGCATGATACCCTATGCTATCAAAATAAATGCATATTTTGCCAAAAGTGTTAGAATAATAGTATGCAAGAACAGAAATAACTGCATGATCTTAAAGGTTTATATACAAAAAATGGTTGTAATAATATGCTATTTGTTGTCTTAGGACATATTCATTTGCAATTACCAATACTTTTAAAATATCTTTTATTTGTATATGTGTGATTTTTAACACAAGACAAAAATAATTCCAAAAGGATAGATAATAGTTTTCTAGACAGCCCTAATTTTATATATTCATAATAAGATTAAACGGTACAAAAATTCCACCTTGGATATTTTCATATCATAGAGTTAGCGAAGAGACAAAGTAGGAGAGAACCATAAATAGCTGGTGGACTCTGCTTATCTTTCTGGGTCACAAATTGCATAGCCTATAGCAGCGGTCCTCAAACTTTTTCAATAGGGGACCAGTTGAAAGGTTGCAGTGACCGTCGCAGGCCGGTGAGGTGGGGGTACCTGGGGGCGCAGACTGGTGAGGTGCTGTCGAGTGAGCAAGCGAATCCAAAACCATCTCCAAGCGAGCAAGCCACCACCTCCCCACCTGTGCTGCAAGGCAACGGCGAGCGCACATGTATGGAAGGTGGGTGGCGGCAGCTTGCTCGCTCAGAGACCATCTCTGAGTGAGCAAGCCACCGCCCCCTTGTTCACGCAGCAATCATGCACATGGGTGGCGAACAGCGGCGCGGGCTGGATGGATGGCCATGGCGGGCCAGATCCGTCCCGCGGGCCATAGTTTGAGGACCCACGGCCTATAGTAACATCAGTTCTTGTCTTTATCTATGATTAACGCCAATGGGACATGCAGCAAGATATGGATTTGGATCTTTTCAATATATTGCAGCTTCCTAGGAATTGGGAGGTATTTATATTACATGTGTTAAAATAGCATATAATTTCATTTATTTAAAGCATGTGTGGCTTGCTCTTGAGCCAAAATATGCACTTTACAAAAATATGACAGAAAAGCAAATGGAGATGAAGAGGGAGGACTGGGAAAAGCAAATGGTCTTTCATTAAGTTTAATAGGATGGCCTCATTTACCACTGTTCAAACCTTCTGGAAATGAATGTTTATACTATGAAAATGTAATTTCATAAGGAGCTATGCACGCTTGTGTAAAGAGCATGATGCTGACACTCTCAGAAAAAAAAATCCAGAACCTTACATATATTCATGCCCTCTTAACAGAAACAGGCTGATGAATTTTCCACTATAGGTTTTGTGCTTTCTTCTATGCTTGAAGGGGACTATGCAAAACAAGAGCTAGTATTCAGAAGTGTGGAAAACCCAAAGTAGTAATGCAATTTATTTGATTATATTTATGTGGAGAGAAGAGTTATATTGTCCAAAGGTTTATAATATTTCTAGCAAAAGGTCCAGTTCACATTGTTCAACACTGTTACTGCTTGTCTTGTTAAAACGACTGGGCCCACTTCTCCCAAAATATAGCATTTCAAGGTTCTTACCTTAGAATCTGCATCCCTTAGATTAATAACTTAGAAGAAAAGTTATTCTTCCTTGTCTCTCTGCATCACACATATAGGCTCTTTGCGCAGGTGTGGAGCTGTTTTCAGGAAGATTCCAAAGCTGATGAATTAGTATTTGGCTGGAGCCCAGCCTCCAACACTCCAAGCATGAAGGTGGGGCTCCCACTGAGACTTCAGTTCTTCTTCAACTGCCATTGTAAGCGAATCGGGAAGGTCCTCCTCCAACTTACCTTGGGAATTTGCTCTTCTTTGTGACTCTCGGCCTCCTGATCTTGCCAGGTTTTCCTCTTGTAATTATCTCTTCAATAGAAGCAAAAATGAAGCAAAACAAAAATTTAAAATTTAAACTACAGGAGTACACAGTGGAAAAGTCTTTGGGTGTTAGTTCCCTATGCTGCCTCTTGCCTCATTGAACAGACAAGATGGCTCTGAAGGCCCTTTTCCACAATTGTACCACATGTGGTAGTAAACTTTCTTACAGACGGTGACTTCCTTGGCCTCTTCTGTTTGGAAGAGTCTCATGTTGTCGATTCTTGCTACCACTGCCAAACTTTCACTAAGCAGGCAAGGAAACACCAATTTGACCGGCTAAAAGCCGAACTGTAGAGCTGTGCCCTGCACGCAAAAGAACCCGAACTATCTACATCTGGGTCTCCAATCCCTACAACCACGAATGAGACCTTAGCCCCCCCCCCCCCGCCACCAATTAAAATACCCTAAACAACAGAACAGAAGGAGACAGAGAAGAAGGCAAAATTGTCTAAATCTCTCAAGGGGAGCATTAAGAGTGTCCAGAAACACATGGACCTTCCACTGGCTACTGGCCTCCTGTGTGCTATAGACACAGTGCCACCACAAGAACAGAGTCACTCTTCTTCTCCAACACAGAAGCAAACACAGGAGCCTCTCTCCCAACCCTTGAAAAACACTTTGGTTTCAGAAGAGGTGATTCATGATCCATCTCCAGTTCCTCTCCAAGAACTAGACCATCCTTTGGTATGGAGGCAAGCCTTGCCAGTACATTCAATCCTGAGTGTCTTCCTTCAGTCAGAACAACATAGATACCACCTTCATTCTTGCTGTCGACCACCTGAGGCTTCACATAAAAGACACCAAACTCCCCTGCGACACCAAGGGAACTTCAATACCAACTATTATGTAGAACAATGAGGTCCCATCAACTCCAGACACAAAGGCTCCCATTGGAGTCCATCAGGATCAAATCAACATTCTCTACTGGAACCTAGCCTCACTGCTCCTTTTTCTGAGCCTATACTCAAATCGACCCATGCAAATCTTCTTTGTGAAAGGCAGCCTCCCTCTAGTTTGCAACATCTGTTGACCACATTGACCAAACTGAACATCATTCAGAGCAAGAACATTACACTTCAATCTCTGCCATCTCCTCTCCAAACCAACATTCAGATTTGTCATTTCATGCATTGGTACTGACCCTATATTTCCCTCAGGCACCAGAGGACTCGGGCTTTTTTTCTACCCAAGTTCTATGCATGGCTCACAGTCTCAGGCTCATCCCCAGACAGGAACCCACCAGGGCAAAGAACCCAGTCTTTGAAGCTGTCCATGCAGAGTCAGGTGGTCCAGGCACTCTTTCATTTTTACCTACCCTGCTCGATGCAGTATACCATGAATGGAAATCCCTTGCATCGGTGGCCCCTCCAACTCATCGACTCAAAAATATGTATCGAGTTCAAGAGAAGGTTGCTGAATTTCTTTTTCAACACCCTCAACCTAATTATTGTTGAATCTTCTCAAACTCATTCTAGAAGGAAACATGCCATACCATCAGACAAGGAAGGCAGGCACCTCAGTGCTGTTAACCGCTGCTTCTATTCCTCTGCTGCCTTCTCTATAAAGATGGCTAACTAGCAGGCCACCATGGCTAGATACCACCTTATGCTTTGGGATAGAATCTCATCCCTATGCATTTCTTTACCTAAAGGTGCTCAGGACCTAGCTAATGGAATTAAGAATGAAGCCATTCACCTGGCCAGACAAGCGATCCACACAGCTCGACTCCAGGCTGAATGTGGAGCAAGAAATATGGCAGGGGCAATAGGGCTTTGTTGCTTCTCCTGGCTTCAATCTTCTGGTCTCTCTGATGAGGCAAAAATGAGACAGAGGCCTCCATCCTTTTTAGGGACCGTAGCGTATCTGGAATAAAAATCAGGAGTACTAGGTGGTACACATTCTATAGCTCCCTTCTGGAATAAGGTGATTTCATCTAGGGGAGGGGTGGATGAGCTAGTTTGCTTCAGTACTGTGAAGTGAGGGCCTCTGTCCTATCCTTGATATCATCTCCCTCAATAAACATACAAAACTCTCTAAAAACCATCCTTCCACTACTTTCTCAAGGTGTATGGTTCACATCTGTTGACCTTAAAGATGCATATTTTCATATTGCAGTTGAGGAGTTTTACATGCATTTCCTCTGCTTTCAGGCACATGAACAACCCTTTCAATTTACCATTCTCCCTTTTGGCTTAGTAACAGCATCTCACATATTAACGAAATGCATGGCTGTCAGTTGTGCCTATCTTCGTCTAAATGGTATCCATGTATACCCTTACTTAGACTCCACAGTGGTGGTGGCCTGCAACAGCTGCATATTAGTAGCCCTGTTAGAAGAAAAAGTGAGAGCACTGGAGCAGCAAGTGTCAACCTTCCAGATAACTAAAGAAAATAAAGGGTTTTTAGACAGAGCAGAGGAGCTGCAATGGCAAAATGTAGTACAGAAGCAAGAAGAGCATCAGCAAACTGAGGCAGCATAGGAGAACCCTGAGGGAAGGGAAAAAATGAACAGGGTGACAGTTTAGATGCAGAAAACTTAGAAAACACTTTACACCCATGGAAGCATTGGAACTCTTGAACCACTTTAAGTTACATAAAGGAATGTGTGAAAAACCCACTGTGAAAGAACTACACTACACACTGCAACTCTGAAACTGTCATTCTTTGAGTGGTCATTTATGCAAGCACACAAACCTGCCTGCCATTCCATCTTGGTGTTGCCCTATGTGTACCAGCTGCTCTCTGAAATGGACAGAGGAGCACAATCTTGGTCTCATTGCTTCAGAACTGAGGACCAGGTATGAGCCCCTCCATCATGCCAGGGCATGCCCAGGGGAGGGGATCCAGCCAGATACTAATTAATCAGCTCTGGAATCTTCCCTAACTGGCTCCACACATGTCGCAGAGCCCATGTGTGTGAATGCAGAGTTGACTGTGCAGAAAATGACAGTTACAGGTAAGTAACCTGCCTTTCCTTAATGTCTTCTGTTAATGACTTCTGCAATACTCCCTTGCAGACCAGCCTAGCTAGCCTGCTTTAACACTATAAAGATTGTATCTATTAGCCTCTGGTCTTGATTTGCTTGTGGGAGGTGGGCAGGAATGGTCTCTAACAGATTGATTCCAAACGGAATCTTTCTTCTCCCTTGCCAAAAAAAAAGAAAACTCCACCTTCAGGGTGGCTTTCACTGCCTGTGGTCTAGACAGTGAAAATGCCACTGTCAATTGGTCTGATCTTTTGTTCTGAGGCTGGGCAATGTGACTGATTAAATTACACCCCTCTTCCTTGGCTTCTGATTGTTCAACGGTGTCTCTCCCCACTCTGCCCCCCCCCCATCCCGTGCCCCAAACTAAGGGTGGTTGAGTTCTCACCAGCTGCTTGGCCTTGGCATTCAGCTAAAAATTCTGGCCCTGCCTCTTCCAGTTCTAATTCAGATTCTGAGGTAACAAACATGGAATGCTGTACTTCAAGAGAAGCAGGCCCAGTCCTTACAGCTGTGTAGGTTTAACGTTTGGAATGCAGTGATTGATGGATTGGCAAGCTGCCTTAACAAACAGTGGACAGTGTAAGAAAACAGCATTATTCCATCTCTGTAATATATTAATATGCATTAGGACAAAAATATTACGGAGTTAAAATAATCTAGATTTATTGGGAATAAGTAAGATACAGTGTTGTTTAAGCTGTGTAATTCGTTCCAGAAATGTTCTGTGCCTATCCATGTATAAAAACATTATGAAGTGCTTGCTATAGATTAAGATATTTGTCCTTTCAAAAATGAAAGACTAACATGTTGTAAAAAGTGTTTGATTGTTTATATCTCCTCCCCTCTTCCCTTTTAACTTTTAGGATCTGCTCTTTGGCAGTTAATTGCATCATTCTTGAAGCTCCCCATATCTGGAACTCATTGCATTGTAGGTGCCACCATTGGATTCTCATTAGTTGCAATTGGTACAAAAGGAGTCCAGTGGATGGAACTTGTAAAGATTGGTAATTATCGTTTTCTTTTATATATAGAGAGATGTGCACAAATGCTCATTGATTGGAAAGAACATTCTAGAAACACAATCTTATAATGTAATTATGTTTATTCAATAACTGCTTTAGATAAACTTGGAAATCAGTGGTTTGCAATCCTAGTTTCAAGAGCTTCCTCAAATCATAGTTCTCCAATTCAGATATAACAGCATAGTATGGTTTGATTAGACACAAATGTGATGCATTAAGTTTTGCAGGAGGGTAAAATGTGAATTGAAAAGGAATGCTTGAGTCCATGGCAATCTGTGTTCCAAGCCTGTTTGATTATACACTTTCAGAACTAGGGTATACACATTATAACTAGAAGTAATAAACTATGGCTCAGTTCGGTTGTCATAGAATCTGATTTTTAAATTAGGTTTTGGAGATGTCCATACCTCTTCCCATAGATACACTTAATTCAAAGGATGATTTCTGAATTGCAACTTAACTTCAGGCTATGCTTTTCAGTAATGGTTTCTAAGCAAGCTTTTTTCTTTTAATTTATTATAACATTTCACCAAAACAAAATAATAAAAAGAGAAAAGAATTGTAATAGCACAGATTGACAATATCAGTTTCAGTATATGTATTTGAAGAGTGATTGGTGGTAGGGAGAAAAATACAGCTTTTTAAGAATTACTTATACATTTCAGCAAAAGCAAACCAAATATCCACATCTGTATGCATTTGCAAGTGGTCTCTGTATACTGTCCATTCAAACGTTGAAAGCATTTTTATATTCTCAATATGCTACATTATAGGAAGAAGCATTTATCCCTCAAATGGGTGTATTTGCACAGCATAGGAACTTGTTTACAAATTAGCTACCTGCTCTGGGTTGTTCTTGGACCAACCTATGATAAGCTGGACAGATGATTAGGTTTGCAGTGGGTTGTGCCCATCATTTCTCCATAGTCGTCTTCCATCTGAAACTGCTTTTCTCTTCTCGCTACTCTGTTTGTGCCCTATTTGCAGTTACTGCTGCAGCTTTCCCCAACTTTTGCAATATTTTCATACTCTCTGCAAGGTGACAGCCACTCTCTCCATCATGGGATGGAGCAAATGGGTGTTGGCACCAGCATGACTTAAATTAATCACCCTCAGTGATCTCTGTAAAAAATAAAGGCAGCAGCGTGGGGGCAGAACCTAAGACGAATATAAGAATAACCATGCTGAATCTGGCCAATGGCCCATCCAGTCCTGCACTGTATTCACATGAGCAGAAAAGTCCTTGTGATTGCAGTAGGGACAAAGGACAGGCCAGTTTCAGCTGCCAAGTCCCTTGGGATACCTTCTGGGGTTCCAAGGGGAAAGAAGGAAGAACAACCCATAGTGATTTTGATCATCTTTTGGGTACACTGTAGATTGTTTCATCTTATTTACTGTGCCATGCAAGTCAGCATCTCCACTCAAAATTAATTCATACTTTGACCATTTAATTGTATAACCACACAAATCATCAAAAGCAGCATTTTAAATGTTAATACTATGGAATTTTATTTGGCCAGGGCGGCTTATTTTATTCTAATGTATATATTTTAATTGTTATTGTCTTAATTTATTGTGTATTTTATTCTATGCTGTGAGCCGCCCTGAGGCTTCGGCAAGGGGCGGCATAGAAATGTTTTAATAAATAAATGAATGAATGAATGAATGTACTTAGTATTCCAGACCAAAACTGGAACAGATTATTGGTGTTTCAAGTTAAATATTAAAAGACCATCCACTCAATTTTAAACAATCGTGCATGAAGGCACAGATACTAATATTCTAATAGCACATACTAGGGGGTTCCAAACATAAATCAGATACCAGTGAACAAAGTGGATATCCCTGTCTGGTACTTCTCCCAAAGTTGAAAAAAAAGTCAAGAAGGTGCCATTGGTCATAATTCTGAACTCATAACTTGGTTCTTGGGATTGAATTTAAAATTCAGACCCACTTCTAAAATTCTGTGGGAAAGCTGAAATATTCAAAATAGCAAATATAAATTTCGTTTCAACATAGCAAATATAAATCCAGAACAGGATTAACAGCCTAGTCTGTTTTATCAGTATTGAAAACTATCAGTCAGGAGTGGTTTAAGATTATCAGCCACTTCTCTATGCTTAATAAATCACACCTGATCAGCTTAAACCAGTATTATAATATTAGTGCAAAATACTGGCCAGAATTGCAGTTAATATTTTAATATCAAGACTAATTAAAAGAATAGTGTTCCTTTTCATAAGTGTCATCCTTACCATAATTGGTAATCATTGTAATATAAGCATAATTCATTGATACAGCAAGGAAACCCAGTTCAAATAGCTTTGGAATTAACAGGTTGGAAGATACCCCATGATTGGAGACCTGGTCTGACCAGTTGACATCTCAGTATTCATATTCATAATTGCCTTAGTAGAAAAAGAAGCTGAGAAAAAGAGGCATCCATGTCCTGCTGTAATAGTTCACTACTTATACAATTGAGAATAGAATTTTAAATACTGTGAGAGGCATACATAATACTGTTCTCACTTTCATTACCTGAAATGACACGTAGATATTTTTGCTCTTTAAGATGGTGTGCCAGAGTCTTACCAGGATGTTCAGCATTTTCCTAATGTATTTATTCAGACAATTCTGATTAGCTGTCATCATTCATTGTTGTTTCATGCTATCAAGTTATCTCCAACTTATGGCAGCCCTATGTGTGAAGTCCCTCCAGAATGTCTTGTCTCAATAGCTCTGCTCAGAAAACTAACTGAAGTTAACTGCAATTTAGACATTATTGCAAATTATGAAAACAATCTAGAATAGTTTGGAAATTCATCAGTTTCCATGTCTGAATTAAGCCATTGTATGCCTGTAAATACTGACTTGGGGATATCATTCATAATTATGTTTGCCCTGCTTATGGAATAATAAGGCTTCAGAGAACCACCTTTGACCAGTGTCCCACTCTGGGCTCAAAGTTTATGGTGACTTCCCAAACTGAGAACCAGATCTTTTTCAAATACAGTGTATTTGTGCTGAAAAGATAAAGACAGAAATCTGATGTGATAGCTGAAGATCTGCACATTTTTCTTGGTGGATGTCCAGCAAAAGGTAGGTTAGGATCCATCCTTCAGAAGTACTGTGAATTGCTCTGTCTCTGAAACTAATAAAGCTTGTAGAGAATTAGATAGTGTTAGATGGGCATCGAGTGGGGGGGGGGGTCCCCACTGCATTCTATGGATTCTTTTAATAGTCATGCAGAACAGTATTGCCTTTAAAGACTTCATTGATTAGAGCTTGCATAATTTCCTAGTGTTGCTTAGAGGTTTCAGAAGAACTCTGCAGAGATTTAAACCTTGATACTTACTATGAGTATCAGTGTAACTATTTCCATGGACAGTATTATCTACACATGGTCCCAGCAATGGTCTGAATGTTTTTCCCATTCTGTTGAGCTTTTGCACAATTATTTCAAAGTAAAAATTTATGTGGAATAATCAAACTGAAATTAAGCACTTTGGATCCCCACTAATTTCTGCACAAGTGATACAGATGCATACTTAGTGCTCTCACTGATATCAATGGGACTTAAATATTCTTCAGCTGAATTGTGCCAAACTTAGGGGGGAAAAGCCTTAACCCACTTCCTGCAGTCTAGATTAAAACAACAGCAAAGTTCATTGTCAAAAGATGGGATTCCTTTATTGGGGTAGGATTTTGCCACTTACTGAACATTTTATCCATTTTTTTATTCAGTTGCTTCTTGGTTTATCTCCCCTCTGTTGTCTGGTATGATGTCTGGTGTGCTGTTTCTGCTGATTAGATTCTTCATCTTAAACAAGGTTAGTGGCTGAACTGGCAGTCCCTGTTCTTGCTGGTGGGATTGTAGCATGTGGGACAAATGTAACATTCTTCTCCCCTTAATCACCAGAGTTATCACCCACACAGTCATAATCCATTCCAAAAGTTGTCATATCTGTTTCCATTTATGCAAATATTATATTTATATCCCACCTCTTTCCATTCCAAGAACTCAATATGACTCACATAATACGCCTCTTAATCTTACCCTCACAACAACAAACCTGTGGGGAGGTCAGGCTGGGAGTCTGTGACTGGCCCAAAATCACCCAGTGAGCTCAATGGCTGAGTGGAAATTAGATTACCTGAGTCCCAGTTCTGCACTCTTAGCCACTATACCACACTGACTCTCATAATAGATTCATAATTTATATTTTTTAGCTTTAAAAATGTCACAAAACTCTTATTTTTACTGAACAAACAACAGAGTACTCCTTGGGAAATTGCTAGATAAACTATGGCTCATTATGACAGGAATGAACCACAACAAGACTCATGCTTGAATGCTCCCCCTTCACCCTATGGTTTTGGTGGTAGTACAAAAGTGCAGTTAATAAAAACAGAAGCTAAAAGTTTCTTCCTGATCTTGAGGTGCCTCTGGAAGATGAGAAGGGAGTTTATATCGGTTTTGAATACAACAAATACTGCTTTCAAAATGTGCTAGGCTCACAAAATGTATTTCCTGTTCTATAACAAGAATTTACAGTTTTTTCCATATAATTTTGCCATGAAAATTAATGGATTGCAATGTGAAATTTAAAAAAAGAACATTCTGTAATTGTTTGTAAGATATTGGAATGAGGTGATATCCTGGCAGCCCATGTTAGCCTGAGGGGAAACAAAAAAAGGGGGGGGGGAATAAGAATAGAGGTGGTCCATGTAGGAATACCAGAAGTTTCCAAAGACAAAGCATTTGAAAAAGCATCATTTCTTTGATCTTCTACTTCTTTCTGCAGTTACAAGTTAAGGAATAACAAGCATAGACTTGTATTTTGCTCTGAAGTAGGTGCTTTTGTATTTGTCATTACTGTCTCTCTTATCATGAAGAATCAGCTGAAGCTGTCTTTTGTAGTTCATGAAGAATCAAATGAAGCTGCCTTTTGTGGTTCTTAAAATTAACTCATCCAGCTGTTCATTGTGTTGTCATTCTGTTCGAATTTGTGACTACAAAGGTTCATTACAAAATTAAGAAGCCAACATTTTCCTTTCATTTAGTGTGACCTTTGTGTGTGACCAGGCTGAAGTAACTTCCTCACTGAAGTGTGAGCAACATTTTTTGATGTTGACTATATATGTTGCAATACCCCCAGAGTTCTAATATTCATCCTATGTCTTCATTATGCAGGAAGACCCTGTACCTAATGGTCTCCGTGCTCTTCCAGTATTCTATGCTGCTACAATAACAATTAATATGTTTTCCATAATGTACACTGGTGCCCCAGGTGAGTAGTACCTGACATAACAAGTTTATTATGGAAGCACTATATTGGCCTACTGACACATACCAAATACTTTCCATTCTGTATACTTGGGAATAGATGAAGCACAGTAAAGAGGATGTAAATGCTGCAATAGACACCTTGCTTAGGAATATTGTAAAAGTGGGAACTCACACAGAGTAGTTCATGGAAAAGCAAGAGAAGTTCTTCATAGTCTCTGTGCATCATACTTATGGGATCTCCATCTGCATGGAGCCTGTTACCAGAGACTATATGTGTGAATGCACAGATGACAACTCAAAGAACAACATTTACAGGTAAGCAACCTGACTTTGTTGTGTGTTCTAGCTATCCTAGGCCTCTTAGGACAATGTATGGGCCACTTTACTATGGCTTGCTTATTCCCTGGTGCATTATGGTGCATTCCAGCAGCCATTTTAAATATTCAAGCCATGGTGTGCAATTCTGTGGTTGTCCGAATAGTACAAATTGGAGCTGAACAACTCTCATATAATCTATGGATTGTTTTAGGGTTGTGCAAGCCACCATTGCTCGATTTAACACATCATAAACCACAGTGACTGCCTACTGCAGCTTGAATATTCACAGTGGTGGCTGGTATATGTTGCAGCTCCATGGTGCATATGGTACAAATCAAGTCACTATGTAGAGGTAAACCCAGGTTTACTATCAACATGGAATTGTAACAGTTCGCAACTCTTTGATAAGTGTTCTAGTATAGTGTAAACATGTTTGTCACATTTTTATCTGAAGCACTCATTTAAAACAAAAAATTAAAACATTTAAAACAATCATAGTTGTCTCTGTCCTGTTTCTAAAAGAGAAATATTTTAAAATATAGTTCAAAATATACATGTTCACTGGCAGAAGTCAACCTTCCCTCCTCCCTTTTTTCCCCAGCCTGGTACCTGGTAATCATTCTATATTGTGATATAAGGTTGCAAACCAATGTGAAATAATGAAATTTAATTCTTTCCCCCTTTCAGTTCTAGGAATCAGTCTTCCTATATGGGCAATAGCACTGATATCAATTGGTATATCACTAGTATTTGCTGCCTTAGTCTGGATATTTGTGTGTCCATGGATGAGAAGAAAAATAGCAAGTATGTCTTTTGTGGGGAATGAAATGCATCTGGCTTAAAATCTTATAACTCTGGATATGCTGTTATATTTTCTTACTATTACAAAATATAGTTTGATTAACTTTTTTTTTTAATTGTGATTGAGTCACTGGAACCCAAATGACCAAACAAAAGACTATGATCCAAAGTGCTTATTTATACCCAATCTTTTCTCATAATAACTTTCATTCAAATGATAAGAGTTAATGAGTGGCAGGATTCATAGTCTTTACTTGCACCCAATGTGACCTCTGATTTGTTTTTAATTCTTCAAACAGATTGTTATGTTGCATCCTAAACTGACAGTAGAACTGATTTTATTTTCAAAAATCACTTGCCTGTGGCAGGTAGAAGAAATGGTGCTTGAGGAATACAAGTCCCATCAACCCAAATTAGCTTCAAACTAGTTACATAACATTTTGGGTGCTGCTCAAAATATTTTACTTATTCATAGCATCTAAACTGCCTTGAGTTTGAGGAAGAGTGGGAGAAAGATTTAAGTTTTTGTGTTCCAACCTAGACACATGTGTTAATGGAAGCAAGTATTCTGTTTGTTAGAGGTAGATTCATTGCATGTATAAAAATTATTTATTTTTATGTGGCTTTACAACAGAGCAGAGTGCTATAGCACTGCAGTCATTTTATTGAAATGACATTGGGTACTTCTGATGTAGAATGGCTATTACATAGATAAAGAACAATCTTTAATAAAAGTTCTGTATTTAGGTCAGTTAAAGAAAGAAGGTGCATTATCAAAGATCTCTGATGAAAGCCTTGACAAAATTCAAGATGAGGATATGCCTGTCTTTAAAGAACTTCCTGGTGCCAGAGCAACTGATGAAAGTATTATTCCTCTTACTGGTTCTGTAACAGAAGAGGCTGGTGCATCAGATAATATAGCAAATGGCAGTCATCCACGTGTGCCATATGGTGAGATACCAAAAGCACAAAATGCTTTCCTTTATTTTCATGTATTTATTGTGAGCTGTTCTCTGGTACCTTGGTTATATCCATGGGTTGTATCCAGGGAAAGACTTCTGCTTGTGGAAACTCAGTTTTGGATTTAGCTTGCATAAACCATTGTATAACACATTATGATATCATTGAAACAGAGCAACTCAGAAAGGGTCTCCTGGACCATCTAGTCTGGCCCCCGGCTCCAACCGGCTCTGCTCATGACACGCCTACCATGTGCATGCCCAGCCTATCCATGAAACACCCTCACTGATGGGCTTCAACGACTTCCCATGGAAGCCCATTCCATACCCATAGGATCCATACCCTTGGGATCCTAACTGTCAGGAATTACTTCCTGGCATCCATCCCTGACTTTACTCACCTAGTTCCCCCAGACAGAGTAACTATTACAAGCAATTATTAAAACAAAACTATGACCTAGTGAAGAGAGTCCTTGGCCAGTCCAGGCCACAGCCCAGCAGACAAGTGACGATGTCAACTGCTGAGCATGGCTTTATAAGGATGCTGGCCCCACCTGTCTGCTTCCTCCTGGGCCTCTCTGGCCCTTCCTTTCCACTGCTCCGCCCCCCCCCCCCCCCCGCAAACCTTTGCCCAGCTCCTACATGGCCTTCACCAGTTCCCTGGTCCCAGTTTCTGCTGCTCCACTATTCTGCCAAGAGCCAAAAGAGCCAAATATCAATCATGGTTTCATAATTACAGGTGTTGCCCATGTTAGTCATTTTACGTGTTCTGATAGTGATTGTACATCTACCAGGTCAGGTGTGCCCAACTTTTTGGGTCATTTGGCACATTTGGAATTCTGGAAGTGCTGTGACAAAAAAGTTGTTATGGGTTGGGCTTGTCCATGTTTGCCAGGGCTGTATGGCACCAGCCTTCCTCCAAAAAATAAACTGGTGAGGCTAACAGAAAATAACTTTGCTAAGAACCCATATACTCATACAAGGCAGAGGCAGGCCCTGAGCTCCAAAGTACAAAGCCACTGTTTTGAATCCACAGTTTTCTGCTCTCTACACAAAACTAATGAGGCTCAGAGACAAATAACCTCATCAAGAAATGGCAGATCACATCTGAGTCCCCACAAAGCACAACAAAATACCCACACATAAACAAAAAATAGGGTCATACACATATGCATGCCCTAGAAAGGATCCCTCTAGAACCCTTAGGGTGTTTCTTGCTAATATCAGTTCACGTTTTACTTAGTCTTCTGGACTGCAGCCACCCACCAATTTTACTTTCTAAGAATACCTCTGGTGATTGTATGGGGCCCACAAGTATTCTTGAGAATGCAGACACACTGGAGGACAACGGGTTATTTTGTAACATGCCAGCCTCCTACTTAAAACTTTCTAAATTAAAATCCTTTAAAAATCCAGAAAGACAGGGAACCTGATGGGGGTGAAGAGAATGTCTATGGCACTAAATTTGAGACCCTAGTGCTAGTAAAAAAAACAGTTTTTCTCATACTTCTGCTTGTTTAACATTTGAAATAACCCTGTTGGTGTAAATGTAGCTGCCCAGAACACCTGCATCAGTACTTTGTTCCAATCTTTCTGATGTTAGAAATAAACCCAAAGTGAAAGAGTATGTAGTTCTGTCATGCTCTCCTCATGAATGCTCAGAGATTGCTTTGGCTTGTAACAGAGTTTTGAAAAGAACATACTTATACATTTATGTTATCCAAGTTATCTTACCAGCTACTTATGTAGTTTACTGTGGTTTCTGTTAATGATGATCCAGTTACCATCAAATTGATTTGTGATATACTAGAAACCTATAATAGTATAATCTTTTTTGGTAAAAAATTTAATGGCATCTTAAACTTAGATGTTGAATGATGTTTCATTAATATTTGAGCCTCTATATCTAACTGAAAGTGTTTTTGTATACACTAGCTTTCTTTCCTTCACTTAGGAATAATATTGGAGTAAAGCTTTAGTTTTTTTCATGCTCAACCCCAGTGACCTAATGGTTGAGTGGGGACTGAAGTCCAGCATTCTAACCAGTGAACAACGCTACTGTTGCTTATATTTTGTTACATATTAAGTTAAAATTGCTAACTTGAAATATTACAGACCCTGTGCCTCAAACTAAGAAATCTAAGTTTAAAGACAAAGCACATTGAGGAGGAAGGAAGAAAGAAAATCAGTCAAGGGAAGCGAGGGTGAATAGCTGTTAGAACAGATCAATAGGAAGGTTTCTCTTTTCCCCTGCCATGCAGATTGACTGGCTATGGCTACAGTCCAAGGAGGAGTGTTTTGACCAGGCAAGCTGTGGAAAGGTCCTTTCCATCTTCTATAAGCCACAGAATGACTGGTTGCTGCAAAATGTATGCTAGCAAATACAGATAATTGAAAAGTAATATTGCTTCAGCATTTTTGCTACCTGTCTGTCTTTGGTTACCTCTGAAAAGTAAGACTTTTCTTTGCTGTTTCAGGAAGGGCATTTTCAATGACACACAGTATGGTGAAATCACCTGTTTCCAATGGCACCTTTAATTTTGATGGTCACATGAAGAGTGATATACATGTATATCACACTGTGCACAAAGACTCAGGGTTGTACAAAGACTTACTGCACAAAATACATCTAGACCGAGGTAATGATGACAAGCCTGCACAAGAAAATAACTACAAGTTGCTACGACGCAATAACAGTTACACTTGCTACACAGCTGCCATATGTGGGATGCCAGTGCATTCTTCCTTCAAGGCTACTGACATGTCAACTCCAGAAGATAGTGAAAAGCTAGTTACAGACACAGTATCTTACTCAAAAAAAAGAGTTCGCTATGACAGCTACTCCAGCTACTGCAATGCTGTGGCAGAAGCAGAAATTGAAGCAGAAGAAGGTGGTGTGGAGATGAAATTGGCATCTGAGTTAGTTGATCCTAACCATCCCTCGGAGGATCCTGCAGAAGAAGAGAGAGATGAGAGAGACTCCTCAGAGGTCCACCTTCTTTTCCACTTTCTCCAAATTCTTACAGCTTGTTTTGGATCTTTTGCTCATGGAGGTAATGATGTTAGGTAGGTAATGAGAGCTTGCCTATGTTAATACTATAATTCAGTTTGTGAGTACTGTAATTTCTAGTAGTTGGGGATATATACAAGAAGCATTGTGGTTCATTGCAAATTCTCACTAATCCTAATATGTTTTTTAAAAAGCAATCTGCTCAAACATTTCCTTCATCTATAATTATGTACTCTTGCTACCCATTTGTGTGGGAAAAGAATATACAAATATAATCAGGTCTGAACTGTGGGTTCTGAGTTGGTTTTAGCCAGAGAACTGAAGTCTGAGCTAATTTTATTGGTATTTAGTGCTGAATTTCCTCTTTTCTCCTGCTGCGCCATTGTTTATCCATAGGAAAAGGTCACCTATAATTGCTCAGTTGTCTTCAGTGACCAAATGATTACTATTTTGCAAGCTTACCAATTTGCTATTTTTTTGTTTGTTTATAAAGAATGTTTTGAAGGACATGTTTTTGACACATAATGTCTTCCCATGTAAATTGGAAATCTGTTTTCCTTTCAAAATAACTTTCTAGGCTGGCTCCATTTTAATAGATTAAGAGCAGCTGTTGTGTTCCCCACTACTCAATTTATTTTTAGACTGAAGATTCATAAAGCTGAGTTCTTATGATAGGCTGATTTTACCTAAGTTCTTTTGCCTGCCACTAGGGCCAGTATGTGTTAGAAATCACAGACTGCATTCAGACTATTATAACTCTGCTTAATAACTCAAAATATTAATGAGACTTGGGGCTCTGCATGTAACCTTTTAATTCTCCTTTTACCTAGATGAGCAAACCACATTTTGCATATTCTAACTAGGAAATAATAGATAACAACTTCAAAACAAGACAAGATGCTAAACCATGGTTTGAAGTTGGTTTAATATGTTGGCTTGTTCTGAAGCTTTTAGTAGTTTCCTAGCTCAGATGAAACATGAAATTATAATTAATTGAAATGGTCCTTCTTTCTTTATTCCCTCTGGAAGGAGAAGAACCAAGAGGTTTTCCTGGCCAAAAGTCTTGTTCATATCCAAATTCTGAACGTATATATTGACACAAGTTACCACTAAGAGAATGCCTCAATCCTCACTTTCCCAATCCAAGTCAATAGTATGCACACTGGGTTGTGGCCCTGACTCACAGAGTGAGTTCTAATAAGCTATTGGACCTTGCAACAGAAATTGACTGTGGAATTCCAAAGTTCTATGGGAATTATATACAACTTAATACTTTCTACTTTAGGATAAATATTGATTTCTACCAATTTACAAATGTTAGACTATGGCCTGCAATTTTATGGCTCCACCCACCCAGTTCCCATTTTTAGAATTAACAGCCACATTGCCATTTCATGGGAAGGTAAATATTTTGCTAGAATATCAAGAATTTTATATATGAGTGTTTTAAGAACTCTCAAGTTTATTCCAAACTGGATGATATTAATTTGTCACAGAATTTGATTTATTGTCACAGCTAGTTTTTTTCAAATTCCTTGCCCTCAAAAAAGTGTTTCAGGTATGTATTTCTACCCAGCATCTTCTGTAATGAGAATTCATTCTACTTTTTTGTGGTTTCACTGTCCTCCCTTATCTGTAGGGGAGGAAAACACCTTTAGTAGCACAGGACAAAAGTTTTGTTGGGGGTTGAGAGATGTTTATGTTTCTGCCCACTCCAAATTCAAGATTGCGGTTTCCCTTGTTGTTTGGGCAGCATCTGTGCCAGCATGTGTTAGATGACTGGATGAAAACATGTTCAGGCTTGAAAGGATGGTTTGTGCTGGCTGTTTCTGTCTGCTTGGTTGGTTAGGGTCCTTTCCCAGCAGCCATGCCCAACCCATTGGGGATAAGGAGACTATGCAACAGGCCAGGGAACCAATGAGTACAAAACATTATTAGAGCTGGGGCATCAGGAGGATAGGAATGACTGCAGAGAGCTGCTGCTGATGATGATGATTTTTATCATTTGAAGCAGGGACTCTGGTTTTCAAAAGGTAGTGTTTTTTCAGCATTATATGTTTGTTTTACACATTGTCAGGCAGCACCATTGCCTTTTGCTCTAGTTGTGTATGTTGGCAAGGCACTTGCACTAAATATAGTCAATGCTAGTCTTTGGATCTAGGTGCCAATTTCTGGGTTCTGCGTTCTCTAGATTCCATTCTCCATTGCCAGTGTCCTGAGAAAGGTTTGGTTTGTTGACTCATTAAACTTGAACAATTGTGTTAGGCCATTTATGTTCTAGTAATCAACCAATTCTTGTTTTTTAGCTTTAAGTAGCAGATAGCATAGACATTGCAACAGCATATAATGGCCACGTAATATTCTTTCTATCTTTGGTTAGCAATGTTAGTGTTCTTGCTGTGATCCTGTGCTTTGGAAGTCAGTGTGTTAAAGGGTTGTTTTCTTACAGCGTATGCCAGTGGTGTCCAACCATTGGTCCATGGACCAGCACCAGTCCATAGGAGATTTCTTGGTGGTCCATTGTGGGGGGGGGGGGCACATCCCACTTGCCACAGACCAGTGTGGGGACTGGCTGTGCCCCACCACTTCTTCCTCAGTTGGCATTGCATTAGTGGGGGTGTGCCAGTGCTGGTGGTAGGGCCAGGGAGGGAAGAGACAGCTGGCTGGGAGCCATGCTATGCCGGTTTCAGTATTTTGTTCTTTTGTTGGCATTTTTTGTTGCTCCTTTTCTGGTTGTTTTGGAGAATTTTCTTTTTTTGATATTGTGTTTGGAAGCTACTACATGAATACTGTATTATGTGTATGGTGCTTTTTTGTTTCTGCTTCATTGGTTCCCAAGGTGGTTTTCCTATTTTCATGGGTTCTCAGCTGAGGAAAGGTTGAAAACCACTGTTGTTATACCATGTACCACTTTTAGAAGAAGTTAAAAGATAAAATGTGCTCAGCTCTGGCTTTATGTAAGGCAGTCCAGACCAAAACAAAATGCTTCTGAAACATTACTTTTTGGGCTGCAGACCCACAGATAATTAGGCAAGTCACTAAGAAGCAAATGCACACCTTTTGTATTAGGATGTTAAGAATTAAGCTAGCAGGTTAATTAAAATAGTGATTCTAAGGATGATCTCATGCATTTATTGAGGCATACCGTGTCTGTGGCAGAGGGTACATTTAGACTTATAGAAGAGTAGAATTGGAAGAGGCTGATAAGGCCATCAGGTCCAACCCCTGCTGAGCATAGAACTCTAAATTAAAGCATTCCTAACAGATGGCTGTTCTCTTACATGTTGAATGTGTCCAGTGGGGGAAAGCCCATTTCCTAATTGGTTCCATTGTCATATTGCTCTGACAGTCAAGACATGTTTCCTGATGTTGAGCTGGAATTTGGCTTCCTAGAACTTGAGTCCATTATCCTGTGTCCTACAGTCTGGGATGATCAAGAGGAGATCCTTGCCCTCCTCTGTGTGACCACCTTCCAATTATTTGAAGAGTTCTATCATATCTCACCTCAGCCTTCTTTTTTCAAGGGATAACATGAACAGTTCTTTCAGTGTCTCCTTATAGGACTTTGTTTCTAATCCCTGGATCATCCTTCTTTCCCTCTTCTGAACCTGTTCCATTTTGTCTACATCTTTCTTAAATTGTAGTACTCAGAACTGGACACAGGATTCAAGATGAGGCTTAACTAGTGCTGTGCAGAAGGCAACTAGTACTTCATTTAGGACACCCAAAATACCCCTTGCCATTTTGCAGCCACATCTAGGAAGTTACAGCCCATCTTGGCTTTCTGAATGTTTGTATAGCATACATTTATTTCAAAATATGTCAGGCATTACACATTATATTTTTAGGTGTATTTCTAAGCACGTAATCTGCGAGAGTGTCTGAGAAAAATGATAACGGAAAATATGTAAGCAAGGTATGAACAAATAACCAGCCTTTGTTATACTCTAATGCCTCCCCTCACCTTAAAGCAGAACTTTAAAAAACAGCTTCACATACTGTAGCCAGAAAAATCCATTTTACATAAAGCACAGCTTTGGGACAAAATGCATAGATGTTCTGCAGACATCTCCTGGGTATTATATTGACAATATGTAAGGAAGAGGGCTGTGTTGAATGTTCTGAATTGTTTGAATGCAGTGTTCCTTATCTTAACCATGGTTCACAAATCCAATGGAGATAGATTAATCTAAACAGGCACGCTTTTGGGCACACTGGTCAAATGGAAAAACCTGGGCATAGCCACAGAATGGCTGCCATGGGAGAGACTGGCTAATAAGGAAAAATAATCTGTCTAAAGTAGTGATGGAATAGGTGCTCCAACACATTTTTTAAAAAATCTCCTTAGCCCACAGTTTTTCAATAGAAACATATTTCAAACAAGGTACTTTTTTTCTTTCTCACCTTCTCTGCCATCAAACATATTCTCTATGGTGAAGCCATGGTGTGCAATTCTATAAATGGAGTAGACCCACATATATCCAAATAATATCCCATGACCTTACAGATGCATGTCTTGCAATATAGGAATGACATATGGAAGTCACTTGTAAGCCAGCATTCATTCATTCAAAACATATGCTGCCCAATTGTGCCACAGCACCTCTGGGTGGTTCACAACCACAAGATAAAAACACAATAAAACATAATAAAACCAATAACGCATTAAAAACAACAATAAAACACAGCAGAACATACAAAATAGCGGTCTATGGCAATTAGTTATTGAAATATTTTTTTAAAAAAAGGAAGGTTTTTGCCTGGTGCCGAAAAGAAAGTAAGGAAGGCACCAAGCGAATCTCCTTGGGGGAGAGCATTCCAAATATGGGGAGCAGCTGTGGAAAAGGCCCTCCTAGTGGCCATCCCTCTCGCCTCCTCAAGGGATGCCTCATACAGAAGGGCCCCCTGCGTAGATGTCAAAGGCCAGGTGGGCACGTATGGATGCAGGCACTCCCTAAGATAACTGGGGCCTAAGCCATTTAGGGCTTTATACATCAACACAAGCACCTTGAATTGGGCCAAGGCCACAATTAGTAACCAATGAAGATCTTTCAGTGTAGGTGTTACGTGGGCCGCTCTAGGGGCTCTTGTCACCAACTGAGTGGCCCTATTCTGTACCAATTGTAACTGCCGGACCATCTTCAAGGACACCCTCACATAGGGCACATTGCAGTAATCTATTTTGAATGCTGCCAGTGCATGGGTGATTGTTTTCAGGCTCTGTCTGTCCAGGTAGGGACAAAGTGGTGTATCCTCCATAGCTGGAGGAAAGCACCCCTAGACACCAAGCCCACCTGATATTCCAGGGACAAACCCAGGTCCAGGAGCACCCCCAGACTGTGGCCCACTGCAACCCTATGAAGGACAGGGCAGTGCCCCTCCAACCTGTCAGATGATCTCCCTACTAGCAGCACCTCTGTCTTGTCAGGATTGAACCTCAGTTTATTGATCCTCATCCAGTCCATTATCAAACTCAGACCTCAGTTCAAGATGGCAACAACCTCACCTGGATGAGACATAAAAGAGAGGTAGAGCTGAGTATCATCAGCATATTGCTGAGTCCTCAGCCCAGACCTCCAGATGATCTCCCAGTGGCTTCATATAGATGTTAAAAAGCATGGGGGACAGCACTGAGCCCTGAGGTACCCCATGACACAACCGCCATGGCACAGAGGAATAGTCCCCCAGGACTACCTTCTGGACTCAGCCATGTAGAAGCAGAACCACTGCAAAGCAGTGCCACCAACCTGTCCAGAAGGACACCGTGGTTGATGGTGTTGAAGCCGGCTGAGAGGTCAAGGAGAACCAACAGGGTCACACTGTCCCTGTTTCTGTCCCTGCACAGGTCATCATACAGGATGATCAAGGCTGTCTCCATTTCAAACCCAGGCTTAAAGCCCAATTGAAATGGATCCAGATAATCCGTGTCTTCCAAGAGTTCCCGAAGTTGTCTGGGCACCACCCGTTCCAGCACCTTGCCCAAAAAGGGAAAATTAACAATGGGCCAGTAATTAACCAGTACCCCTGGATCCAGGCCTGGCCTTTTAAAGAGTAGTCTACTGCCTTCTTTAAAAGGGCAGGGACCACTCCCTCTTTTAATGAAGTGATGACAGCATCCTGGACCCAGGGCCAAACCCCGTCAGATCTCCCAATCAACCAAGATGGGCAAGGATCAAGAAGGCACATGGTGAATCGGACAAAGCCAAGCACCTTGTCCACATCCTCAGGTCTCAATAACTGAAACTCATCCAATAATGGACCATTAAATGGTGCACTGGACACATCCAAAGATTGCACTGCATGAATGGTAGAGTCATGCTCTGGCAGCAGGTGGTGTGCCAGCAAGCAGCCAGGAGGCAGCAGCAAGGCCTTTTGAGCCTGCTGGAAATAAAGGCCCTGGACTGGAAGGCCCCACCTCACAGCAGCCAGCTGGAATGGAGGGCTGATAGTGTCCCTCCCCCCCCGCTCTTTGCTGCTGTCTCCCACTCAGCAGCTACAGGTGAGGAAGGCAGTCAGGTGAGGTTGGAGGTGCAGCAGCATTTCATGAAGGCCATAGTACCTTCAGTGTAATTGTTTATTTCAAAGTAATATCTTTTGATTTCAGTGTATTTTTAAAAGGATTCCTGCCCACCCTTCAGTTCCATTAATTTTGAAAGTTGCTTAGAAGCTAATATGAAAACTTGTTTTAAAAAGTTTTAAAATCATTATCTGTACCTAAACTTGCTTGAGCTCATGTGGCAGCAGTATGGGTGTAAATATGGGGGAGACTGTACTCCATGTTGTTTTGACCATTCTGATTTTGGATATGGAGGGAGTATAAAGCAAGGTTTCTTTGTCGTGGCCTCTGTGCATCACACATATGGGTGCTGCACCTGCACAGTGCCTATGGCCAGAAAGATTCAAAAGCTTAACAGTTTTGGCGGGAACTCTGCCCCCCTTCCCCGCCCCCCCATGGTGTAAAAGAGCAGAGTGCCCGCTATTTCCTCAGTCTTCTTGCGACCGCTGTTCGCTGTGCCTTGAGCCTTTCGTCTCTCAGTTTGTATACGTTTATTCAAGTTTTTCCCTCACTGTTAGAAGTTTTCTGCTCAATTTCCCCCTTTTTCCTGTTCAAATATATTACTCCTCTTTCTATCTACTTTGCTATTATCTCGTTCTTCCTCGATGGCGCAGCGTGCGGCTTTCCGCAACTGCTCTCAGTGTGGGTCCAGAATGTCCCCATTGCCAGGCCTTTACCAAGCAGGCGAGGAAAAATTGAGAGAATCGCCTACGCAAACTCTTGTGAGACCAAGCCCTGCTCCAATCTGACCAATAGGCAGGCAAATCTGTTCCTCCGTCCTCCGCTTCCACCACACCTCCACCCCGCCCGTCGGCTGATGGTGCCGGAGGGTCAACGCTCCTCTTCATCTCCACACAAACAAATGGAGAAGAGTAAGCATAGCATATCCAACAAGTCCTCAGGCCATAAGAAGTCCAAGAAGGACAAGATGGAGAAGTCGGCTCGTAAGCCTAAGAAACCCGATCATCACAGGCACCATGATTTGGGTTCGTCCACCCCGTCGATTCCGATGGCTGTCTCAGTACCGATGCCGACCGGCCTGGCCCTCCAGTTGGCCATGCAAGTGACCCTGCCTGGGTTTCCCAGACGGATCACACTTTCGGTCCAGTCCTCCCATGAGCAATGGAACGTTCCCTTGTTGGGATCGATCCCCGACAGAGAGATTCGAGACTCTCCTCCAATGGCTCGTTCACTTACTCCACAACCACCACCCGAGCCTTTCCCGAGGGCTGCAGCTCAGCAGAAGTGATATCAGTAGCGTGCCTCCATTGGTCCCTCGGAAGAATGGGGGCAGGTGCCCCATAGGCCGTCACATCACGAGCCATGGGATGATTATCCGCCCTATGGTTACTACTCGTCAGTGCGCGATCGTACCCTCTCTCCGGTACCGAGAGATGCTCCTCCGATCTCGAGAGCGACTCAGTCCAGGCGTCCCACTTCGCCTATTGATTCTTTTTCTAGTCTTCCACCTCACTACAATTCGGACTTGGGGGACTCCAAAGTGGCATTGACCTCACTAGATGCAGTGAGAGCCAGTGTGGTGTGGTGTAGTGGTTAAGAGCATGGGACTGGGAATCAGACGATCTGGGTTCTAGTACCCACTCAGCCATGGTTAACGCTTCTCTGAGGGAGGGTCGAGTGCCTGCCCCTTTAAAGGAGGCGGTAATACGACCAGTCCTGAAGAAAGCATCACTGGATCCAGAGATGGCCACTAACTATAGACCTGTGGCCAACATCCCGTTTCTGGGCAAGCTGTTGGAGCGAGTGGTGGCGGGACAACTCCAAGCACTCTTGGATGAAACTGATTATCTGGATCCTTTTCAGTCCGGCTTCAGACCCGGTTACAGTACTGAATCTGCCTTGGTCGCCCTGTACGATGACCTGTGCAGGGAGAAGGACAGGGGGAGTGCATTCCTGTTGGTTCTTCTGGACCTCTCGGCGGCTTTCGATACCATCGACCATGGTATCCTTCTGGATAGGCTAGCGGGATTGGGGGTTGGAGGCACTGCTTTGCAGTGGTTCCGCTCCTATCTCAACGGTCGATTCCAGAAGGTAGTGCTGGGGGACTATGTCTTTGCGCCATGGCAGCTATGCCATGGAGTACCTCAGGGCTCCATTCTATCCCCTCTGCTATTTAACGTCTATATGAAACCACTGGGAGAGGTCATCAGGAGGTGTGGGCTGCGGAATCATCAATATGCTGATGATACCCAGCTCTACCTCTCGTTTTCCACTAATCCAGGTGAGGCAGTGGCTGTGCTGAACCGGTGCTTGGCCGAGGTAATGGAATGGATGAGGGCCAACAAACTGAAACTCAACCCAGACAAGACGGAGGTCCTGTTGGTTGGTGGATCGGGCTTCGGAGAGGGTGGATTTGACCTGGTCCTGAATGGTGCAAAACACTCCCTCTTAGGGACAAGGTCCGCAGCTTAGGAGTACTCCTCGACCCGGAGCTTTCTTTGGAAGCTCAGGTGACAGCGGTGACGAGGAGCGCCTTCCTTCAGCTTCGGCTGATTAATCAGCTGCGCCCCTACCTGGAGTACGACTGCCTGGCGACAGTGACACACGCGCTGGTGACTTCCCGCCTAGACTTCTGTAACGCGCTTTACGTGGGGCTTCCCCTGAAGACGGTCCGAACACTTCAATTGGTGCAAAATAGAGCTGCCAGGTTGCTGACGGGGACGGGGCGTTATGCTCATATGACTCCAGTCCTCCGTCAGCTTCACTGGCTTCCCATTGAAGCCCGGGCCCAATTCAAGGTGTTGGTTATGACCTATAAAGCCCTAAACGGCTTGGGTCCTGGCTACCTGAATGAGCGCTTACGTCCATATATGCCCGACCGCCATTACTGGTTTTTCGGCGCCAGGTAAAGACCTTTTTATTTAAACATCATTTTAATTGTTAAAATATATGATCTGGCCAGGGCAACTTCTTCCTTCTCTTTCCTCCTCCTATATTCTTTATTTACTTATTTTATACTGTTAATTTTAATTTTATATTATTGTATCTCAGTGTATTTTTTGTATTTTTGTATTTATTGGTAATTTATTATGTTCTATTGTATTTCAATGTATCTTATTGTGTTGTAAGTCACCCCGAGGCTTCGGCAAGGGGCGGCATAGAAATGTTATAATAATAATGATGATGATGATGATGATGATGATGATGGAGCCAACTGGGTGACTTTGGGCCAGTCACAGACTCTCAGCCCAAGCTACCTCACAGGGTTGTTGTTGTGGGGATAAGATGGAGGAGGAGAATGATGTAAGCTTCCTTGAGCCCTTTGTAGGAAAAAGACAGAATATAAATCTAAAAAAGAAAATAATAAAAAAATAAATATCTACACAGGGTCCCAGCCCACCGGAGGAACCCTATGTAATCTTTGGGGAACTGATGGCAAGGCTTACAAGATCACTTGAGATCGAGGCCCAGCATCACTGTGATCCCAATACCGACAAATTTTTACAACATTGTCAAAGGTGAACAGTCGGCCGCCATCTTTTTGCCACTTATTACCACTCTTGGCCAGGCAATGATGGAACCGTGGAACTATCCTAATCAGCCTCAATCCACTTTGCAACGATACGAGGCCATGTATCGAGTCTGTAATCAGGATATTCCATTCCTCCTCCATCATCCGAGACACAACTCGATAGTTGTTGGGTCATCCCAAGGACATGAGTCGAGGGGACACACTACCCCCCGCGAAAAAGAGGGCCACAAGATCGACATGTTGGCTCGCCATATCTATGCTGCTGCAAGACTTGGCCTCCGTATTTCCAATTATGAGGCCACACTGGCTCAATACCAATACTTTATTATGCAGAAGTTAGAGAATATTACGGCTTCTCTTCAAGACCAGCAGAAAAACCTGGCTAGAATCTTCATTAAAGAGGCTATGCAGGTGGCAGTCCAGCAGCTTTCCATGGCAAGACACCATGTCGATTCCAACTCTAGAGCTCTTGTTGGTGCCGTAGCCCTCCCTCATCATGCCTGGCTCTAGAACTGCAACTTTCCAGATGAGACAAAATGCCGGATTGAAGAGATGCTCTTCGACAGTTCAGGGTTCTTCAACGTGCGGACGGATCACAAGATGAAGACTATCCATGAGTCAAGTGTTATAGCTCACCGTATGGACGTTCCGAATCAATCGCGCCGTAAGTGGTCTTGGTCTCACCCATCCTACAGATACCAGCCGTACTCGTGATTTACAGGCCGTCAGCAGTTCCGTCCCCTGCAACAGCGTCGGAAGCAACAACAACAGTGCTTCCAACAGAACCATCGTCGTCCTGATTCCGACAAATGTCAACGTTGACGGGACGGGCGAACCTCTCCTCTCCTCCTCAACCCACCTTCCCCTCTTTCCTTTGGAGATTGGCTGCAAAGTCGACTCCCCATCTGGAAGTCCATCACACTTGATCAGTGGGTTTTATCCATCATACAGCATGGATACAGAATTGAGTTCGATACCGTGCCCCCGCCGGGACCAATCCAATTTACGCCTTACTTACCGGTTCTCATTGACGAAGTCCAGCAACTTCTTCGTAAAGTAGTGATTCAACAGCTTGCACACTCCTAGGGGCTCCACGGATTCTACTCAACATATTTCACTATCCATAAGCGTGATGGTGGTCTTCATCCAATTCTGGACCTACATGGCATCAATAGGTTCATCAATATCACATTTTCAGATGACTACCCTCCAAAATATCCTTCTGTTGCTTAGGAGAGAGGATTGGTTCGCTCCTCTGGACTTGAAAGATGTCTGTTTTTCACATTACCATTCACCTGTCTCACGGGCGTCTTCTTCGGTTCACAGTCGGTTCTGACCTGTTTGAGTACAATGTCTTGCCATTTGGATTGGCTACTGCCCTCCAGGTTATTACGAAATGTGTGGCCCTGGTGTGCGCGCACCTTCGGCGCCAAGGAATTCAAGTATACCCCTACCTGGATGACTGGCTGATCATCTCCCCATCTAAGGAAGGCCTTCAGTCAGCACTTCAAACTACTTGTACCCTCTTGGACAAGTTGGGACTATGCATTAACCATGAGAAGTTGTGCCTTGTTCCCTTCCAGGTCATCAACTTAATTGCAGCCCGTCTCAATTCCACACTGCTGAGAGCTTTGCTCCCACAGAGTCGGCAAGACAATCTATGCTCATCGATCTATCGAATCCACATGGACACAGCTGTTCCAGCACTCTCGATGCAGAAAATTTTTGGCCACATGGCCTCTACAGTTGCTACAGTTTCCCACGCCAGGCTACGGATGAGACCACTCCAGTTGTGGTGCAACGGACTATTTCAGCCCCAGCGAGACAAGCCTCACTGTCTCCTCTGCCTTCTGACCCCCAATCTCCGGACTCTATCATGGTGGACTATGCGCCATAATCTGGCCGTAGGCATCCCGTTTCGTCACCTCACCCGACCCTGACTCTGTTTACCGATGCTTCCCTTACCTGGTGGGGAGCCCTATGTGCCGGCCTCTGTACACAGGGCACCTGGGATCACCAGGAGTCCACCAGACACATCAATTACCTCGAACTCCTGGTGGTCTTGAAAGCCCTTCAATCATTCGAGGACACTCTCCAGCAACACGTTGTGCAAGTTGCCTCCGACAACATTGTCGCTGTATTCTATATAAACAAACAAGGCGGGACGTAGTCCACCCCCCTGCCCCACCTGGTGATGCAACTGTGGAACTGGTGCATCCCCAGGGAGATAATCCTCCTCGTGGTTCACCTGACCAGTACTGACAACAAGGAGACCAACGCCCTCAGCAGGCAGATGTTGAGGACTCATAAATGGGAACTGGATCGTCCGACCTGCCATTGCCTCTTTCAGACCTTGGGCCCTCCAGACATAGACCTGTTCACCACCCACACATACAAGGTGTGCAGGATGTTCTGCTTCCATGCCGGCATCAGCCCGGGATTGACATGATCCCTTGGTCCTAGCCAAGATCGTCTACGTCGGTGCCACAGGAATCCTGATCACCCCCTGGTTGCCCCATCAACCATTGTTTTCTACTCTTTTCTACCTATCCTGCAGCGCCTTTCTCTACCTGCCCCTCATACCTCATCTAATAACTCAACAGGACCGAACTGTTTGTCACCCAGATCTTGCCTCACTCAGTCTAACTACCTGGCTCATTTGATGAACCACAGGGTCCATTTGGTACTGGCGGATTCAGGGACTCTTCCACTTGTCCGTCACTACTCAGATACAGCTTCCATTTCTTCGATCCCGATAGACTTCGCATCGAATCCAAGCACTCTTGATCCCGATATTCAATTTATTCTCCAGTCTGCCCTAAGACCTGCAACTCGTCGGTCTTATGAGGCCAAATGGAAATGCTTCATGTTCTTTACTGAACCCAACAGTTTTACTGCTTCTTCGATTTCTTCTCATATCCTCATACATAGATTCCTCAAGGGTTTACAGAACCTTCAACCACCACTTCGTCCAGTTATTCTACCTAGAGCCTCTCGATTTTTCTCCAGGCACTCACCCGAGCTCCTTTCGAGCCCCTGGCAACTACTGACTTGCGCCTCTTGTCTTCGAAGACTGCCTTTCTCATCACGGTGACATCTGCCAGAAGGGATAGTGAACTCTGCGCACTTAGGATAGATCTTCCTTACCTGAACTTTCATAAGGAGAAAGTCGTTCTACTGATCCGGTAGATCAGATCCGGCCTTCTTACCCAAGGTTGTGTCTCCTTTCCATATTAACCAAGACATTGTCTTACCGGCCTTTTTCCCTACGCCCGCTACTTTCAAAGTGAATCATACAGACCATCGAGCTAGCATATCAGCTTGCCAAGCTTGACTTACCTGTCATGCCCAGAGGGCATTCCACAAGGGCGGTAGCTGCCTCCTCTGCTTTTGCCGCTAGGATTTTGATCCAGGACATTACAAGGCTGCCACGTGGACTACTCCTTACACCTTTGCCAGGCATTACCGCCTTGATGTGCGTTCCAGACATGACTGCTCCTTTGGTCAGGCAGTCCTTTCTTCTTCCTTCAATGATGACACCGCCCGCCTCCAGGTCTCGTAAGCTTGCTAATCACCCATATGTGTGATGCACAGAGGCCATGACAAAGAAAGGCAGGTTGCTCACCTGTAACTGTCGTTCTTCGAGTGGCCATCTGTGCATTCACACAACCCACCCGCCAGCCCCGCTCAGTGTCGGTGAATGGTTTTATATGGTACCGTTTCTTTCTTGATACCGGTCCCGTTAGTGCTTTCTTTCTATATGGTTCAGCAGGTTTCCTGCAATGTCTCTCGCTCCTGCGAGGGGGCTAACGATCGGTCTCCAGTGGACTGAGGAAATAGCAGGAACTCCGCCCTTTTATACCATGGGGGGAGGGGTGCGGAGTTCCCTCCAAAACCGTTAAGCTTTTGAATCTTTCCAGCCATAGGCACTGCGCAGGCGCAGCACCCATATGTGTGAATGCACAGATGGCCACTCGAAGAACGACAGTTACAGGTGAGCAACCTGCCTTTTCCCTGCAGTTCTTTGTGTTTGAATGTTCAGTAAGGTAAAAGGCATTATCTGGAGTAAATGGGGCTAAGGTCATTTAGGGCTTTACGTTGTGCTCCCAGACCAACTTAACATTCTAACCAGTCTGTCTAATCCTGACAGAAGTATCTACAAAATTGATTGTGAACAAATCTGTGTTTGATTATTTGATTATTGATTAGTTTGATTATTGATTACTAGTTTAACTACATCAGCCCCTGTGTGCTATCATTTATTTGCTCAGGTTTTATGCAAATTTATTCTGCTATTCCTAATAGGGAGCAAAAGCATGTCTGAAAAGCATAGGTGCTATATATAGAAAGGCAGGATGTATATTTAAATACAAGCAACATAAGAAAAATCAAATTGAAGAGATTACATGAGGCTATACTTTTGTGGGAAAGAGTATTTTTATAAGCTTGCTTTTATATGGGTCAGTAAGATCAGGAAATAATCAAGTGACACATTTACAATGTTTTATCTGGTTTTCCAGCAATGCTATTGGCCCTTTGGTGGCCCTCTGGCTGATATATGATCAAGGTGCCGTAATGCAAGAAGCTCCTACTCCTGTTTGGCTGCTACTGTATGGAGGTATTGGCATCTGTGTGGGCCTCTGGGTCTGGGGCCGAAGAGTGATCCAGACAATGGGAAAAGACCTCACACCCATCACACCTTCAAGGTATTGCATGTTTACTGGATGTAGTTACCTTGAAATCATCTAATGCTGTGTTTTGAGAAATTCTGCCATTGTATGTGTGTGGTTAATTTTTCCTGCTTTTGATTTGAATTGTGATTTGTGTTACCTCCTCCTTAAACCAATATGATGTGTTTGAACTGTGGAGGTCTAGCTGAATGGAATAGTCTGCCAATGTCTTGAATAGCACAGAGAGACATAAATAAGCAAATGGCAAAAAACAAAATAGTTTTCCATAAGCTTTTCAGCAACTAAAATGTATCTATGATTTTTATTTGCTTTTAATGAATACTAGACCTCTGCTGCTAACCTAATTACTAATTAAGCATGATTTCTTGGAATGTAGAATAGATTGCCAGTAGCTATGAGCCACTCAGCTAATTTAATGCATATACATGTGCAGTTTCTGTTACTCAGCAACTCCTTGTTCTCTTAATATCATTCTGTCACTCAAATGACCAAAAATCAGTTGGAGAGAAACTGTTGGAGAAGATGCTGGTAAGACTTTGGCATGTTGCATGGTGTCAGCCCAGACTGATAGATTAAATTTAAAGAAAAGAGTGACTGTGAAGTGTTTTCTTATGCTTCCTGCAGTGGATTCACTATTGAGTTGGCTTCGGCGTTCACAGTTGTGGTAGCTTCCAATGTTGGACTTCCTGTCAGTACTACACATTGCAAGGTATGCTTTGCCATGTGACTGCAGCCAGGCTGGTCTGGACTGTTCTTTTTTTTTTTTTTTAACTCTGCTGCTCAGATCAGTTTATAGTGGCATGATACCACAATAGGGAAATGTAAAATGGGTGTGTATATGCAGGAACTCCCCCCCCCGCCCCATTTATAAAGTATATGAATGGGCAGGTCTTTGGTTTCCTTTAAAATATCTCATTTTCCATATATTGTATAATTGAAGATTGATTTTCTTTCATTACCTATGTGAGATTTTTCAGAATCAAGTGTACATTCACATTCATTTCCACTACTTTTCAGTGAATCTGCAAATATGCCATTTCCTACATAGTTATACAACTTCACAAGAGACTACTGAATGGCCGTAGACCATATAATACCACTCAGGTAAACAGGGTTTACTCATGCAGTAACCAGAAATCTAAATGGCACTTGCCTATTTGGGTAAAACTATAAAACAGAAACCATCCATATTATGTTGTGCTTGAGTGCCACCCCAGAATCTGCAGTCATACCTTACCTGTTCTGGGTAGCAGTAAGGTTTCCTCAGGTCATGCCACATGAACTTTGATCTGCTGCACCCTTCTCTGTCCAGAGGTTCTGACACTTTTCATCCTTCATCCTTTTCACTTTCCTGGTGAATGCATGGCATGGGACTTCCTATGTGTCACTGTTACATTACAAAATCTCCATCTGTATTTTTTTATTTCTTCACAGTGGATTTTGCATTGAAGTAATGTGTGCGCTAACCGTACTTGTAGCCTCAAATGTGGGTATTCCAATAAGCTCCACTCATTGCAAGGTATTGGAGTTTGCAGTGGTCGTGCCAATTAAACACACAGTATTTTAAGAACAGAAAGGGACCAATCATAAGTAATGATTTCCCCATTTTGCCTTCAGTTTATCAAGCTGTTACTTTAATTTAAAAAAAAAAACTCAAAATACAGCATTCTGAATTACTTTCAAAATTACTTTGAAAAATCTGACTACTTTCCCCAAGCGTTAAGATGCTATTTTATTTTTTAATGATTATTAGGATGGGTAGCTTATTATTCTAACTACTATTTATAATTGTAGTATTCATGTTGTAGTTTATTAACAAGTGACAATCATTTTAAAATTTAGTATTCTTGCTTATATGCATTAAATTTCTTTGTGCTAGCTTTGCACTAACAGTTTTAGACATTTAATTTTCCCCCAACAGATTTGCACAGTTTGTCATATAGAACACTAGTAGATTATGGCATGCAGAATTTTAGCGAGCACCACAGATACACTTCTGTAAATGTCACAAGAATGCTTGGTTCTGTATCTCAGAGTCTGAAGGCAAATGGTATTTAGTTTTGAGTCAGTTGAAAAACAACTTGAAAACAAATTGTTCTAGCTTTTTAACAACAAATCAAATTGCTTTTCTAACCTGTATTTTCCTCAAAACTTAGTATGCTAAACTTAGATAATGTTTAGAAATGGGACTACCAAAGCCAGTTTCACTGATGCCCTTTTTAAACTGGGAAAATTTATTAAATATAACACAGTATAAGTTGTATCTTTTTAAATGAATAATTTTTAAAATCAATTTTAAATAAAATTATAGTGCGTTTGTGTTCAATTTAAAGCAGCATTCCTCATCCTTTTCACACCTGAAACTTAGTTTTAACTTCACTTATAGCATGGGACCCACATTATTTATTTACGTATTTATTTGCTATATCTCAATTTTCCCCTTTCTCAGATTCGTTTCCTAGTTTCCCCTCTCAGAAACAACAATAATCCCAAATGACAAAGTAGTGATACTAGTGGTATAACCCACCAGTTGGAAAAATGTAAGGAAATTTCAGAGCAGTTAATGAGGCAGAATGTTCGGAGAAAGCAGGAACAAATATTTGCAAGCTGATAAATGTATGAATATATCATATTCTCTTTTTAAAGAAAATGACAAAAGATTATAGCTTGGACGGTTTTTTTGATACTTTATCAGTCAAGCAACTACCATTTTCTGGTATGAAAAAGAATGGCATATGCTGTCCAAAGTCCATGTAAGGAGTGCTCAGAAATGAGAAAGTTACGGCATGCATTTCAGGGAGCAGAAAAAGCAGAGCACAGAAGCAAACAGTAGGGATACAGAACCTGAGGCAAAGTACAAGATAGCAAGCCTGCCACTAGTTGAGCCTCATATCAACACTGACAATAGGACAATGTCTTTTACTGCACCTGAGGGCAGCAGACTCCCAGGGGAGGAATGCAGGGCAAGATGCATGGCAAACACAGTGTTTTCCTCCCAGCACCTTGTTCTGCGTAGCACCTGTTTGCTTAAACAAGTGTTGCAGCACCAGTACCAATCTGTGTCAAGTGAGCAGCTTGAGGCACATTCAGTTCGAGGGCATTGGCCAATTGCTTCTGGTTGTTAGCTCAGTCAAGGGTCTTTCTCAAAGCCAGCATCTTCGGTGTGTTGGGGAAAAGGCAACTGACTGCCTTGGCTGCCTTGTCCAGCAGTAAGTATGCAAGCACTGCCTGCAATGAAGCACAAAATCAGTATCCAGAAGCCAGTTGCTGTCATCCTTCGGCATCTGCTGCCCAGTGCAGCTAATCTCCTTCTGCCTAATAGTTGGACTGGGTTGATGGATTCTCTGAGCTGTATCCAATATTAGTTCTGCTTGGAGTAAACCCACTAAAATGAATGGCACTTCAGTGGACCAGTATTGCATACAGCCTGGGCTGGGACATACTGCATCAAGAAGAGATGGTGTCAGTGGTATTCAAACAACATGCGTTGGTTTAAAGTATGAAAGTTTGCAAGAAATATTTGTTAGCTCTTAGTAAGATAACTGTCTGTCCCATCTTTTTTCCTGCTGCAAGGAACCCACAATGGCTTACATGATCTTCTCTCCATTTTTTCCTCAAAACAGCAGTGTGAGGTTTGTTAGGCTGAGAGTCAGTGACTGGCCTAAAGTCCCCCAGTGAGTAGAATGGCTAGCTGAGGACTAGAACCTGGCGTCCCCAAATCTCAGTTCCACACTCAAATGCTATCCCACAACTGACCCTCTGAGATCCCAAAGAGTTCACAGGGGGTGGGGAATGTTTTTCTTCTTGCAACACCTGCTCATGATTCCTGGAGTGTCTGTCTGGCAGCAGTGCTGATCATCAGGCAGTCATAATTAGATGTCATGGAGGCTGTAGAAAAAGAGCTAAGAAACCCTGTGTACATGCAGTAATGAAAAGCCCATTTAAACTGAAGCAAACACATCATTTATAGGGACAGATTTTTTTTGCCAGTAATTGCTTTCTAATAACTTTTGTCAAACTCATGAATTTTGGAATTGGTTTGATCAGAGATGGTCTTATGACTAGAATATTTAAGGCTAACTGGATTGAATTAGTCTGTTGGAACATTACATCTCAGGAATCTATCTGACTTGATCTTTAAATGTACTGTTCTACAGAGAGAACATACTGTACATGTGAAATAGGTGTTTCCAGAATAGAATAGGGCAGTGGACATTTATTATTACAAGAAAGTTTAAATTTTTTGTGTTCCTTCTGGGGAGGGGTCATGGTATAGTAGTAAAACCAAAAGTTTTGTATGCAGGTGGCCCTCTGACCTTTCCAGTTAAATATGGGCTTGGGTTGCAGGGCTGGAAAAGCCCTCTCTCTATTTGAGAAATTGAAGAACTGCTGCCAGCCTGACTAGATATATTGAACTAGATGGACCAGTAGCTGAGTTGGTATAAGGCAGTTTTTCATATGTGAGTATGACACACAGGATTACACAGTGGGGAAAAGACTAGATATGTTGTTTCAGATTATTCTGTCATAAAGAATCTGATACAATAACTTTAGTCAGTACACCATAGCCAACATTCTGGACAGGATCAGAATTTGAACCATTCTTATTAAGTGCCCTTCCTTTCACAAATGACTTCCTCTGATACTTAGAGGAGCTCTACATTAGCTCCTAATGTTTTGCAGGAAGAGGAATGTGAAATTGTTTAGCCTATCTTTAGGAAAGATGGCTGCCTTGAAGTTACTGCACTTTTGTCTTGGTAGTATGAATAGCAGTCTTAATGGCACTTAAGAGAGAAATTAGGTTAAGCACATGGGAATGGTTAGTTCTCATGTAGGATTAATCATAATCAAATATGGAGCTGAGCATTTAGGACTGGAAAAGATAAGTGGTTATTGGTGTTGTTATTTGCCCTCATCCAGTGATAACTTCAGGCAATTCCTAAGTTGGCAATGATCAGAACAGGAAACACTTTTATAAACTAGCCTTTCTGGCACATCTGAGGTAATACAAGAAGAGTACCAATGATGAGCTTTCTAGCTTCTAAAAATAATCTTACTCTTGCAAGGGTATGAGTGCTGCATAGGCTTTGTACCTAAGTGAATCTTGATTCAAAATTCCAAAAAACTGTTCTTCACTTTCGGAATCTAGCTCTGCCACCCATTTACTACATTTTGTCCGAGAGATGCTTGGCACTTCCATTTACAGATGCATTCAAAGGACAGAATGTTTTACTTGATACCCTTACTTGCAGAAAGCATTGTTTACTGCAACTGGTATAAGGTCTTTAACTACAGAGAAATATCAGTCAAAGCTAGAAAAAACTACTGCCATAGAATCTAAATGTTGCAAGGCACTTCCTAAATTCCAAATAGATACAGTCCTCCTACTCCTTCACAAATGGTTCCTCACCTGTGTGAAAATGAAGCAGGAATTCAGATTTCAATAGTTAGCAGTAATCAGAAGTTGTGTAATTCTGGGCATCAGCTGACTAGCATTGGTTTTGTCATAGACAGGAGTCCACAAATGTCTTTGCTAGGTTGCCAGTAGCTGGTGTCAATCTTCTAGTATCCATTGGGTGTCCAGTAGAAAGTGAGAGGCTTTATTGTCAAAGAAAACTGGAAGCTGGGACATTACATTTTATACCACACAGAAATTCATATAACTCAGTATGGCATAAGTCACTGAAGTGATCAGCCTTGTTTCATGCCAGGCTTTGGTGACATGTGCTATTTTTGAGTGCTTTCAAACACTGATGTGGAGACTGACCAAGCCCTTTCCACTGAATCATCTGCATGTGCCGGAGAGCTAATTGGGCAGGGGAAGATAGAGGATTACCTGAAATAATGGCTGACTACTAAAGGCAAGCAAAATTTATGGACTCCTGGTCATAAGCATTACTCTTGTTAAGAAGCATTTAATTCTAACTTTTTTTCCTCAAACTTCCAAGGTTGGTTCTGTGGTAGCAGTTGGCTGGATCCGCTCCAAGAAGGCTGTTGACTGGCATCTCTTTCGCAATATCTTTCTAGCCTGGTTTGTGACTGTTCCTGTAGCTGGCTTATTCAGTGCTGCTGTTATGGCAGTCTTAATGTATGGTATCCTGCCATATGTCTGATCTGGTGTTCCTTCCAGGAAACAAGGGAGTCTCTCTTTGAAATAAAACGGCAAGATTTCTCCCTCATAGTACAACACTCCCTGTTCAAACCATACTGTAAGAGCTAATCAGCGAGGCTTTATCTTCAGTATCTAACATCTACTGTATATCATCAGTGTCACTGGTTAATTTTAACACTTTGGTGCCGTTTTCTTATGTATTAAAGAAATATATATATATGCTTATAGTAGATAACACTACCGTAAATTATAAGTAACATGAAAATAATTGCCTGGAAGTGAATCTCTAGTAAAACTTGTACATAATGTATCATTTAGTGGCATTTTTAATCTTTTAGAGAAGCTGGGATGTTTGTCAATTTCATATATAATGAAGCAAAGTGCAAAATGGTTATGATACTTTTAAAAAATATTATGTTTAATGATACTAGAACAAAGCACTGCAGAGTACAGTGGGAAAAACATGATTCATATCATATTGTTGCTTATAATACTGTATGGACATTGATTTTATAAATACTTACAAAAATGTAGCTTTTTAACAGTGTATTTCCCTGTATATTTTGGATAAGAATGTTTAGAAAGTACCAAAGAATGGGAATAGCTTGTCAGTATTATATTGTTTATCTGTGTGTGTGTGTGTGTGTGTGTGTGCATGTGTGCACTTTTTCTCTCCTCCCCAAATAACTTTCCAATAAAAGTTATTTTCTATGCATTGGCCACCGACATAGATTTCAGTTTTACTGTAACTAGCAAAGTGTCATACTGTTACAGTCTATTTATCGAATGTTATCCATATAGATAAACCTAGTTTCCATATGTGTCACACCTCAGATTTCTTCAAACAAGTGCCCATCATCCTATATGATTCCAGTTCTACTTGCACAACATCCATCTATTAGCAAGTTCAGGAGAAGGTGAGGATTGAGGCTGTTTTGCTTTGCTTCTGTTGCCTCCAGTAAGTCTCAACTATACAATGTCAACTGAAGAATGATACACTGCATATTGGTGGTGGCAACAGGGGTCAAGTTAGGCTAGTTTGGGTTTTTAATTAGTAGTCAAAATGTTTGAACTGGCTGTTTAAAATTGTCATACAAATAACTGTTTAAAGGAGGAACAAAAATAAGAGCCACTACTGATACCAAACTTGAGCAGGTTGATAGCTGCTGAAGCATGGCTCTTTCCTTAATCCTGTGACTCAGTAATATTATATAATAAGTCTGAGGCCATGTCAAAGAATCCAGACTTCTGCTTTTAAGGTGAACATTGCTGTAGTTCAGTGCTGACATGGGAAGGAGCTGCAGCATGAGCTCTTAACAGTGTCACTTGGGATGTAGGATGCTACCAAGGATGGCTGATTGGAAAGAATGCAGTAGCTTCTGCGTTGCTAAAATTATTACAGAGAGACCTTTTACCTCTTTATGAAGAGGCATCCTAGTCTGCCAGTCCCGTGTACTTTATAAGCTGAATGTACCATGCTACTGAACAGGCCTAATGGTTTTTGGCCTTAGAACTTCAATTTTCTGTAATTCTTTGGCTATCCACCTGATAAAGTGTTTCCCTTGTTATATAAAGAGCCTGGCAGATACCTGGTGGAATCCAGTTTCTGTTGCCATGGAAACCTTGAGCACAGACTTCTAGTAAGTTCTCTTGCACAAGTCATATCGAAATTTTGCTATTGTATAGCTCCTGTTTGTTTCCTTTGTGCAGGAGTATTTCCCAAAAAATTGCTTCTTGGCATTTGAATAATTATTATTGTGGTGGTGCTCTGGTTGGGTTTCCTGGAGGTGGTTTGAGAAAGCAGTGCTTACAAAATGCTGGGAGCTAGGACTGTTGAAATGCTGCTAAACTTTTGATACATGAGCTTTCTTGGTACTCCATTGTGATTCTTTTTCATTGGTAAAACATTCTAAATTTATAATAAAAATTAATTATCCTAGGACTGCTGTCTTTTTGACTGTTTCTTAATTCTACTGTTATGTATGCTTTACTATTTACAACCAGCTTGCTTACAAATTTCTTCACACAAACATTCCTCTCTGTTCTGCCTTTTTATAATTCTTTTGTTTGTTCTCCCACTGTTTGAGCTCAGAATTTTGTAACATGCACACACACACACACACACCCTACATGCCCTTGCCAAAGCCCAAATAAAACCAAGCTCTGTGTAATACAAACAAAACCTTCCATTTATTTGTCTTGGGACTGTTTGTCCCAGGAAACAGCTCCCCTTCTGAATTACGATAGCCCTCTTTTGATGGTAATCCTTTAATGAACATTTCATACACAAGGATGTAAATGAATGCGTTTCTGTGACATTAGAGCATAAGATATTCATACTGTTGTCATGGACATAATTGGGCAATTGAAAGCCAAAAGAAGTCTTAGATTCCTTTTTATTTAAGACACAATGCTGCTGTGGTTCTTGGTTTTCAAATTCAGCTTTGCAGAGTTTTCATCTCATAAGTATCTGAACTCATGGCTCATGACTGGGTGATATAACCCACTAATGACAGATCTTGCAAGTAATTTAAGCTCTTGATGAAACTTAAACAATTTAATCATGTTTTACTACTTGCACACACAAGAACGCTAAGGAACTTCTTTGCAGTCTGGAATATATCTCTTAAGGTTGGGAAATAAAAATACCTTCTTGTTATCTGAGCCTAGGCACTTTCCAGAGAACTAGTGCCACTTGATGCTAATACTGTTAGATAAAACATGTATGTCTAAACATTCAGTGTAGCTTAAAACTTTTTTGTGAGTCCTAGCAAGGCTGTGTGACTCTCTATTAGTGATATGACTTAGTAAAACTTACCAGGGCTGCATGCATATAAGTCCACTGATGGAATAGGGAATGAATATTTGTGCCTGAAAGTCAAAGTACATTTTTAAAAAATGATTTTTAAACAAAAGAGCTAGCATACTTGTCCATTATGAATTCCTTGGGAAACTTTGCACCTCACAATAAGCAAGCCAGAAAATAAGCCACTAATTCAACAGATGATCAGGGACTCTTATTTTATCCATCAGTCCTTGTGCCAGCTCCTGGGATGTATCCCAGGCACCTCTGTGGCAGAACTCATCATTTCTTTGGTCCCTTGTCATTATTCTTTCAGCAGTTGTTCTGCTGGGGTTATAAGCTCATAAGGAAACATCAGTACTGCCAGTATCAGTGCACCAAATCAGATTAATTTTGTGAACACTTTTTGCCCAAGTACATAAGAGTACCTGCCCTCTATTTAGATCAACATACCCTTATCCTCTCCTGTCAGTATCATTTTCATTTTTGTCCTCCACTTCCGTGCTTGCCTTGCTAGTAGCAAACACCTTTATGT
>NW_025336100.1:2193948-2222063 GCF_004798865.1 Varanus komodoensis | reverse complement strand
CCCCCAGGACCAACATCCTGGGGGTCCTCAACACCAGGTCCAAGACGGTCTCTGTCAGCTCAGATAGGGAGACTACTGGGCAGAAGGGTGCACGGTACACCAACAGAATCCCCAATCTGTCTCGTTCACCCAGCACCAAGTAGAGGCACTCTAGCCCTGGTCTCGAAGGGACCGGAAGACCCGTGAAGAGAGATGGAGGCTCGGTAAACCAACGCGACTCCCCCCACTCCCTTCTGGACGTGAACAGTGTTGAACCAGATACCCGGGCAGGCACAATTGGGAGAGGGCAACATCCCCTCCCTCTCCCGCCCAGGTCTCCGTTATGCAAGCCAGGTCGGCCCCCTCATCCACAATCAATTCATGGATGAGGGAAGATATATTATTGACCGACCTGGCATTGAGCAGCAGCACCGTCAGGCCCGAGGGGTGGTTGACAAGGCTACCTGGCGCTCTCTGGTTGGGGGCAGAACCATAAGGAGGGGCAGGTGTCAGCCATCTGTCCATCCTTCTTCTGCGTGGACACGTTAAGCCCCTATTGCTGTAACGACCATTGCCCGTGACCACGCCAATAGCAGCGCCCGTGTGTTCCCCAGGATATATAAACGACATGGCCAGGGATGATTATGACTTGAGAAATGATAGGATCAAGAGGACTTGCAGAAGGGTTAATGAGACATATTCTCAATTTATTGATTAAAATGGAGAATGTGGGAGGGGAAACTAGAAGAAGGGAAGGATGGAATAGTTTCAAATTACAAAGTCTTAAATGAGGAGGGAAAACTCAATGAAAGATCCTTAATGGAATAGTAAAGGATATAAGAGTTGCTGGGGATGCCTGGAACATGTGTGGATCATTCCTGCTGATTCAGATGACAGTGTTTGTTTACAATGGTCACAGAACAGAGTTTTAATATTTAAACAAAAAGAGTAGTTTAAAAAACTTGAATTTTTTAAAGGGATCCACATATTTTTCTACTATATAAAAAAGAAATGTGCACACTCTCAGTACTTAAGTAGAATAGGACCATATCTTCAGTAGATCATTCTGGAGAAGTTATTAGTAGAGGGAGAATCAGCCTCCCCATAGTCCTCATGCAAATTACATTACAGAAGAATGTGCTCAAGAAAATATTATTGCTCCAGTGCTTGTTAATCTTCCGCTTAGCAGTGCACAGGGCAATATGTTAAATCAAGCATAAATGTTCTCCTGTAGCCTATGCAAATATGGAGCTCTAATAAATCCTTGTTATTGTTTACTTAAAAATATAAAGGAACAAAATTACTTCATTGTCTCTGTGCTCTGCTTCTTCATGGGACCTCATTTTGGGAACCTTCTGTGGCTGGGGAATTTAGATGGGAATACCTCCCCACCACCCACCCATCCACCTATTTGTTATTTCATTCCATTTCTATGCTTTCCCATAACTTGAGGATTCTCTGGGTGACTTACACATGCTGAAAGCAGCATATAAATACAATCAAAACTGATAAAACAGATAAAAACAATGAAATTAGAAAATTATTAAAACATGTCATGTAATAAAATTAATATAAAAGCATGCACAGCATGACCAAATATAACAATAAATTAACAGTAAAAATTAATAACAACATATAAATTAAGCTAATCAGTCATCCTAGTATGAATGTTCTTAGCAGGTTCTCTTCTATTCCTCTTCATGGTCTCTGTGCAATCACACATATGGGCTTTGCCGCGTAGTGCAAAGCCTAGATCAGATAAAAGTTCCAAAGTTCAGCTTCACAGAGTGGGCTGGAACCCTGCCCTGCCCCTTCCAGAGGACTGGATAGAAGAGGGGGGCTCCTTCCCAGTCCCTCTGTTTTCTTTTCAGCTGCATATGCAGTCGCATCCTTGATTAGAACCTCCCTGCTCCTTAGTATTTCCAGGTCACTCTCTTTCCTTCTTCACCATGCTCAGTAGAGCAAAGGAACTTGGCTGCTCCCATTCCTCTGTCAAGCACTTCCTCTCCTATGTCCAGACCCACTTCACCTTAGGCCTCTCCCTGTCCCCACTGAGGGTCCACCTGGTGGCCACCTCACACTTCCACCCACCTGTCCAGGGGCCCCAGATTTTCACACAACCTTTGGCATGCCTTTTCCTCCAGGTTCCATGGAACATTCCCCACCTGTCTGCACCCCTTCCTGAAGCCTATCTGTGGCCCTACAATCCAGCAGGAGGGGACCCTTCAAATCCATGGTTACAGGGATCCCTGCCTCCTGTCATGGAAGATTGCCCTCTTGCCGGTCATCATGTCTGCCTGCCACAGCAGCACATTAGTCACGCTGCAGATCAACACCCTCTTCCCCCCATTCCATGGGTATAAGGTTACCCTACGCCTGGCCGCATATTTCCCCCAATATAGAGGCCTTATCTTTTGATGTTGATGATCAATTTGGCATCAGAACAGCTACAGAAATGGATTCCATCCAAAAAGCATAGATCATAACTTAGAAAACTGATTAAAATCTGTCCCAGTCCATCTGATTGTCACCCTGCAGCCCATAAGTCTCCCTATCAGAGTGACAGAAGTGATCTGGGATGTGATGCATGTTCGTTGGGTTGCTTGCAGATGGATTTTTAAATAATTTGCTCCAGAATTTTTTTAGGGATTTATGTCAGACTAATTGATTTGTATTCCCAGGTTTATCATAGTTCTCTTTTTTGAAGATGGGGACATTGGCCCTTCTCCAGTCATCTGGCACTTCTCCTGTTTTCCAAGATTTATCGAAGTTAATAGCCAGTGGTTCTGAGAGTTCCTCTGCTAGCTCTTTTATGGGATGGAGTCCATCAGGTCCTGGAGATTTGTACGTTGTAAGCTGTGCTGAGATTCCGAGGCATGTGGTGACGGCATATAAAAGAAAGAAAGAAAGAAAGAAAGAAAGAAAGAAAGAAAGAAAGAAAGAAAGAAGGAAGGAAGGAAGGAAGGAAGGAAGGAAGGAAGGAAGGAAGGAAGGAAGGAAGGAAAGACAGAACACATTTATTCCATCTGAATATTCCTTGATGATTTGTCTATCAGTCTTGGACTGGAATCCCTCACTTTCAGTGTGTACTCGCTCTTGGTTGTAGATTTTCTTGTAGGAGAAGACTGAGGCAAAGTAGGGACTGAGCACCCCTTCCTTTTCCTTGTCTGTTATCACTGCCATCCACTTTAAGTAGCTGGACACCTTTCTCTTTCACATGTCTTTTGTTTTGGATGTATCTGAAGGTGGATTTCTTCTTGTTCTTAGCATCACTTGCTAATTGTCAGTTCATTTCCTCCTTTATCCTTCCTGATGCCATCCCTACAATCCCTTGCTATTTGTTTATATTCTTCCTTCATGGCCTGGCCCTGCTTCCACTTCCTGTACATGTTCTTTTTTTCTTTCAGGGTTTTTTTTATTTTATATGGCATAGCAGGATGCAGCATTATTGCATAAAAATCACTGAAACAATATATAAAATGTGCATAAAATGTAAATTATTTCAAAATAGGGACAGTAAAATTATTTTTAAAACATGCAATAATGACTAAAATTATGGATAAAATGAAGTTGTGTATGAGCAGTTACTAGAGTGGCTAGGCCTATGGTCAAGTGTCTAGGTCATTTGGCCATTGGACAGCAGTACCCTCAAGATGTAGTTCTTGCAGGGAGCCAAGAAACCTTCTGAGGAGGCATTTAATCGTGATGTGGTGTAGAATTTGCAGGACATTCCCACAAAGAGTTGTCTCCCAGCCCCCATTTGTGTTTCCAGTATTGGCAGCTGCCATGTTTACTTCAAATCTGATTGAGCACTGTCTAGTTTTTCCTTGGGAGATCAAAGACATGGGGACAGTGTGCTGGATCAGACAGTAGGTTAAACAAATCTGGCTTAGAAGTTGCCCATTCCCGATGCCATGCTGTCTCAATGTCAAAGTCTTCTCTGATTACTTTCTATGTTTTTCAGGTTATCGCTTAACTTTTTGTGGACTTCCTCTCTTGCCTTCTACACTTTTTTCTTGTTGGTTCTAGCACTTGGGAATCTAGCAGTTGAATCAGGTGAGATACCCAGAGCACAGCCTGGTCCAGTTATGTTGTCAAAGTTCCAGCTGGCACAGCTCAAGGATGTTGAAAGAGAGCTTGAACAGGTTTGTGCAACCACCTCTATACTGGAAACTTGCCCCTCTTGGCTAGGTAGGAGGGATCAGCCAACTGGTCTAGGGAAGTAATTCATGTCTCCTTGCAAGGAGGGGACCTGTGCTGCTGGAAAGAAGCAGTGGTGAGGCTACTTCCTTTGAACCGAAAAATCTGAATAACTTTAGTCCAGTGGCAAATCCTTCTTGAGCAAGGGTTGCCTTAACAGCTCCAGGCACTCTTGGATAGGGCTGACTATCTGGATCCATTCCAGTCAGGCTTCGGGCTGGGTTTTGGCATTTTAACAGTTTTGGTCACTTTGTACGATGACGTATGCCAAAAGAGAGATGAGGGAGCATGACTCTGTGGATACTCCTGGACCTCTCAGATGCTTTTGATACCATCAGCTATAGTATACCTCTGGGGTGGCTGAGTTTGGGAGTAGGGGGTACTGCGCTGTAACAGTTCTGCCTCTTTGGAGGGCCATTGCCAGATGGTGGTGCTTGAGGAATACCGCTCATTCCTGTGATATCTGCAGCATGGAGTTCCTCAAGAGTCTGTCCTTCCTCTGACCAGGTGCAGAAGATACTGCCTGTTCTGGATGAAGTTGCACTCTTCCTGAAGGAGCAGATCTGTATCTTGGGAGTTCTCCTTGATCTATCTAAATCACATGAGGACCAGATAGCTGCAGTGGAATGGAGTGCCTTCTCCTAGCTTTGGCTGGTTGCCTTGCTATGCTCCTGTCTGGTCAGGATCTGACTAGACTCAGTAATCTGTGCTCTGGGAATCTCTAAATTAGATTGCTGTAACGCAGCACCCTTGAAGATTGTTCACAAGTTGCAGTTTATGCAGAATGTGGCAGCCAGATTAATAACTGGAATGTGTAAGTCTAACCATATAAAATGAATTCTGGCTACCTGCATTGGCTGCCTGTATGCCTCCAAACCTAATTCAGGTTGCTGGTTTCAACCTATAAAACCTTCCATGGCTTAGGAGTGCCTGTACTAAACATGGTCTGCCTAAGAACCACCAAACTCAATATCCAGGGCCGCCATCCAAGAGCCAGCAGCAAGGGAGTCTCAGAAGGCAGCAACAAGAGGGAGGACTTTCACTGGTGGTACCCCACTGAAGTACACTTGGTGCCAAGCTTGTCATCTTGTATCAGGTTAAGATGGCCCTTTAGACTGAAGCTTTTAAAATATATTGGAATATCCACAGCTTGAGGAGATTACCCATTCCAGTTTTTTTTTAAAGAGACCTATTCTTTGTATTTTTTTAGTTGTTTCTAATTTTTTGATTAAAATATTTGTATTTTTATTAGGTTTTTTTTTAGTTTTATTGTATGCTTTTTATGAACTGTTTTAAGCATCTCAGAGAACTTCATCTATTGGGCAGTATAGAAATGAAATAAATACATAAAGGAAGCAACTTAAATATACCAGCAGTTTATTTTTAATCCCTCCCAAGTGTAAACAGCATACCCATTCAGACAAGTACCTACAGTTCTGAAGTAAGCAGTGAGAAGTGTCTTCTTTGACTCTTTAATATCAGAGTCTGTTGGTGTTAGCTAAACATTTTCTCATAGTTACTATGAGTTGATGTTTCCTGAAAACTCTGGAATTATGGGGCAAATGAGACTTGCTCAGTCCTCTCAGATGAAAGAAAATATGGCTAGAAAAAGAGATCCTGGCTGAATTCACACATAATGACAAGCTGTTCTGGAAACGATGCAGGGATGGCTTGTTATGTGTGAATTCAGCATCAATAGTGAAGTGTGGCATGCTTGGTTTCCATGAAACACCAAGAGAAGCAATGTTTTGTTGTAAGATTTCCACACTTCATCATAGCTTGTCATCCTGCTTAACTCTGGTTACAATGATGCAGCTTCTGCATTTCCACTGATGAAACTGACAGCAAGGGCAGTTGTGGCTGCAGCAGATGCCCCAGCCTCCAGTTTTTGATCTTCTGCCTACCAACTGTTGAGGCAGCTGCAGCTGTACACTGATTAGGTCCTAAATGCTGCTTTCCTCCTCTGTCTACCTGCTGCCTCTCTGATGCCCGGCCTCAGCTTCAGGCTATAGCAGCAGTGGAGCACTGCACTATACCATCTCCAGCAGCAGCAACCACAGAGACAGCCACACTTGGTGCTCTGTCCGATCTCTGTAGTTTGCTATAGCAACACTTTGAAATGGCCATATGTTTGTTCTACTTGGGGAGTCAGCACTCTTCTCTTAACGAAGGCAGAGGAACACATGGGCTATGTGTGGGCATTGCCATTAGGGCAATTGCTCGTAGAAACCCAGGTCTCCCTCTCTTATCTCCTGCTCCCCCTGCCACTCCTGTCTTGTCCCTGGTATTCCTGAGAGCTATCCCCCCCCCCCCCCACCTCCCATAGCTGCAGGACAAACACATTCCTTCCAACCAGCCAGAATTTTTTCCCAGGCAGATGCCCACATGGACACCTTTGAGAAAGTTTTTCTGAGGCACTGTTATTCATGGACGCATAGAAGGCTTTTGACAATGTTAATTGGCAATTTATGAAGCAACAACTAGTACAAATGGAGTTTGGTGAAAAGTTCATAAATGCGATATTAAGCATCTATTAAAAGCAGTCTGCTAGAATTATAATCAATGAAGAATCTACAAATATTATAGATATACAAAAGAGTACAAGACAAGGATGCCCACTATCACCACTGTTGTTTATATTGATCCTAGAAGTGTTAAATAGAAATATCAGGGACGATACGGACATTAAAGGTACTAGAATTAGAGATGAAAGCTATAAATTGCAAGCATTTGCAGATGACCTAGTTTTCATAACTGAGGAACTCTTAGTAACAATGCCTAAACTCCTACAAAGGACTGAAGAGTATGGCGAGGTTACTGGGATGAAAATAGAGAAAAGACGAAATTGTTAGTAAAAAATCTCACACAGGAGCAGAGGAAAACTCTGGTGGAACAAGTGGACTTTCAGATTGTTAAAAAGGTTAAATACTTGGGAATTTATCTTACAGCTAAGTGTACCACTCTGAAAGAAGACAATTATGATAAACTATTTAAGGAAATTAAGAGTGATTTGGAAAAATGGGCTAATTTGCAATTATCCTTGCTGGGAAGAATAGCACTAGCTAAAATGAATATATTACTAAAGCTTTTGTTTCTATTCCAAATGATTCCCATAAAAATTGATGGAATTTTTTTTGATGATTTAAATTTTCAAATCTTGAGATTTATATGGAGAAAGAAGAAATCAAGGATTAAGCTGAAAATACTTCTGGAAAAGTTAAAGACAAAATTGTATAATAAATTACCAAGATGGCTTTCACCTATGGAAGCTCTTGTATATCCTAATGCATTGAACTTTGAAGCGATTGTAAGATATGACGACATTTTGGATAATGATGGGGTTTGAAATTGAATCAAGAAATACAAGAACAAGGATCTAATATTTCTTGGTGGCATAAGGTGCAGATACAATCGAGATATGCTAAAGACTATAGAATGTGGGGCTTTTAAGGATTTAACAGCATTTGATCAGGTGATGCTTAAATCAGATGAGAAAATGATTAAAAGACTATATAATTTCTTACTAGATAGGAGAATGGAAGATGGACAGGTTAAGGAAACTATGATAATGTGGGAACAAAACTTTGGATATAATATTGAATTAGAAAAATGGCAAAAGCTGTGGGAGAGAAATATTAAGGTAACATTAGCAACTTCATATAAAGAAAACCTGTATAAAATGTTTTATAGATGGTATCTGTCACCAAATAGATTAGCTAAGATGTTTCCAAATATGTCAAATGGATGTTGGAAATGTAAACATAAATTGAGTACCTTCTATCATATGTGGTGGACTTGCGATAAAGCGAAAAAGTATTGGATTAAAATACATAAATGGCTTGAGGAGATGTTACAAAAATCCTTAGCTTTTAAACCTGAAGTTTTCTTATTAGGCATTATACCTGTTGATATTAGTAAACAAGAAATGTACTTGATTTTACATGTAATTACTGTGGCAAGGATTGCATTTGCCCAACACTGGAAAAGTAAAGAACCACCCACCGATGAACTGATCCTAAAAAAGATCTTGGACTGTGCAGAAATGGACAGATTGACTTTGTCATTGAAGAAGAAAGAAGATACTGATTTCTATCAAACCTGGGACTCTTTTTATTATTGGCTATAGAAACAGGGCTTCGTATAGATTCAAATATGTTTTTAAGTTAACATAAAAAGAAAAAATGTGGGGGCTGACCCAGCAGGTCCGATGTTTCTGATGATTAATGTTTTTAGTTTTTCTTTGTATTAGGGTTATTTAGAATAAAACTTATTTAAAAAAAAGAGAGAAAGTTTTTCTGACAGGACCCACTCCCTGTACTCCTGGCATGCCCTACCTGTACAAAATACTCTTCATGTGCCTGGGTACAGGGGGAAGCAGCCCCAGGCAGTGTGTTTGAGTCCTGTCCATGAGGATGGACACAAGCAAGGGAAGAGAGGTGGACATGCCTGTGGGTGTGTGCGCTCAGCAGTGGGGAGCATTCCTGCAGTGCTGCTCTATTGAGTAGGCAGATACTCTGCAGAGGGGGAATAACAGAAAAAGGCACCTGGCTGAGGCCATGCCTAGGGGAGTCTGTGGGTAAGTGAGGGAGAGACTGGCAACACAGGTACGAACAGTGCATGCTGAGATTGATTCTGAACTGTTAGGGTTGATGAAATATGTGCCGCTATTTAGAGGGAAGATGTGCAGAAGCATGGAAACCATGCATGCATAGAAACTATGTATAAACCCAGGACACAAGATGAGATACCATGCTGCTCAGTAACTGCACAGCATTCCTTAGTGTTATGTGTGCTTACAGTCCTTGTGTTAAGCCAAAACTCCTGTCAGGTAGTGGTTTTGTAGGAGAGCTACCATAGCTGCTCCCTGTTTGAAAAGCAGCTGCTAGCCTTTGAAGCAGTGTTCATAACATCTTATCCTAGCCTGCATTTTTTTGGTTTGGATTGGTCACTGCTTGTGCTTGAGAAGCTCTCTGCCTGTAAAGTCTAGCTCAGGGGTCTCAAACTCGCGGCCCGCGGGCCAATTGCCGGGATGGGCGGGGCACAGGGGAGGGGCCCTGTGGCCTTCAAAGCGCCAGCGGCGCCCAGGCTGGCCTCCGGGAGCGACGTGGGATGAGCAGCCCACCACCACGGTGGTGGAATACTTGATGCAGCCCAGCCTCACCCAGACTGCCCCCAGGTAAGTTGAGTTTGAGACCCCTGGTTTGGGGCTTTTACTTTAGATTTTGTGAGGATCCTGCCATGAAAAGACTGTCTTGTTTTCTTTGGACTGGGTTTTCTTTACTGACTTTTCTTACAGGCTTTTTTGTGATTTGGACTCCTAGGCTTGGCTGGGCAAGATTCTGTCTTGAATCCTGGACTTTCTTTTGATTGGATCAGTGTAGAGATCCCAAAGTTGGGATCTTTGGATATCAACATCTCTGCATGTGAGAACTTTTGTGGGTTTCTTGTTAAACGTGTTAATTCCTTGAATTTGTTAATCCTGGACTCAGTCACACAGAAGTTCCAGTGCAGTAGGCAGAGTTGGAACTCACCAACTCTGAATATTTGAAACCATATATTCAATTGCTAGAGACAGATGGCTTCAGGATTCATTTTGCTGCACCATGGTCTTCTGAGCAGCAGAGATAACAACTGGGAAACCAGCATGCTACAAATCTCTGATAAAGCTGTACAGTCTTGTGAGAATGTTACTGTGCCTTTGGCTATTGGTCATCAGCCATATGTTTTCTGAACTGTGTAACTGTTAAGTATTCCTCGCAATAAAGAGTTTCACTGATCCAGTGTCCCCTGTGTCAGATTGCTAGAATTATAGTCTATAGGGTTTCTGGCACCTACTCTTTTTCATCTTTCATCCTGTCTTCCCACCTGGAATTCACCTATCTATTCCTTTCTAATTGGAATTGTATAATAACAGACTCCTGGTTCTTTACCATCATCCAGATGTGGTGCAGGATTGCGTTTGAAAACCTCCCTTCTTTGGATGTTATCCACTTTGGGTGGTGGATGCAGAAGTCATTTCCCTCCTATCACATAGTGCAGGCTTGTGTATCCTCTCTCAAGATAGTTTCTGCTCCAGGTACTTCTACAATGCTGAAGAAGGATAAAGGACTTTGATCAATCCCAGACCTTGGGGGTATGAATTATTTTTGAATGTCTACATTAATTTGAATGTGACTGCCTTTGCACAAGGGTGATGGTTTTACATATAAGAGACATGTGCTTTCATATCAAGGTTCAAATCAAGGAAGTACTCTGTGACAGTTAGGACCCCAAGCGTATGGAATGGGCTTCCACAGGAGGTGGTTGAGGCCCCATTGGTGAGGGTGTTCAAGGATAGACTGGACATGCATGTGGTGGGCATGTTGTGAGCGGAGCTGGCTGGAGCCGGGGGTCAGACTAGATGGTCCGGGAGACGCCTTCTGACTCGTTCTGTTTCTGTGTTTCTATGTATCACAGTAGAGTTTCGAATCAGTGTTATCACTGCTTCATTGATGGTCTTTCAGATTAGTGACTGCTCCATGTTGTTCATGAAATGTGTGGCTGTGGTTTATGCCCATCTTCATTTTCAGGAAGCTGGACATGTGATCAATTCCTCTCCCTTGCACTCTTTTGCAGAACTCCTGCCTTTGTATCAACAGAACTACTGGGTCAATATTTGATTCCATGATTGGCAGTGCTTATCTCTCTTGGGTCAGAACCCCCACACTGATTATTTCTGGTGAACAGACTTTATTCTTCCCAGTTTGTGTCTGTTTACTCTGTTCAGTAGTTGCTCAGGTGCATGGCTGCTTCCATCACTGTCATCAAGAATGCCAGACTTTGCATGAGGCTGCTGCAATTGTGATCCTCCAAGTCCTTGATACTACTGGGAAAGCTTTTTGAATGTATCTGTATATCCCTGGTTCAGTCTGAGCATCCCTTCAGGGGTAGATGCCTTTATGCAGTTTTTAGAAGAGTCCATTTTCTCTACACATCATGCTTCCAATGTACTGATCAGTAGTGTTTCTCTCATTAAATACGAAAACAAGTGCCATACTGGATGAGACCAACAGTCTACTGCATGCGTCCTGGTGGCTCCTGCACTGTCTCTGACAATGGTTACTATGACCATTCCTATGCCATTGCAGGGGGCCCCATCTATCTGCAGTTTGGACAGTGGGGCCCCCAGACTACCACATGCATCCCGGTGGTTCCTGTACCACCTGTGGCACTGGTTTCTATGGCCATTCCTGTGCCATGGCACCCTAACTTTGCACAGTCCCTTCCCGCTCCCTCAAATGCCCCTGTGATCACCCTGATGGAGCTGCTAGCAACATTGTTCTTTTCTGTGCTTTGTCTGCAGTAGGTCCCCTAGTCTACTGCCCAAAGACTCTTGGTGCCCCACTCCCTATGTCAGTTCCTGCACCCAGTTCTGGCAATTGCTCTGAGGGAGCTGGCAGTGTCGCTGTCCCCTTTTTTTTTGCAGTTGAGTCCCCAGTCTACCATACAAGAGACTCTGAGGGCATTGGTCCCTGCACTGGTCCCTGCAGCTGGTCCCACCTTGTACTCTCTGTCTCAGCAGCCTTCTTCATCAGTGGGAGAGTAATTTATATTGGATTCACCACCAAAGTACTGTCCACTTGCAAGGAGGCCTCATCAACCAGCAGTTCTGCACTAGGGCATCCAGTCTACCACACAAGGGAAAGTCCCTGTCGATCCATGGTTTACTGCAGTAGGGGCCCCAGCCAACAGTCCCCATGGAGGACTCCAGCACAGCCACAGCCAACATCTAGCCTTTTGGGAAGCCTGTACTGGATCCAGAAGTTAAGCATTCCATTCCTTCTGTAGCATCCCCACAGTTGTCACGTAGTGAACCTCTCTCTGGAGGTTAGTAGCTAGATTGAGCAGCTGGCCTTTGTTGGTGAAGACATCTTCAGTGCTGGCACCGAGTAACTGGCAACAGCCACTGACCACTCCATTTTACCAGTTCCCCTCCAGCCACATAGACTTGGTTCAAAGAAATCCACTGGTCTATCACCACTGGCAGCAACTGTGCCTGCTTCCAGGTTATTTCCTTTGATGTTTCCAGTGATGTTTTTCTATGATGGTTAATGACTCTGGCCTGCTTAAAGTCAATTCAGTTTTGGCTATGAATGTATTATATTCCAGCTACAATTATACCAACTTCTATTGGATTCCAGCCTGCCTATCAGCACTATAGATCTTGTAAAAAAATTAAGATTGATAGAAATCAGAATGGAGTCACTGGGAGCCTTAAGTCAAACCAAGGTTTTCTGAATGATCAAGGACAGAATATTGGACATAGAATAGCAGAAACTTTGGAGTGCAGCTAATATAACATGTTCTCCACTACGCTTTCCTATTAAATCTGGCCAGTTGGTCACCTTCTTTTGTCACTTAAAACATCTGCAGGGGCAGAGTGTTTTCACTTACTAGATGTCATACCTGCAGCATTGTTCTATGGTAAATTTAATGGGGGGCCCTATGATGAAAGGTGATACGTCTGTGAGATGAGCAGTGTTGAAACACTTGTGCACACGCTGTTCTACACCCTTCACAGAGGAGAGGTCTTTGTAAGAAATACCTAGGCCCAGTTCTAGAAAGGATGCATGCCAGGATGGATATGGATAAAGTATGGTCTAGCTTATTTGAACTGGATTGTGAAGTCTAGAGAAGAGAGCGCTGCTGTCCCTGTTCTTCAGGCAATTGAGTTGGTATAAGCCTGTATGCTTTAGAATAAGATTTTTGTATCACGTGAACTATTTATAACTACTATATATTTATAACTCTAACCAATAAAGGTGGTGGCGGTGGCTGCTAGTAGAAGTCTTGTGAGTCTCCATCTTGGCTGTGAATTGTCAAACATTTCTGACAAAATTGCTTGACTTATCGATGGACATGTATTTCAGCTAATGCAACCCTACACACACTTACCTAGGAGTATGTTCTGCCAAACAGAACTTACTGCTGAGTAAACTTCTCTTATGCTACAAACCCTTTGGAGTGGGGTCTTTCTGTTTCTTTTAGCTCTGAATATTGAAGGAAACTGAGTGGCCATGCACTGCTGCCTTGGGACCTTGGGCACTTCTTGTTGCCAGCTACTGTGCTGGAAGCCTTGGCAAGGACACAATCCTCCCCTGGAGTGCAGCTGTTGTGTGGTCCCCTCAGCTCCAGCAGGGCCTGTGGAGGAAGCAGCCCGATTTTGCACTCCACCCTCAGCCTCAATTCTATGCCTTGTCTTATCAGACATGTCCCATCCTGCCCCATCCCTTCTCCACCCCATGCCAGAAGCAAATAGGCTTTTTCCAGTTCCTCTGTGAGATACAGAATAAACTCAAAGAGCTGCATGCAGGTCATGAGCCTCAGTTTGTCCTTTTCTGGCCTCAGGGAACTGAGGGTGCAGGCCAGTATTTACTAAGGACACATTGCTTCTGCCTAAATTCCTCAGCCATAATTTTTTCCCAGAATAGGGCTCTGCACCTGTGCCTGAATGCACAGATAAACAATTGTAGAACCATGGTTACAGGTAAACAATCTGTCATTATCTGCTGCTGTTCTCAAAGTATAAAGCATGTGGCCTTTGATAACTATATCCTAATGCCTGGACTATGGGAAACAAAGAGCACAAACTTGAACTCTTAATAACAGGAAAGTGGGTATGACATGATAGGTATAACTAAAACTGATTGAGATGACTCCATGACTGGAATTCAACAAATGAAGAATATAACATGCTCAAGAAGGAACAGAAAGGGAGGCAGAGTCCATGTTAAAGATAAATATCTCTTCATGGAAATACAGGAGGATGAGCTTAGCCCCAATGAGAGCATCTGGATTAATTTAAATGGAGCACTGAATAAAAGAAACACAGTGGTTGGAGTCTATTACTAGTCAAGGAGAAGATGAGGATAAAACTTTTGAAAAGCATATTGCCACTGCTTCAAGGAGGCATGATTTTGTAGTTATGGGGGGACTTCAATTTCTCAGGTAACTGTTGGGAGACAAATTCTGCCAATCATGACTCCACCAAGCGATTCCTAAGATGTGTTGGCAGTGACTTTTTCCAACAGAAACTGGAGGAAGGAACTAGAGGAACAGTTATCCTTGCTTTGATAGTAACCAACAGGGAAGACGTAGTGGACAAGGTAGCAGCTACAGGAACTCTGTGGGGAAGGGACCATTGCTGTCCTTGAATTCTTGATTCTAAAAGAAGCAGATAATATATTTATCATTACTAGTTATTTATTATTATCTATGGTATTATTGATTGGTTTTATCATTGTTGTTGATTTTATGCTTGTAAACCGTCCTGAGATGCTGCTGTGAAGGATGGGTTATAAATGTTTTATTAAATTAAATTATTAAAATTAAAAATATCCATGTGCAAATAATAAAGTAACATTGTGACCAACCATTCAGCCAAAATGTTGACCCTGGAGCAAGTCAGTCAGTCTCTCCTGGCTAAATGCAATAAATCATGAGGGGCAAGGGTTGAGTTCACAACTAGCTGGACAAAGCTTCTTAAGCACCATGCCTATTTCTTTGGGTTGTAATAATTGAAAGTCATCTTGTAAAAGCAGCCTAGATGGTGGACTCATCACCTCTCTAGACTGATAAATTTAAAAATTGTCATTTAGGAGATGGCTGGTAGGTAAGCTGATGTCTACTGGCAGATTGCCAGATGTTTCTATTTCCCAGTAGTTTAACAATAACAGCCCTAGTGTTCCATTTCTGCAAAATGATAGTTGATTAGTTGCCCTTGGCACCTCCTTTTGTGAAACTTTGTTAGCCAGTATTATGAGTAGTAGAATCCAGCAAATCTAAATGTAGAATCCCACAACTACCGCAACCTGAATTTATACCATGTTATTCCTGTTATTTGATTCATGGGGTGAATTAGTTATTTTCCTATGCCTTGACTATCCATTTTGTACCTGACTATGTCTTGAGATATTTTTTGCTCCTTATTCTAGCTGATGGACTTCAGGTCTCAAGGGGAAAAATGTTTCAGCAAGCCTGAAGGCTGCACACCTATGTTTTAGATCAGGGGTCCTCAAAATTTTTCAACAGGGGACCAGTTCACTGTCCCTCAGACTGCTGGGGGATGACGACTATAGTTTGAAACAAATGAATGAATTCCTATGCACACTGCACATTTAAAAATAATTACATTGAAATCAATTTAAAAATTAATTAAAAAATTAAAAAATGTTTGCTTGCTTGCTTGAAGAAGGCCATGGTAGAGATGTGGGATCCCCGCAGCTTTTTCCAAGTAAGCTTTCTCCACCTCGGCTTTCTCCGAGTAAGCCACTCCACCTCAGCCTGTCCGCCCCAGGCTTTCATAATTAAAAATAGATTTTTAAAGTTATTTTTTCTTACCTTCAATCCTTGTTTAGTTTCTTCATCTCTCTTTCTTTTCCGCCTGCCTCTCTTCTGTTTCCCGCTCTGTATTCCCACTCTGTATATGCATGCAATGGGGCGGGGGGGGGGGGGGGTGCTCATGCAGTTGAGCTGTTGCAATTTGGCACATGTGCCAGCTCCCTGCTCAGTTTCTGAGAATGCCTGTGCCAGCTCAGAGCTTTTTGAACAATGGTTAAGTTTGTACAATTTCACCTGAAGCCCCTACTTTGATAAAGATAATTTAACTTTGTGGAGCAGCTGAGGTTGAAAAGACAACTCATCTCTCTGAAATTTGACTAAATTGGCACAAAAAATTAGCAACATATTTTATTAAATGCATGGATTTTGGGAAATGGAGACAAAAACTATTGATGCTCAAGGAAAAGGAGTGGGAAAATTGCTGTCTAAAAGTTTAGCAACTCTTCATTTTCATGTGAGGAGACTACCAAGAAGAAAAAGCAGTACTTTCCTGCGGTGCAGATATTGCCAGACTTGCTGTATCCAAAACAATTGGTTTTGAAATAATTAAAAGTATGCTTTTGCGATCCCGGTTCACCTCTGTGTTTTATTTGGTTAATTCTTCTAGTGAATCTGGTGGTACTGATGAAGACAGAATGTTTTTGCATGCCTCTTCCAAGTGACTGACTCATGGAAGGCTCAATGTGTCTGTCAGGATTTCCCAAGACAGGATTTTATCTGCTTTTTAGCACCAAGCACTTACCAACTTCTTCTGCAGCCTTCAGTGTATTTTGGCAGTGTTGCTAGCCACAATTGTTAACAGGTGGTTATGATCAGATAATAACAGAAGAGGTTTATGAGTTACAGGTGTGTGAGCGCCCAAGCAATTCCTGATGTCAAGTTATTTCTTTAATTTGGGCATAGTGTTACTCAGTTCTTTGTTGATTTTTGATGTATTCAGTAGGGTACTGCTCTGGTAGAGCAACATTCTGTCCTTTCTCTTTGTACTGCAGTTTGTACTTTGTACTGCAGTTTCAGTTCTCTAGGCCTTTTCAGGACAGAAGCATCTGTCATCAGCTTTCTTTGCTTTTCCAAGCCCTACTGCTGGGATACAGTTCAGTTCATCTTCATGGTTTGCTGAACAAGTTGGCCCTATTTCTGTTGAATGAGGACCGAACCTAGATGGACGCTTTCCCATATTCTTGGGCTAATAAGATAACAACAGTTTGAAAACACTTATATTTGGTAATACTGGGTGTCACTTAAATGGGTTAAAACAACAAAGGTTGGTCTGTGAGGAGGGGCAAAAAAATCAACTGTTGGACAATATCTTTATTAGGCTTAATCAAACTTCCACAAATTAGGAAAGCTTTTCAGTTCACCAGGCCAGATGGTAGAAAAAGCATGGTTACAAATGCCACAAATTTGTGGAATTTTGGATGGAAGATGGAATTTGAATTAAGATAAAATATAAATATGTTTCATTCTGTTTTTGACAAATGTACATTCAATTATAATTTCTGTTCAATGAAAAATCACTGCATAAACTGAAGGGAGGTGATTAATTAATTTGAGCAATTCTAGAAAAGTATGTGGTGTAGTGGTTAAGAGCATTGGACTGGGACTCAGACGATCCGGGTTCGAGTCCCCGCTCGGCCGTGGAGCCAACTGGGTGACTTTGGGCCAGTCACAGACTCTCAGCCCAACCTACCTCACAGGGTTGTTGTTGTGGGGATAAGATGGAAGAGGAGAGATGATGTAAGCTGCCTTGAGCCCTTTGTAGGAAAAAGGCAGGATATAAATCGCAATATAAATAAAAAATAAATAAATAATGCATTCTTTAAACCTGCATTTCCTGGAGAATGCTGGGATTTCCTACTGGGTGTCATATTTTCCTTTGCATTGTATAGCCAGTGAGAACAGAATGTGCAGCTTGTTTTTATCCTGATTCAGTATGGTTTGTTGTGTTGGTTAGTGCTTTTTGGGTCTTCTTCCAGCCAAAATCAAGGGATGGACAACTCATTTTAATATAGCCTTTAGTGCTAATTGTATGATGAAACTTGGAGCACTGCAACAAATGATCCTGATACAAAAGAAGAAAGGATGGGAATGGTGGGGGGGAATCTAGTTTGGAGCAATAAGAGGTGGCTTTTTCTATTGCTACTTTTTAATGTAAGCTCAGTTATCAAAATCATACGTATGAATTTGAGACTGTGAGGATAGGTTTATAAATCCTAATGGATCGGAACCAGAATTGTTTTCTCCAAGCGAGTCCAAAAGCTCTGAGGTGGGCTGGATAAATGAGCATGGTGGGCTGAATCTGGCCCGCGGGCCATAGTTTGAGGACCCCCTGGTCTACCCTATTCAGTAGAGTTCCCCACGCCAATCTGTATCATTTACAAGTTAATGGTATTTTTTAATAAACAAATGAAGTAGGGAGTGAAGGACAAAGAGAAAATACAAAGGTTTGTGGAAAATGAAGTCTGTGTGCGGTAAATTTTCCCATCTTTCAAAGAAGCTAAGCTATTTCAAAGAGTTTTTGGGATCCATATCAACTGTTTGGCTTCGAGGATTAAATAGTGATTTAGTATAGCCTGAAAATACGTTGGAGCCACATGTTGCTTATAAATGACAAAAAGTTATTATAGTAGCATTATAAGCCTAGGTTAATCTTGTGCAGGATTCCATGGACTCTTTCAAAACACCTGAAGTGAATATGTATGATGAACAATCTGGGAAATATTCATACTTGAGGTGTTGCACATATGCAAGATGTTTTGGGTACTGTATGGCAAAAAGGTTTTATATAAAACTTAGTAAAGAGTTAATTGATCTTCTGTTCTGGTTGCATCCCCCCATTACCTATTTCTCCACCACCACTCATTAAATTTCTCAGTTTTTCTTGGACACTGGTGAAATATCCTCCCATGTTAACACCCATGGGATGGAAAAGCCAGTTTTCATGAGTCAAATATACTAAACTGATTTTTTTTCACATGCTTGTCCTATATGTTGTTAATATGAAGAATTTTCTGAAAATTATTCTGACTTCACATATGCTTCATAGAAATAGCATGCAGAAAACATGTGGGCTAGGCTCACAGTTGACTTCCTTGGCTTTGGCTCTAGTTTTATATTTGAACTTTCCTTTTACCCCATCCAGATCTATCCCTTCTGCTGTTTCTGTTCTCAGAGAAAGCTAATTTTGTGTGGAGAAACGGCACGGTGGACTGATTCTCATTCAATGGAAATACAAATTATTTGATGCTTCATGATGCTCACATGTGCTTTCCTTCCCTCACATTCTCAAACTCCATTTCTTAGTTCTGACTTCTTGGCAAACAGAAAGATGAATGGTGGGGGCAGTGTTATTAATTTCATTTCTGTATTGCCCCACAGCTGAAGTGCTCTGAGAGGTTTACAACTGTCAATAAAAACAGATCATCATGTGACATTGGCCTCTCAACCAGTCGAATGTGTCTAAGGGGATTACAATCAGATGTACTGAAGCACTGATGAATGGAGAAGACAAGAGAGAAGCTACATGCATTTTTGTGTGCGTTACGATGGGGCACTATTGATCAGGACACACAAAATGAGGCTGTAGCAAATTAAAACTGAAACCTTTGCAAATGAGTAGGTTTTGAGTCAGATTTTAAAAGAGATGTAATCATTCTCAACTATATTTTCATGATTTTTAGCATGACTAAACAAAGGAATGCAAAACATTTAACTGAAGGATTGAATAGAAACTAAGAGAATCATGGTAATAAAACAAACCTGCTGCTGAGTAAATTATTTTAATTCCTTCCAGTTAGAGATCTGTGATGTTGGAATGGTGGTGATATAAATGCCAGTTAATCCATGTTTTTCAGAACTGTGTGTTTGTATGATGGTGAGAGCATGGGTGCAGAATTTTAGCTTCCCTTTTTTCCGCCCCCATGGCTGCCACATTTCAGTCTTATGGCTGCAAAGTTACTCCTGAAACCATGTGGACAAAGTCTGATAACATTTAAAAAATTGGAAGATGGGTTTGTATGACTGGAGAAAGAAAAGAAGCCATGGTGGCTTTTTTCCCACCTCACATGAACCAGTCATTTGCTGCTTCATTTCCTTAATTACCTGTGCTGGGTGCAGGTTGTCATGTCATCCATACCTGGTAAGGTCTGAGGAGGGTATGGCTTCCAAGCCACCAAAAAACCTGTAGGCTGTTCTAGGATTCCCTGGTGGCTTGCTTTCCCTCCCTGATGAAACCTGGCAAGTTGGCTTAGTAAGGTGCATGGTGGATGTGTGTGTGCCTTTCAAGTCAGGACAACCTTTTGTCCTTCCTTTTCCTTTGCTTGGAAAACCAGAATATACTGTGTCCAATTTTCAGGATTTATATCAGTGGTGTAATATATCTTCTTTTGGAGCAGAACCTGAATTGCTTAAGCACACAGCATTAACAGTACAATATATTAATATAGTAATACATTAATGTTTACTCTGGCATAAGTTCCATTGTAACTACTGGGCTTACTCTCTGTTTTATGTGTGAGAATTTTAACCAAAACCTCTCTTTAGCCTTTGCTACAACTCTGCAGTCTACTGCAAAGAATAGTATGCCCCAAATGTTGCTAGGGACATATATCCAGTGATTTCACTGATTTCAATACAGCTGTGCCCAGTAATCTGGTTGGCTAACTTCAATCTCATTTTGCCTTTTTACTTGAATCCTTATGGTCCATGAATACTAATTCTACAAAACAAGAATTCAGAATCTTAAAAAAGACAGATTAGTTTTGTTTTAACTGATTTTAATATACATCCTTGCTGAAGAATATGTAAAGAGTTTTGCGGATCAGTACAAGATTTATTTATTTATTTATTTATTTATTTCTTACCAGCATGCAAATGATGATGTTCGTCCATCATTTTTGATGAGGACCTTGACATCTAACGGGTTGTGAGTTGTCCACGGTGTGTCCACAGGTGGCTGATAAGGCCGATATGGGCACGGAGTGTTCTGCCACATGTCAGGCAGACATGTGTGGGCACCACTGTTGCAACGTTTGCAACTCTGGCTTTACGGAGTGCTCGCTTCTCTTGTGCTATGGTTGTCCTTCTGACTTCAGAAGTTTGGCAGCCTTGGTGGATCAGCGAGCACCATGTCGATCAGTCTTGTGCCAGGGTCTCCCAGGAGGTGATGTCAATAACCAGGGACTTGAGAGAAGCTTTCAGCATGTCTTTGTATCGCTTCTTTTGTCCACGTGCGATCGCTTTCCTTGAGACAGCTCACCATAGGAAAGCTGTTTGGGGATGTGGTGGTCTGGCATCCTTGCAACATGGCCTGCCCAGCATGTCTGGGCTTTCATCAGCAGGGTGTGAACTGATGGCAGGCCTGCTCTGGAGAGGACCTCTGTGTCTGGCACCTTGTCTTGCCACTGGATCCTCAAAAGTCTGCAGAGGCAAGTCATGTGGAAGTTGTTCAGTTGCCTAGCGTGCCTCCTGTATACTGTCCAAATCTCACTGGCATTCATCAGGGCAGTTAGCACTACTGCTCGGTAGACTTTAAGCTTTGTAGCAAGGCTTATTCCACGGTGGTTCCACACTTTGGTCTGCTGAATGCAGAGCTTGCCTTGGCGATTCTGCAGTTGACCTCGATGTCAATTGTCACTGCTCGGGAAAGTGAGCTGCCAAGGTATGTAAATTGGTCCACTGCTTGCAGCTTTTGTCCCTTCACTGTGATGGTGGGCTCTTGGTATTTATTGGGCTTTCAGAGCTGGCTGATGCCTCACTTTGATTTTCTCTGTGTTGATGAGGAGGCCGAAGTTGTCACATGCTACTGCAAATTTGTCCATGCTGGCTTGCATTTCCTGCTCTGATCCAGCATTCAGGGCACAGTCGTCAGCAAAAAGGAGGTCTCATAGCACAGTCTCCTTTATCTTGGTGACAGCCTGGAGTCTTCGCAGGTTGAACAGTTTCCTATCGGTCCTGTGTTTCAGGCTGACTCCCAAGGAGTTGTTCTGAAAGGCGTCTGTCAGCATGGCTGAAAACATGCAAAACAGGGTCGGTGCCAGTGTGCATCCTTGCTTGATGCCATTTGTGATGGGAAAGACCTCTGAAGCTTCTCCGTCGTCCAAAACATGAGCTGTCGTGCCGTCATGGAACTGATGTACCATCAGGATGAATCTGTCAGGGCACTCAAACTTCGACATGATGCTCCACAGACCTTCCCGACTCACAGTGTCAAAAGCCTTGGTGAGGTCCACAAAGACGGTATACAGTTCACGATTCTGCTCTTGACACTTCTCTTGGAGCTGTCGGGCTGTGAAGATCATGTCCACAGTGCCACACTCTTTGTGGAAGCCACACTGTGTCTCGGGTAGTAGACCCTGTTTCAGATGGTCAGTCAGGCGATTCAGCAACACACGTGCAAGGATCTTGCCTGCAATGGAGATTATCACAGACTTGTCGATTTCCTTTCCTCTTGTAGAGGTGTACGATGGATGCGTCTTTCAGTTCCTGAGGAATGGATCCTTGATTCCAGAAGGACTGGAACAGCTGAGTGAGTGTGTCGACAAGCACTGCACCACCTTCCTTATAGACTTCCGCTGGGATCGCATCAGATCCTGGGGCCTTGCCACTGGACAGCTGACTGATGGCCTGTAGGGTTTCAGGCTTTGATGGTGGGGCATCCAGGCTGTGGTTGATATCCGCCTGGGGCATTCTGTCAATCGCCTCATTATTGATGGAGGATGGGAGGTTCAGTACGGATTGGAAGTGCTCAGCCCAATGCTTTAGAATCAGAGTCTTCTCAGTAATGAGAGTTGCACCATCTGAGTCCAGTAGAGGGGAGCTCCCTGAAGGCTGAGGTCTGTACAAGGATCTGAGGGCTTCGTAGAACCATTTGGCATCGTTCCTATCAGCAAACTTCTGGATTTCATCTGCTTTGACACTCAACCAGGAGTCCTGCATCTTGTGAAGCTTGCTCTGTACAGTCCTACGAGCGGTGTTGAAGGCGTTTTTCTTCGCTGTTGACAACGGGTCATTCTGATGAGCACGGTGAAGGCGGTGCTTTTCGGCAAGTAAGGCCTTGATCTCTTCATCGTTTTCATCAAACCAGTCCTGCTGTTTCCTGTGTGAGGGTCCAAGAACCTTTAGTTCAGAAGAGTGCACAATATCCCAGAAGCATTCCCAGTCCTTCTCAGCATTTTCCTCTAATTGCAGCTCTGAGAGTTGGTTGTCAAGAGCTTCTGCTAATGAAGCTGCTGTGTTGGGGTTCCTCAGTTTACTGACATTGATCTTTTTCATCACAGCTTTGTTTCCCTGTGGACGTCTGTTAGACTTGATGTGAAGGCTTAATTTGGAGATGATGAGTCTGTGGTCAGTCCAACAGTCAGCACTCGGCATGGCCTTGGTCACCCTTACATCCTGTCTGTCTTTCCTCTGCACGATGGTATAATCAATGAGGTTCCAGTGCTCGGAGCGTGGGTACATCTAGGACGTCTTTTTGTGAGTGGGCAGGTGGAAGATGGTATTAGTGATGATCAAATCATGAGCCGCACATGTCTTCAGTAGTAGTAGGCCATTGCTGTTACATTTGCCGATTCCATTTTTTCCAATGATGCCATCCCAGGCAGAGTGATCAGATCCTACTCTCGCATTGAAATCGCCAAGTAGAATCAGCCTGTCAGTGCGCTTCATGGATGAGAGTAGGGCATCGAGATCTTCATAAAACTTGTCCTTTACTTCATCTGGATTCGTCATTGTGGGTGCGTAGGCTCTGATCAGAGTGGCTTGCTTTCCTCTTGGTAGTGGGAGATGCATTGTCATGAGTTGGTCGTTCACACCCTTGGGAAGACTGGTAGGTATGGGGACAAGATGATTCTTAACCGCAAAGCCAACTCCAGATTCACAACGTTCATCACTGCTACGTCCCCACCAAAAGAATGTGTAACCACCTCCTGTTTCTGTGAGCTGACCTTCGTTGGCTAGGCGAGTTTCACACAGGGCCACAATATCAATGTTAAATCTTGTGAGCTCTCTGGCGACCAGGGCTGTTCTTCTTTCTGGTCGATCTGCTGAGGGGTTGTCTTGAAGCGTGTGTACATTCCATGTGCCAATAGTCAGTGGTGTTACCTTGCGTTTGCATTTTGTTTGCAGTTTTGTTGTTCAACCGCATAAGATGGAATTCCCTCCAGCTGGCCAGGATTCTGTGAAGCAAACAATGTTTAGGGCACCTTTTCTAGCCCCTTGCTCTTGCTACAGAGGTGAGCAGTGCGGTCCTAAAGAGGGCTGCTCAGTCACTCAGGTAGACACTGAATCCAGCTGTTGCTTTGGTCAGCAAGAAGACGACCATTAGACCTGAGCCGCCTGTGTGCAGGTCTGCGGCTACAGCTCCCAGTGTATCCACACCTGCTGCTTCATCGCTCTCCCATCACCACAGGACTTTGAGGTTTACTAGAACTGAGGAAGTCAAGACTTGTGCGTGGATTGGATTAAAGTGAAGGAGAGGTGCGCATAGTCAGCCTCACTCTCTCTTCCCAGAATCCATCTTGCTCCAGTGGCAGCACAAGAGTCAAGACGTTTGGAGATGGACTGGGCACAGTGGTTGACCAGGGCGTCTTCGTGTCTTGCCGTGCTCTTAGCGTACCACAACGCTTGCAGAAACCGCCTTCATGAAAAATAACCAGTGGGCAGAAGGACTGTTGCCCATGTTCTGCCAAACCCTATGTTGTTGTTGTTTAGGTTCAAGATAAGAAGCAAAGTATTCTTTAATGAATATAGTGTTTTAGGAATTAAGCATCTCACTACTTCTAAAATGTCTCTAATAATTTTGCTTGTGCTCATTGCTATATTGAATATTATACTTAGATCTCAATAGCCATTTGTAATTTTGTAGGGTGTTCATCCTAATTTTTTTTTCTCTGTTGCAGGAGAGATTACTGTAAGCAAAATATGGAATGGGTTTCATTTGGGACTGAATCCAGCCAAACAAACAGTATTGACAATAGCTTGAAAATCACCAGTTAGCAGTTTCTTCACGCTCCAACACTACACAGCACTTTCCAGAGAGACCTCATTGTGTGCAAGAAATCTGCTTTACAAATCTGCCTCGGTACCCTACAGCTTTGTCTCATTAAATACTTACAAAAGAAAAACCTATCTACAAAAGTTCTTGGGGAAAATGGCATTAGAAGAATACCTGTGGATGGTCATTGTGGGTTTTATCATTGCTTTTGTTTTAGCATTCTCTGTTGGGGCAAATGATGTTGCCAATTCTTTTGGTACTGCTGTGGGCTCTGGTGTAGTTACTTTGCGCCAGGCCTGTATTCTTGCTTCTATTTTTGAAACTACGGGTTCAGTGTTGCTAGGAGCAAAAGTAGGTGAAACCATTCGTAAAGGCATAATTGATGTAAATCTGTACAACAACACTGTGGATCGACTAATGGCAGGAGAAGTCAGTGCAATGGTTGGTAAGTAACTGTTTTTAAAGTATATAATTAGCTATCTTTATTGTCTTCAACTTAGCATATCTCTGTGATTTCCACTCCTCTTGATCACATTTCTTAATATCAAACACAGAAATCCAGTAGCTTGTCTTTCAGACATTCACATTTCTGTATGTATACATTTGCTGTTATGGGCTACTGAAGTTGATATAGATCAGCCTTCCCCATTCTGGTACCCTCCAGATTTTTTACATTTCATCTCCCATCAACTCTTGCCAACATAGCCAGTGCTCATGAATGACTGGAGTTGTAGTCCCAGGCATCTGGGGGACATCAGATAGGAGAGGATGGGTGCAGGTGTTGACCACTGTTGAGATTTCTGTAGTGTTAAGAAACTGGAAGCAGATCATGGGAGCGAATTGTTTCCATTTCCCTGTACAGCTTTCCTCTTCCTTTTTGTTAGTACTAGCCTTAATTGCAGTTGATGCCAATACAATTCCCTTTAACTGTGCTTTGAAATCAGGATTTGAACCTGGTTAAAAGAGAACCTGGCCATCATTTATTACAATTAAAATCAGTTCTGATCTTCCACTTAACCAAGGTGAGAGGGAACTCTTACTCCCATTTTCTCTTCCCAATCCATAACCTGTGTTAAAGATCGAGCATATTAATGTCTGCACTGAGTCTTATTTTGGCTGTTCTTGCCTTAAGTTATATGTTTCAGAAAACAGTTATTTCTTGTTTGATTTTGTATTTTTGTGATGTTATAGTACATTTCTGTTTTGAGAGAGGAAAAGAAATGTAGTATGTACAGTGCATGATACCCTATGCTATCAAAATAAATGCATATTTTGCCAAAAGTGTTAGAATAATAGTATGCAAGAACAGAAATAACTGCATGATCTTAAAGGTTTATATACAAAAAATGGTTGTAATAATATGCTATTTGTTGTCTTAGGACATATTCATTTGCAATTACCAATACTTTTAAAATATCTTTTATTTGTATATGTGTGATTTTTAACACAAGACAAAAATAATTCCAAAAGGATAGATAATAGTTTTCTAGACAGCCCTAATTTTATATATTCATAATAAGATTAAACGGTACAAAAATTCCACCTTGGATATTTTCATATCATAGAGTTAGCGAAGAGACAAAGTAGGAGAGAACCATAAATAGCTGGTGGACTCTGCTTATCTTTCTGGGTCACAAATTGCATAGCCTATAGCAGCGGTCCTCAAACTTTTTCAATAGGGGACCAGTTGAAAGGTTGCAGTGACCGTCGCAGGCCGGTGAGGTGGGGGTACCTGGGGGCGCAGACTGGTGAGGTGCTGTCGAGTGAGCAAGCGAATCCAAAACCATCTCCAAGCGAGCAAGCCACCACCTCCCCACCTGTGCTGCAAGGCAACGGCGAGCGCACATGTATGGAAGGTGGGTGGCGGCAGCTTGCTCGCTCAGAGACCATCTCTGAGTGAGCAAGCCACCGCCCCCTTGTTCACGCAGCAATCATGCACATGGGTGGCGAACAGCGGCGCGGGCTGGATGGATGGCCATGGCGGGCCAGATCCGTCCCGCGGGCCATAGTTTGAGGACCCACGGCCTATAGTAACATCAGTTCTTGTCTTTATCTATGATTAACGCCAATGGGACATGCAGCAAGATATGGATTTGGATCTTTTCAATATATTGCAGCTTCCTAGGAATTGGGAGGTATTTATATTACATGTGTTAAAATAGCATATAATTTCATTTATTTAAAGCATGTGTGGCTTGCTCTTGAGCCAAAATATGCACTTTACAAAAATATGACAGAAAAGCAAATGGAGATGAAGAGGGAGGACTGGGAAAAGCAAATGGTCTTTCATTAAGTTTAATAGGATGGCCTCATTTACCACTGTTCAAACCTTCTGGAAATGAATGTTTATACTATGAAAATGTAATTTCATAAGGAGCTATGCACGCTTGTGTAAAGAGCATGATGCTGACACTCTCAGAAAAAAAAATCCAGAACCTTACATATATTCATGCCCTCTTAACAGAAACAGGCTGATGAATTTTCCACTATAGGTTTTGTGCTTTCTTCTATGCTTGAAGGGGACTATGCAAAACAAGAGCTAGTATTCAGAAGTGTGGAAAACCCAAAGTAGTAATGCAATTTATTTGATTATATTTATGTGGAGAGAAGAGTTATATTGTCCAAAGGTTTATAATATTTCTAGCAAAAGGTCCAGTTCACATTGTTCAACACTGTTACTGCTTGTCTTGTTAAAACGACTGGGCCCACTTCTCCCAAAATATAGCATTTCAAGGTTCTTACCTTAGAATCTGCATCCCTTAGATTAATAACTTAGAAGAAAAGTTATTCTTCCTTGTCTCTCTGCATCACACATATAGGCTCTTTGCGCAGGTGTGGAGCTGTTTTCAGGAAGATTCCAAAGCTGATGAATTAGTATTTGGCTGGAGCCCAGCCTCCAACACTCCAAGCATGAAGGTGGGGCTCCCACTGAGACTTCAGTTCTTCTTCAACTGCCATTGTAAGCGAATCGGGAAGGTCCTCCTCCAACTTACCTTGGGAATTTGCTCTTCTTTGTGACTCTCGGCCTCCTGATCTTGCCAGGTTTTCCTCTTGTAATTATCTCTTCAATAGAAGCAAAAATGAAGCAAAACAAAAATTTAAAATTTAAACTACAGGAGTACACAGTGGAAAAGTCTTTGGGTGTTAGTTCCCTATGCTGCCTCTTGCCTCATTGAACAGACAAGATGGCTCTGAAGGCCCTTTTCCACAATTGTACCACATGTGGTAGTAAACTTTCTTACAGACGGTGACTTCCTTGGCCTCTTCTGTTTGGAAGAGTCTCATGTTGTCGATTCTTGCTACCACTGCCAAACTTTCACTAAGCAGGCAAGGAAACACCAATTTGACCGGCTAAAAGCCGAACTGTAGAGCTGTGCCCTGCACGCAAAAGAACCCGAACTATCTACATCTGGGTCTCCAATCCCTACAACCACGAATGAGACCTTAGCCCCCCCCCCCCCCCCCCCAACAAAAAACCCCAAAAAAAAAAAAAAAAAGAAAACAAAAAAAAAGGAAAAAATATCAAAAAACCACAAGGGGAGGATTAAAAAGTCCCAGAAAAAAA
>NW_025336100.1:2091324-2193848 GCF_004798865.1 Varanus komodoensis | reverse complement strand
GCCGCCTGAAAACCCGAATTGTGGGTGTTGCCCCCACACAAAAAAACCCACAAACTCTCTCCCTGGGGCTCCCCCCCCCCTACCACCAAGAAAGACCCCCCCCCCCCCCCCCCCCCGCCACCAATTAAAATACCCTAAACAACAGAACAGAAGGAGACAGAGAAGAAGGCAAAATTGTCTAAATCTCTCAAGGGGAGCATTAAGAGTGTCCAGAAACACATGGACCTTCCACTGGCTACTGGCCTCCTGTGTGCTATAGACACAGTGCCACCACAAGAACAGAGTCACTCTTCTTCTCCAACACAGAAGCAAACACAGGAGCCTCTCTCCCAACCCTTGAAAAACACTTTGGTTTCAGAAGAGGTGATTCATGATCCATCTCCAGTTCCTCTCCAAGAACTAGACCATCCTTTGGTATGGAGGCAAGCCTTGCCAGTACATTCAATCCTGAGTGTCTTCCTTCAGTCAGAACAACATAGATACCACCTTCATTCTTGCTGTCGACCACCTGAGGCTTCACATAAAAGACACCAAACTCCCCTGCGACACCAAGGGAACTTCAATACCAACTATTATGTAGAACAATGAGGTCCCATCAACTCCAGACACAAAGGCTCCCATTGGAGTCCATCAGGATCAAATCAACATTCTCTACTGGAACCTAGCCTCACTGCTCCTTTTTCTGAGCCTATACTCAAATCGACCCATGCAAATCTTCTTTGTGAAAGGCAGCCTCCCTCTAGTTTGCAACATCTGTTGACCACATTGACCAAACTGAACATCATTCAGAGCAAGAACATTACACTTCAATCTCTGCCATCTCCTCTCCAAACCAACATTCAGATTTGTCATTTCATGCATTGGTACTGACCCTATATTTCCCTCAGGCACCAGAGGACTCGGGCTTTTTTTCTACCCAAGTTCTATGCATGGCTCACAGTCTCAGGCTCATCCCCAGACAGGAACCCACCAGGGCAAAGAACCCAGTCTTTGAAGCTGTCCATGCAGAGTCAGGTGGTCCAGGCACTCTTTCATTTTTACCTACCCTGCTCGATGCAGTATACCATGAATGGAAATCCCTTGCATCGGTGGCCCCTCCAACTCATCGACTCAAAAATATGTATCGAGTTCAAGAGAAGGTTGCTGAATTTCTTTTTCAACACCCTCAACCTAATTATTGTTGAATCTTCTCAAACTCATTCTAGAAGGAAACATGCCATACCATCAGACAAGGAAGGCAGGCACCTCAGTGCTGTTAACCGCTGCTTCTATTCCTCTGCTGCCTTCTCTATAAAGATGGCTAACTAGCAGGCCACCATGGCTAGATACCACCTTATGCTTTGGGATAGAATCTCATCCCTATGCATTTCTTTACCTAAAGGTGCTCAGGACCTAGCTAATGGAATTAAGAATGAAGCCATTCACCTGGCCAGACAAGCGATCCACACAGCTCGACTCCAGGCTGAATGTGGAGCAAGAAATATGGCAGGGGCAATAGGGCTTTGTTGCTTCTCCTGGCTTCAATCTTCTGGTCTCTCTGATGAGGCAAAAATGAGACAGAGGCCTCCATCCTTTTTAGGGACCGTAGCGTATCTGGAATAAAAATCAGGAGTACTAGGTGGTACACATTCTATAGCTCCCTTCTGGAATAAGGTGATTTCATCTAGGGGAGGGGTGGATGAGCTAGTTTGCTTCAGTACTGTGAAGTGAGGGCCTCTGTCCTATCCTTGATATCATCTCCCTCAATAAACATACAAAACTCTCTAAAAACCATCCTTCCACTACTTTCTCAAGGTGTATGGTTCACATCTGTTGACCTTAAAGATGCATATTTTCATATTGCAGTTGAGGAGTTTTACATGCATTTCCTCTGCTTTCAGGCACATGAACAACCCTTTCAATTTACCATTCTCCCTTTTGGCTTAGTAACAGCATCTCACATATTAACGAAATGCATGGCTGTCAGTTGTGCCTATCTTCGTCTAAATGGTATCCATGTATACCCTTACTTAGACTCCACAGTGGTGGTGGCCTGCAACAGCTGCATATTAGTAGCCCTGTTAGAAGAAAAAGTGAGAGCACTGGAGCAGCAAGTGTCAACCTTCCAGATAACTAAAGAAAATAAAGGGTTTTTAGACAGAGCAGAGGAGCTGCAATGGCAAAATGTAGTACAGAAGCAAGAAGAGCATCAGCAAACTGAGGCAGCATAGGAGAACCCTGAGGGAAGGGAAAAAATGAACAGGGTGACAGTTTAGATGCAGAAAACTTAGAAAACACTTTACACCCATGGAAGCATTGGAACTCTTGAACCACTTTAAGTTACATAAAGGAATGTGTGAAAAACCCACTGTGAAAGAACTACACTACACACTGCAACTCTGAAACTGTCATTCTTTGAGTGGTCATTTATGCAAGCACACAAACCTGCCTGCCATTCCATCTTGGTGTTGCCCTATGTGTACCAGCTGCTCTCTGAAATGGACAGAGGAGCACAATCTTGGTCTCATTGCTTCAGAACTGAGGACCAGGTATGAGCCCCTCCATCATGCCAGGGCATGCCCAGGGGAGGGGATCCAGCCAGATACTAATTAATCAGCTCTGGAATCTTCCCTAACTGGCTCCACACATGTCGCAGAGCCCATGTGTGTGAATGCAGAGTTGACTGTGCAGAAAATGACAGTTACAGGTAAGTAACCTGCCTTTCCTTAATGTCTTCTGTTAATGACTTCTGCAATACTCCCTTGCAGACCAGCCTAGCTAGCCTGCTTTAACACTATAAAGATTGTATCTATTAGCCTCTGGTCTTGATTTGCTTGTGGGAGGTGGGCAGGAATGGTCTCTAACAGATTGATTCCAAACGGAATCTTTCTTCTCCCTTGCCAAAAAAAAAGAAAACTCCACCTTCAGGGTGGCTTTCACTGCCTGTGGTCTAGACAGTGAAAATGCCACTGTCAATTGGTCTGATCTTTTGTTCTGAGGCTGGGCAATGTGACTGATTAAATTACACCCCTCTTCCTTGGCTTCTGATTGTTCAACGGTGTCTCTCCCCACTCTGCCCCCCCCCATCCCGTGCCCCAAACTAAGGGTGGTTGAGTTCTCACCAGCTGCTTGGCCTTGGCATTCAGCTAAAAATTCTGGCCCTGCCTCTTCCAGTTCTAATTCAGATTCTGAGGTAACAAACATGGAATGCTGTACTTCAAGAGAAGCAGGCCCAGTCCTTACAGCTGTGTAGGTTTAACGTTTGGAATGCAGTGATTGATGGATTGGCAAGCTGCCTTAACAAACAGTGGACAGTGTAAGAAAACAGCATTATTCCATCTCTGTAATATATTAATATGCATTAGGACAAAAATATTACGGAGTTAAAATAATCTAGATTTATTGGGAATAAGTAAGATACAGTGTTGTTTAAGCTGTGTAATTCGTTCCAGAAATGTTCTGTGCCTATCCATGTATAAAAACATTATGAAGTGCTTGCTATAGATTAAGATATTTGTCCTTTCAAAAATGAAAGACTAACATGTTGTAAAAAGTGTTTGATTGTTTATATCTCCTCCCCTCTTCCCTTTTAACTTTTAGGATCTGCTCTTTGGCAGTTAATTGCATCATTCTTGAAGCTCCCCATATCTGGAACTCATTGCATTGTAGGTGCCACCATTGGATTCTCATTAGTTGCAATTGGTACAAAAGGAGTCCAGTGGATGGAACTTGTAAAGATTGGTAATTATCGTTTTCTTTTATATATAGAGAGATGTGCACAAATGCTCATTGATTGGAAAGAACATTCTAGAAACACAATCTTATAATGTAATTATGTTTATTCAATAACTGCTTTAGATAAACTTGGAAATCAGTGGTTTGCAATCCTAGTTTCAAGAGCTTCCTCAAATCATAGTTCTCCAATTCAGATATAACAGCATAGTATGGTTTGATTAGACACAAATGTGATGCATTAAGTTTTGCAGGAGGGTAAAATGTGAATTGAAAAGGAATGCTTGAGTCCATGGCAATCTGTGTTCCAAGCCTGTTTGATTATACACTTTCAGAACTAGGGTATACACATTATAACTAGAAGTAATAAACTATGGCTCAGTTCGGTTGTCATAGAATCTGATTTTTAAATTAGGTTTTGGAGATGTCCATACCTCTTCCCATAGATACACTTAATTCAAAGGATGATTTCTGAATTGCAACTTAACTTCAGGCTATGCTTTTCAGTAATGGTTTCTAAGCAAGCTTTTTTCTTTTAATTTATTATAACATTTCACCAAAACAAAATAATAAAAAGAGAAAAGAATTGTAATAGCACAGATTGACAATATCAGTTTCAGTATATGTATTTGAAGAGTGATTGGTGGTAGGGAGAAAAATACAGCTTTTTAAGAATTACTTATACATTTCAGCAAAAGCAAACCAAATATCCACATCTGTATGCATTTGCAAGTGGTCTCTGTATACTGTCCATTCAAACGTTGAAAGCATTTTTATATTCTCAATATGCTACATTATAGGAAGAAGCATTTATCCCTCAAATGGGTGTATTTGCACAGCATAGGAACTTGTTTACAAATTAGCTACCTGCTCTGGGTTGTTCTTGGACCAACCTATGATAAGCTGGACAGATGATTAGGTTTGCAGTGGGTTGTGCCCATCATTTCTCCATAGTCGTCTTCCATCTGAAACTGCTTTTCTCTTCTCGCTACTCTGTTTGTGCCCTATTTGCAGTTACTGCTGCAGCTTTCCCCAACTTTTGCAATATTTTCATACTCTCTGCAAGGTGACAGCCACTCTCTCCATCATGGGATGGAGCAAATGGGTGTTGGCACCAGCATGACTTAAATTAATCACCCTCAGTGATCTCTGTAAAAAATAAAGGCAGCAGCGTGGGGGCAGAACCTAAGACGAATATAAGAATAACCATGCTGAATCTGGCCAATGGCCCATCCAGTCCTGCACTGTATTCACATGAGCAGAAAAGTCCTTGTGATTGCAGTAGGGACAAAGGACAGGCCAGTTTCAGCTGCCAAGTCCCTTGGGATACCTTCTGGGGTTCCAAGGGGAAAGAAGGAAGAACAACCCATAGTGATTTTGATCATCTTTTGGGTACACTGTAGATTGTTTCATCTTATTTACTGTGCCATGCAAGTCAGCATCTCCACTCAAAATTAATTCATACTTTGACCATTTAATTGTATAACCACACAAATCATCAAAAGCAGCATTTTAAATGTTAATACTATGGAATTTTATTTGGCCAGGGCGGCTTATTTTATTCTAATGTATATATTTTAATTGTTATTGTCTTAATTTATTGTGTATTTTATTCTATGCTGTGAGCCGCCCTGAGGCTTCGGCAAGGGGCGGCATAGAAATGTTTTAATAAATAAATGAATGAATGAATGAATGTACTTAGTATTCCAGACCAAAACTGGAACAGATTATTGGTGTTTCAAGTTAAATATTAAAAGACCATCCACTCAATTTTAAACAATCGTGCATGAAGGCACAGATACTAATATTCTAATAGCACATACTAGGGGGTTCCAAACATAAATCAGATACCAGTGAACAAAGTGGATATCCCTGTCTGGTACTTCTCCCAAAGTTGAAAAAAAAGTCAAGAAGGTGCCATTGGTCATAATTCTGAACTCATAACTTGGTTCTTGGGATTGAATTTAAAATTCAGACCCACTTCTAAAATTCTGTGGGAAAGCTGAAATATTCAAAATAGCAAATATAAATTTCGTTTCAACATAGCAAATATAAATCCAGAACAGGATTAACAGCCTAGTCTGTTTTATCAGTATTGAAAACTATCAGTCAGGAGTGGTTTAAGATTATCAGCCACTTCTCTATGCTTAATAAATCACACCTGATCAGCTTAAACCAGTATTATAATATTAGTGCAAAATACTGGCCAGAATTGCAGTTAATATTTTAATATCAAGACTAATTAAAAGAATAGTGTTCCTTTTCATAAGTGTCATCCTTACCATAATTGGTAATCATTGTAATATAAGCATAATTCATTGATACAGCAAGGAAACCCAGTTCAAATAGCTTTGGAATTAACAGGTTGGAAGATACCCCATGATTGGAGACCTGGTCTGACCAGTTGACATCTCAGTATTCATATTCATAATTGCCTTAGTAGAAAAAGAAGCTGAGAAAAAGAGGCATCCATGTCCTGCTGTAATAGTTCACTACTTATACAATTGAGAATAGAATTTTAAATACTGTGAGAGGCATACATAATACTGTTCTCACTTTCATTACCTGAAATGACACGTAGATATTTTTGCTCTTTAAGATGGTGTGCCAGAGTCTTACCAGGATGTTCAGCATTTTCCTAATGTATTTATTCAGACAATTCTGATTAGCTGTCATCATTCATTGTTGTTTCATGCTATCAAGTTATCTCCAACTTATGGCAGCCCTATGTGTGAAGTCCCTCCAGAATGTCTTGTCTCAATAGCTCTGCTCAGAAAACTAACTGAAGTTAACTGCAATTTAGACATTATTGCAAATTATGAAAACAATCTAGAATAGTTTGGAAATTCATCAGTTTCCATGTCTGAATTAAGCCATTGTATGCCTGTAAATACTGACTTGGGGATATCATTCATAATTATGTTTGCCCTGCTTATGGAATAATAAGGCTTCAGAGAACCACCTTTGACCAGTGTCCCACTCTGGGCTCAAAGTTTATGGTGACTTCCCAAACTGAGAACCAGATCTTTTTCAAATACAGTGTATTTGTGCTGAAAAGATAAAGACAGAAATCTGATGTGATAGCTGAAGATCTGCACATTTTTCTTGGTGGATGTCCAGCAAAAGGTAGGTTAGGATCCATCCTTCAGAAGTACTGTGAATTGCTCTGTCTCTGAAACTAATAAAGCTTGTAGAGAATTAGATAGTGTTAGATGGGCATCGAGTGGGGGGGGGGGTCCCCACTGCATTCTATGGATTCTTTTAATAGTCATGCAGAACAGTATTGCCTTTAAAGACTTCATTGATTAGAGCTTGCATAATTTCCTAGTGTTGCTTAGAGGTTTCAGAAGAACTCTGCAGAGATTTAAACCTTGATACTTACTATGAGTATCAGTGTAACTATTTCCATGGACAGTATTATCTACACATGGTCCCAGCAATGGTCTGAATGTTTTTCCCATTCTGTTGAGCTTTTGCACAATTATTTCAAAGTAAAAATTTATGTGGAATAATCAAACTGAAATTAAGCACTTTGGATCCCCACTAATTTCTGCACAAGTGATACAGATGCATACTTAGTGCTCTCACTGATATCAATGGGACTTAAATATTCTTCAGCTGAATTGTGCCAAACTTAGGGGGGAAAAGCCTTAACCCACTTCCTGCAGTCTAGATTAAAACAACAGCAAAGTTCATTGTCAAAAGATGGGATTCCTTTATTGGGGTAGGATTTTGCCACTTACTGAACATTTTATCCATTTTTTTATTCAGTTGCTTCTTGGTTTATCTCCCCTCTGTTGTCTGGTATGATGTCTGGTGTGCTGTTTCTGCTGATTAGATTCTTCATCTTAAACAAGGTTAGTGGCTGAACTGGCAGTCCCTGTTCTTGCTGGTGGGATTGTAGCATGTGGGACAAATGTAACATTCTTCTCCCCTTAATCACCAGAGTTATCACCCACACAGTCATAATCCATTCCAAAAGTTGTCATATCTGTTTCCATTTATGCAAATATTATATTTATATCCCACCTCTTTCCATTCCAAGAACTCAATATGACTCACATAATACGCCTCTTAATCTTACCCTCACAACAACAAACCTGTGGGGAGGTCAGGCTGGGAGTCTGTGACTGGCCCAAAATCACCCAGTGAGCTCAATGGCTGAGTGGAAATTAGATTACCTGAGTCCCAGTTCTGCACTCTTAGCCACTATACCACACTGACTCTCATAATAGATTCATAATTTATATTTTTTAGCTTTAAAAATGTCACAAAACTCTTATTTTTACTGAACAAACAACAGAGTACTCCTTGGGAAATTGCTAGATAAACTATGGCTCATTATGACAGGAATGAACCACAACAAGACTCATGCTTGAATGCTCCCCCTTCACCCTATGGTTTTGGTGGTAGTACAAAAGTGCAGTTAATAAAAACAGAAGCTAAAAGTTTCTTCCTGATCTTGAGGTGCCTCTGGAAGATGAGAAGGGAGTTTATATCGGTTTTGAATACAACAAATACTGCTTTCAAAATGTGCTAGGCTCACAAAATGTATTTCCTGTTCTATAACAAGAATTTACAGTTTTTTCCATATAATTTTGCCATGAAAATTAATGGATTGCAATGTGAAATTTAAAAAAAGAACATTCTGTAATTGTTTGTAAGATATTGGAATGAGGTGATATCCTGGCAGCCCATGTTAGCCTGAGGGGAAACAAAAAAAGGGGGGGGGGAATAAGAATAGAGGTGGTCCATGTAGGAATACCAGAAGTTTCCAAAGACAAAGCATTTGAAAAAGCATCATTTCTTTGATCTTCTACTTCTTTCTGCAGTTACAAGTTAAGGAATAACAAGCATAGACTTGTATTTTGCTCTGAAGTAGGTGCTTTTGTATTTGTCATTACTGTCTCTCTTATCATGAAGAATCAGCTGAAGCTGTCTTTTGTAGTTCATGAAGAATCAAATGAAGCTGCCTTTTGTGGTTCTTAAAATTAACTCATCCAGCTGTTCATTGTGTTGTCATTCTGTTCGAATTTGTGACTACAAAGGTTCATTACAAAATTAAGAAGCCAACATTTTCCTTTCATTTAGTGTGACCTTTGTGTGTGACCAGGCTGAAGTAACTTCCTCACTGAAGTGTGAGCAACATTTTTTGATGTTGACTATATATGTTGCAATACCCCCAGAGTTCTAATATTCATCCTATGTCTTCATTATGCAGGAAGACCCTGTACCTAATGGTCTCCGTGCTCTTCCAGTATTCTATGCTGCTACAATAACAATTAATATGTTTTCCATAATGTACACTGGTGCCCCAGGTGAGTAGTACCTGACATAACAAGTTTATTATGGAAGCACTATATTGGCCTACTGACACATACCAAATACTTTCCATTCTGTATACTTGGGAATAGATGAAGCACAGTAAAGAGGATGTAAATGCTGCAATAGACACCTTGCTTAGGAATATTGTAAAAGTGGGAACTCACACAGAGTAGTTCATGGAAAAGCAAGAGAAGTTCTTCATAGTCTCTGTGCATCATACTTATGGGATCTCCATCTGCATGGAGCCTGTTACCAGAGACTATATGTGTGAATGCACAGATGACAACTCAAAGAACAACATTTACAGGTAAGCAACCTGACTTTGTTGTGTGTTCTAGCTATCCTAGGCCTCTTAGGACAATGTATGGGCCACTTTACTATGGCTTGCTTATTCCCTGGTGCATTATGGTGCATTCCAGCAGCCATTTTAAATATTCAAGCCATGGTGTGCAATTCTGTGGTTGTCCGAATAGTACAAATTGGAGCTGAACAACTCTCATATAATCTATGGATTGTTTTAGGGTTGTGCAAGCCACCATTGCTCGATTTAACACATCATAAACCACAGTGACTGCCTACTGCAGCTTGAATATTCACAGTGGTGGCTGGTATATGTTGCAGCTCCATGGTGCATATGGTACAAATCAAGTCACTATGTAGAGGTAAACCCAGGTTTACTATCAACATGGAATTGTAACAGTTCGCAACTCTTTGATAAGTGTTCTAGTATAGTGTAAACATGTTTGTCACATTTTTATCTGAAGCACTCATTTAAAACAAAAAATTAAAACATTTAAAACAATCATAGTTGTCTCTGTCCTGTTTCTAAAAGAGAAATATTTTAAAATATAGTTCAAAATATACATGTTCACTGGCAGAAGTCAACCTTCCCTCCTCCCTTTTTTCCCCAGCCTGGTACCTGGTAATCATTCTATATTGTGATATAAGGTTGCAAACCAATGTGAAATAATGAAATTTAATTCTTTCCCCCTTTCAGTTCTAGGAATCAGTCTTCCTATATGGGCAATAGCACTGATATCAATTGGTATATCACTAGTATTTGCTGCCTTAGTCTGGATATTTGTGTGTCCATGGATGAGAAGAAAAATAGCAAGTATGTCTTTTGTGGGGAATGAAATGCATCTGGCTTAAAATCTTATAACTCTGGATATGCTGTTATATTTTCTTACTATTACAAAATATAGTTTGATTAACTTTTTTTTTTAATTGTGATTGAGTCACTGGAACCCAAATGACCAAACAAAAGACTATGATCCAAAGTGCTTATTTATACCCAATCTTTTCTCATAATAACTTTCATTCAAATGATAAGAGTTAATGAGTGGCAGGATTCATAGTCTTTACTTGCACCCAATGTGACCTCTGATTTGTTTTTAATTCTTCAAACAGATTGTTATGTTGCATCCTAAACTGACAGTAGAACTGATTTTATTTTCAAAAATCACTTGCCTGTGGCAGGTAGAAGAAATGGTGCTTGAGGAATACAAGTCCCATCAACCCAAATTAGCTTCAAACTAGTTACATAACATTTTGGGTGCTGCTCAAAATATTTTACTTATTCATAGCATCTAAACTGCCTTGAGTTTGAGGAAGAGTGGGAGAAAGATTTAAGTTTTTGTGTTCCAACCTAGACACATGTGTTAATGGAAGCAAGTATTCTGTTTGTTAGAGGTAGATTCATTGCATGTATAAAAATTATTTATTTTTATGTGGCTTTACAACAGAGCAGAGTGCTATAGCACTGCAGTCATTTTATTGAAATGACATTGGGTACTTCTGATGTAGAATGGCTATTACATAGATAAAGAACAATCTTTAATAAAAGTTCTGTATTTAGGTCAGTTAAAGAAAGAAGGTGCATTATCAAAGATCTCTGATGAAAGCCTTGACAAAATTCAAGATGAGGATATGCCTGTCTTTAAAGAACTTCCTGGTGCCAGAGCAACTGATGAAAGTATTATTCCTCTTACTGGTTCTGTAACAGAAGAGGCTGGTGCATCAGATAATATAGCAAATGGCAGTCATCCACGTGTGCCATATGGTGAGATACCAAAAGCACAAAATGCTTTCCTTTATTTTCATGTATTTATTGTGAGCTGTTCTCTGGTACCTTGGTTATATCCATGGGTTGTATCCAGGGAAAGACTTCTGCTTGTGGAAACTCAGTTTTGGATTTAGCTTGCATAAACCATTGTATAACACATTATGATATCATTGAAACAGAGCAACTCAGAAAGGGTCTCCTGGACCATCTAGTCTGGCCCCCGGCTCCAACCGGCTCTGCTCATGACACGCCTACCATGTGCATGCCCAGCCTATCCATGAAACACCCTCACTGATGGGCTTCAACGACTTCCCATGGAAGCCCATTCCATACCCATAGGATCCATACCCTTGGGATCCTAACTGTCAGGAATTACTTCCTGGCATCCATCCCTGACTTTACTCACCTAGTTCCCCCAGACAGAGTAACTATTACAAGCAATTATTAAAACAAAACTATGACCTAGTGAAGAGAGTCCTTGGCCAGTCCAGGCCACAGCCCAGCAGACAAGTGACGATGTCAACTGCTGAGCATGGCTTTATAAGGATGCTGGCCCCACCTGTCTGCTTCCTCCTGGGCCTCTCTGGCCCTTCCTTTCCACTGCTCCGCCCCCCCCCCCCCCCCGCAAACCTTTGCCCAGCTCCTACATGGCCTTCACCAGTTCCCTGGTCCCAGTTTCTGCTGCTCCACTATTCTGCCAAGAGCCAAAAGAGCCAAATATCAATCATGGTTTCATAATTACAGGTGTTGCCCATGTTAGTCATTTTACGTGTTCTGATAGTGATTGTACATCTACCAGGTCAGGTGTGCCCAACTTTTTGGGTCATTTGGCACATTTGGAATTCTGGAAGTGCTGTGACAAAAAAGTTGTTATGGGTTGGGCTTGTCCATGTTTGCCAGGGCTGTATGGCACCAGCCTTCCTCCAAAAAATAAACTGGTGAGGCTAACAGAAAATAACTTTGCTAAGAACCCATATACTCATACAAGGCAGAGGCAGGCCCTGAGCTCCAAAGTACAAAGCCACTGTTTTGAATCCACAGTTTTCTGCTCTCTACACAAAACTAATGAGGCTCAGAGACAAATAACCTCATCAAGAAATGGCAGATCACATCTGAGTCCCCACAAAGCACAACAAAATACCCACACATAAACAAAAAATAGGGTCATACACATATGCATGCCCTAGAAAGGATCCCTCTAGAACCCTTAGGGTGTTTCTTGCTAATATCAGTTCACGTTTTACTTAGTCTTCTGGACTGCAGCCACCCACCAATTTTACTTTCTAAGAATACCTCTGGTGATTGTATGGGGCCCACAAGTATTCTTGAGAATGCAGACACACTGGAGGACAACGGGTTATTTTGTAACATGCCAGCCTCCTACTTAAAACTTTCTAAATTAAAATCCTTTAAAAATCCAGAAAGACAGGGAACCTGATGGGGGTGAAGAGAATGTCTATGGCACTAAATTTGAGACCCTAGTGCTAGTAAAAAAAACAGTTTTTCTCATACTTCTGCTTGTTTAACATTTGAAATAACCCTGTTGGTGTAAATGTAGCTGCCCAGAACACCTGCATCAGTACTTTGTTCCAATCTTTCTGATGTTAGAAATAAACCCAAAGTGAAAGAGTATGTAGTTCTGTCATGCTCTCCTCATGAATGCTCAGAGATTGCTTTGGCTTGTAACAGAGTTTTGAAAAGAACATACTTATACATTTATGTTATCCAAGTTATCTTACCAGCTACTTATGTAGTTTACTGTGGTTTCTGTTAATGATGATCCAGTTACCATCAAATTGATTTGTGATATACTAGAAACCTATAATAGTATAATCTTTTTTGGTAAAAAATTTAATGGCATCTTAAACTTAGATGTTGAATGATGTTTCATTAATATTTGAGCCTCTATATCTAACTGAAAGTGTTTTTGTATACACTAGCTTTCTTTCCTTCACTTAGGAATAATATTGGAGTAAAGCTTTAGTTTTTTTCATGCTCAACCCCAGTGACCTAATGGTTGAGTGGGGACTGAAGTCCAGCATTCTAACCAGTGAACAACGCTACTGTTGCTTATATTTTGTTACATATTAAGTTAAAATTGCTAACTTGAAATATTACAGACCCTGTGCCTCAAACTAAGAAATCTAAGTTTAAAGACAAAGCACATTGAGGAGGAAGGAAGAAAGAAAATCAGTCAAGGGAAGCGAGGGTGAATAGCTGTTAGAACAGATCAATAGGAAGGTTTCTCTTTTCCCCTGCCATGCAGATTGACTGGCTATGGCTACAGTCCAAGGAGGAGTGTTTTGACCAGGCAAGCTGTGGAAAGGTCCTTTCCATCTTCTATAAGCCACAGAATGACTGGTTGCTGCAAAATGTATGCTAGCAAATACAGATAATTGAAAAGTAATATTGCTTCAGCATTTTTGCTACCTGTCTGTCTTTGGTTACCTCTGAAAAGTAAGACTTTTCTTTGCTGTTTCAGGAAGGGCATTTTCAATGACACACAGTATGGTGAAATCACCTGTTTCCAATGGCACCTTTAATTTTGATGGTCACATGAAGAGTGATATACATGTATATCACACTGTGCACAAAGACTCAGGGTTGTACAAAGACTTACTGCACAAAATACATCTAGACCGAGGTAATGATGACAAGCCTGCACAAGAAAATAACTACAAGTTGCTACGACGCAATAACAGTTACACTTGCTACACAGCTGCCATATGTGGGATGCCAGTGCATTCTTCCTTCAAGGCTACTGACATGTCAACTCCAGAAGATAGTGAAAAGCTAGTTACAGACACAGTATCTTACTCAAAAAAAAGAGTTCGCTATGACAGCTACTCCAGCTACTGCAATGCTGTGGCAGAAGCAGAAATTGAAGCAGAAGAAGGTGGTGTGGAGATGAAATTGGCATCTGAGTTAGTTGATCCTAACCATCCCTCGGAGGATCCTGCAGAAGAAGAGAGAGATGAGAGAGACTCCTCAGAGGTCCACCTTCTTTTCCACTTTCTCCAAATTCTTACAGCTTGTTTTGGATCTTTTGCTCATGGAGGTAATGATGTTAGGTAGGTAATGAGAGCTTGCCTATGTTAATACTATAATTCAGTTTGTGAGTACTGTAATTTCTAGTAGTTGGGGATATATACAAGAAGCATTGTGGTTCATTGCAAATTCTCACTAATCCTAATATGTTTTTTAAAAAGCAATCTGCTCAAACATTTCCTTCATCTATAATTATGTACTCTTGCTACCCATTTGTGTGGGAAAAGAATATACAAATATAATCAGGTCTGAACTGTGGGTTCTGAGTTGGTTTTAGCCAGAGAACTGAAGTCTGAGCTAATTTTATTGGTATTTAGTGCTGAATTTCCTCTTTTCTCCTGCTGCGCCATTGTTTATCCATAGGAAAAGGTCACCTATAATTGCTCAGTTGTCTTCAGTGACCAAATGATTACTATTTTGCAAGCTTACCAATTTGCTATTTTTTTGTTTGTTTATAAAGAATGTTTTGAAGGACATGTTTTTGACACATAATGTCTTCCCATGTAAATTGGAAATCTGTTTTCCTTTCAAAATAACTTTCTAGGCTGGCTCCATTTTAATAGATTAAGAGCAGCTGTTGTGTTCCCCACTACTCAATTTATTTTTAGACTGAAGATTCATAAAGCTGAGTTCTTATGATAGGCTGATTTTACCTAAGTTCTTTTGCCTGCCACTAGGGCCAGTATGTGTTAGAAATCACAGACTGCATTCAGACTATTATAACTCTGCTTAATAACTCAAAATATTAATGAGACTTGGGGCTCTGCATGTAACCTTTTAATTCTCCTTTTACCTAGATGAGCAAACCACATTTTGCATATTCTAACTAGGAAATAATAGATAACAACTTCAAAACAAGACAAGATGCTAAACCATGGTTTGAAGTTGGTTTAATATGTTGGCTTGTTCTGAAGCTTTTAGTAGTTTCCTAGCTCAGATGAAACATGAAATTATAATTAATTGAAATGGTCCTTCTTTCTTTATTCCCTCTGGAAGGAGAAGAACCAAGAGGTTTTCCTGGCCAAAAGTCTTGTTCATATCCAAATTCTGAACGTATATATTGACACAAGTTACCACTAAGAGAATGCCTCAATCCTCACTTTCCCAATCCAAGTCAATAGTATGCACACTGGGTTGTGGCCCTGACTCACAGAGTGAGTTCTAATAAGCTATTGGACCTTGCAACAGAAATTGACTGTGGAATTCCAAAGTTCTATGGGAATTATATACAACTTAATACTTTCTACTTTAGGATAAATATTGATTTCTACCAATTTACAAATGTTAGACTATGGCCTGCAATTTTATGGCTCCACCCACCCAGTTCCCATTTTTAGAATTAACAGCCACATTGCCATTTCATGGGAAGGTAAATATTTTGCTAGAATATCAAGAATTTTATATATGAGTGTTTTAAGAACTCTCAAGTTTATTCCAAACTGGATGATATTAATTTGTCACAGAATTTGATTTATTGTCACAGCTAGTTTTTTTCAAATTCCTTGCCCTCAAAAAAGTGTTTCAGGTATGTATTTCTACCCAGCATCTTCTGTAATGAGAATTCATTCTACTTTTTTGTGGTTTCACTGTCCTCCCTTATCTGTAGGGGAGGAAAACACCTTTAGTAGCACAGGACAAAAGTTTTGTTGGGGGTTGAGAGATGTTTATGTTTCTGCCCACTCCAAATTCAAGATTGCGGTTTCCCTTGTTGTTTGGGCAGCATCTGTGCCAGCATGTGTTAGATGACTGGATGAAAACATGTTCAGGCTTGAAAGGATGGTTTGTGCTGGCTGTTTCTGTCTGCTTGGTTGGTTAGGGTCCTTTCCCAGCAGCCATGCCCAACCCATTGGGGATAAGGAGACTATGCAACAGGCCAGGGAACCAATGAGTACAAAACATTATTAGAGCTGGGGCATCAGGAGGATAGGAATGACTGCAGAGAGCTGCTGCTGATGATGATGATTTTTATCATTTGAAGCAGGGACTCTGGTTTTCAAAAGGTAGTGTTTTTTCAGCATTATATGTTTGTTTTACACATTGTCAGGCAGCACCATTGCCTTTTGCTCTAGTTGTGTATGTTGGCAAGGCACTTGCACTAAATATAGTCAATGCTAGTCTTTGGATCTAGGTGCCAATTTCTGGGTTCTGCGTTCTCTAGATTCCATTCTCCATTGCCAGTGTCCTGAGAAAGGTTTGGTTTGTTGACTCATTAAACTTGAACAATTGTGTTAGGCCATTTATGTTCTAGTAATCAACCAATTCTTGTTTTTTAGCTTTAAGTAGCAGATAGCATAGACATTGCAACAGCATATAATGGCCACGTAATATTCTTTCTATCTTTGGTTAGCAATGTTAGTGTTCTTGCTGTGATCCTGTGCTTTGGAAGTCAGTGTGTTAAAGGGTTGTTTTCTTACAGCGTATGCCAGTGGTGTCCAACCATTGGTCCATGGACCAGCACCAGTCCATAGGAGATTTCTTGGTGGTCCATTGTGGGGGGGGGGGCACATCCCACTTGCCACAGACCAGTGTGGGGACTGGCTGTGCCCCACCACTTCTTCCTCAGTTGGCATTGCATTAGTGGGGGTGTGCCAGTGCTGGTGGTAGGGCCAGGGAGGGAAGAGACAGCTGGCTGGGAGCCATGCTATGCCGGTTTCAGTATTTTGTTCTTTTGTTGGCATTTTTTGTTGCTCCTTTTCTGGTTGTTTTGGAGAATTTTCTTTTTTTGATATTGTGTTTGGAAGCTACTACATGAATACTGTATTATGTGTATGGTGCTTTTTTGTTTCTGCTTCATTGGTTCCCAAGGTGGTTTTCCTATTTTCATGGGTTCTCAGCTGAGGAAAGGTTGAAAACCACTGTTGTTATACCATGTACCACTTTTAGAAGAAGTTAAAAGATAAAATGTGCTCAGCTCTGGCTTTATGTAAGGCAGTCCAGACCAAAACAAAATGCTTCTGAAACATTACTTTTTGGGCTGCAGACCCACAGATAATTAGGCAAGTCACTAAGAAGCAAATGCACACCTTTTGTATTAGGATGTTAAGAATTAAGCTAGCAGGTTAATTAAAATAGTGATTCTAAGGATGATCTCATGCATTTATTGAGGCATACCGTGTCTGTGGCAGAGGGTACATTTAGACTTATAGAAGAGTAGAATTGGAAGAGGCTGATAAGGCCATCAGGTCCAACCCCTGCTGAGCATAGAACTCTAAATTAAAGCATTCCTAACAGATGGCTGTTCTCTTACATGTTGAATGTGTCCAGTGGGGGAAAGCCCATTTCCTAATTGGTTCCATTGTCATATTGCTCTGACAGTCAAGACATGTTTCCTGATGTTGAGCTGGAATTTGGCTTCCTAGAACTTGAGTCCATTATCCTGTGTCCTACAGTCTGGGATGATCAAGAGGAGATCCTTGCCCTCCTCTGTGTGACCACCTTCCAATTATTTGAAGAGTTCTATCATATCTCACCTCAGCCTTCTTTTTTCAAGGGATAACATGAACAGTTCTTTCAGTGTCTCCTTATAGGACTTTGTTTCTAATCCCTGGATCATCCTTCTTTCCCTCTTCTGAACCTGTTCCATTTTGTCTACATCTTTCTTAAATTGTAGTACTCAGAACTGGACACAGGATTCAAGATGAGGCTTAACTAGTGCTGTGCAGAAGGCAACTAGTACTTCATTTAGGACACCCAAAATACCCCTTGCCATTTTGCAGCCACATCTAGGAAGTTACAGCCCATCTTGGCTTTCTGAATGTTTGTATAGCATACATTTATTTCAAAATATGTCAGGCATTACACATTATATTTTTAGGTGTATTTCTAAGCACGTAATCTGCGAGAGTGTCTGAGAAAAATGATAACGGAAAATATGTAAGCAAGGTATGAACAAATAACCAGCCTTTGTTATACTCTAATGCCTCCCCTCACCTTAAAGCAGAACTTTAAAAAACAGCTTCACATACTGTAGCCAGAAAAATCCATTTTACATAAAGCACAGCTTTGGGACAAAATGCATAGATGTTCTGCAGACATCTCCTGGGTATTATATTGACAATATGTAAGGAAGAGGGCTGTGTTGAATGTTCTGAATTGTTTGAATGCAGTGTTCCTTATCTTAACCATGGTTCACAAATCCAATGGAGATAGATTAATCTAAACAGGCACGCTTTTGGGCACACTGGTCAAATGGAAAAACCTGGGCATAGCCACAGAATGGCTGCCATGGGAGAGACTGGCTAATAAGGAAAAATAATCTGTCTAAAGTAGTGATGGAATAGGTGCTCCAACACATTTTTTAAAAAATCTCCTTAGCCCACAGTTTTTCAATAGAAACATATTTCAAACAAGGTACTTTTTTTCTTTCTCACCTTCTCTGCCATCAAACATATTCTCTATGGTGAAGCCATGGTGTGCAATTCTATAAATGGAGTAGACCCACATATATCCAAATAATATCCCATGACCTTACAGATGCATGTCTTGCAATATAGGAATGACATATGGAAGTCACTTGTAAGCCAGCATTCATTCATTCAAAACATATGCTGCCCAATTGTGCCACAGCACCTCTGGGTGGTTCACAACCACAAGATAAAAACACAATAAAACATAATAAAACCAATAACGCATTAAAAACAACAATAAAACACAGCAGAACATACAAAATAGCGGTCTATGGCAATTAGTTATTGAAATATTTTTTTAAAAAAAGGAAGGTTTTTGCCTGGTGCCGAAAAGAAAGTAAGGAAGGCACCAAGCGAATCTCCTTGGGGGAGAGCATTCCAAATATGGGGAGCAGCTGTGGAAAAGGCCCTCCTAGTGGCCATCCCTCTCGCCTCCTCAAGGGATGCCTCATACAGAAGGGCCCCCTGCGTAGATGTCAAAGGCCAGGTGGGCACGTATGGATGCAGGCACTCCCTAAGATAACTGGGGCCTAAGCCATTTAGGGCTTTATACATCAACACAAGCACCTTGAATTGGGCCAAGGCCACAATTAGTAACCAATGAAGATCTTTCAGTGTAGGTGTTACGTGGGCCGCTCTAGGGGCTCTTGTCACCAACTGAGTGGCCCTATTCTGTACCAATTGTAACTGCCGGACCATCTTCAAGGACACCCTCACATAGGGCACATTGCAGTAATCTATTTTGAATGCTGCCAGTGCATGGGTGATTGTTTTCAGGCTCTGTCTGTCCAGGTAGGGACAAAGTGGTGTATCCTCCATAGCTGGAGGAAAGCACCCCTAGACACCAAGCCCACCTGATATTCCAGGGACAAACCCAGGTCCAGGAGCACCCCCAGACTGTGGCCCACTGCAACCCTATGAAGGACAGGGCAGTGCCCCTCCAACCTGTCAGATGATCTCCCTACTAGCAGCACCTCTGTCTTGTCAGGATTGAACCTCAGTTTATTGATCCTCATCCAGTCCATTATCAAACTCAGACCTCAGTTCAAGATGGCAACAACCTCACCTGGATGAGACATAAAAGAGAGGTAGAGCTGAGTATCATCAGCATATTGCTGAGTCCTCAGCCCAGACCTCCAGATGATCTCCCAGTGGCTTCATATAGATGTTAAAAAGCATGGGGGACAGCACTGAGCCCTGAGGTACCCCATGACACAACCGCCATGGCACAGAGGAATAGTCCCCCAGGACTACCTTCTGGACTCAGCCATGTAGAAGCAGAACCACTGCAAAGCAGTGCCACCAACCTGTCCAGAAGGACACCGTGGTTGATGGTGTTGAAGCCGGCTGAGAGGTCAAGGAGAACCAACAGGGTCACACTGTCCCTGTTTCTGTCCCTGCACAGGTCATCATACAGGATGATCAAGGCTGTCTCCATTTCAAACCCAGGCTTAAAGCCCAATTGAAATGGATCCAGATAATCCGTGTCTTCCAAGAGTTCCCGAAGTTGTCTGGGCACCACCCGTTCCAGCACCTTGCCCAAAAAGGGAAAATTAACAATGGGCCAGTAATTAACCAGTACCCCTGGATCCAGGCCTGGCCTTTTAAAGAGTAGTCTACTGCCTTCTTTAAAAGGGCAGGGACCACTCCCTCTTTTAATGAAGTGATGACAGCATCCTGGACCCAGGGCCAAACCCCGTCAGATCTCCCAATCAACCAAGATGGGCAAGGATCAAGAAGGCACATGGTGAATCGGACAAAGCCAAGCACCTTGTCCACATCCTCAGGTCTCAATAACTGAAACTCATCCAATAATGGACCATTAAATGGTGCACTGGACACATCCAAAGATTGCACTGCATGAATGGTAGAGTCATGCTCTGGCAGCAGGTGGTGTGCCAGCAAGCAGCCAGGAGGCAGCAGCAAGGCCTTTTGAGCCTGCTGGAAATAAAGGCCCTGGACTGGAAGGCCCCACCTCACAGCAGCCAGCTGGAATGGAGGGCTGATAGTGTCCCTCCCCCCCCCGCTCTTTGCTGCTGTCTCCCACTCAGCAGCTACAGGTGAGGAAGGCAGTCAGGTGAGGTTGGAGGTGCAGCAGCATTTCATGAAGGCCATAGTACCTTCAGTGTAATTGTTTATTTCAAAGTAATATCTTTTGATTTCAGTGTATTTTTAAAAGGATTCCTGCCCACCCTTCAGTTCCATTAATTTTGAAAGTTGCTTAGAAGCTAATATGAAAACTTGTTTTAAAAAGTTTTAAAATCATTATCTGTACCTAAACTTGCTTGAGCTCATGTGGCAGCAGTATGGGTGTAAATATGGGGGAGACTGTACTCCATGTTGTTTTGACCATTCTGATTTTGGATATGGAGGGAGTATAAAGCAAGGTTTCTTTGTCGTGGCCTCTGTGCATCACACATATGGGTGCTGCACCTGCACAGTGCCTATGGCCAGAAAGATTCAAAAGCTTAACAGTTTTGGCGGGAACTCTGCCCCCCTTCCCCGCCCCCCCATGGTGTAAAAGAGCAGAGTGCCCGCTATTTCCTCAGTCTTCTTGCGACCGCTGTTCGCTGTGCCTTGAGCCTTTCGTCTCTCAGTTTGTATACGTTTATTCAAGTTTTTCCCTCACTGTTAGAAGTTTTCTGCTCAATTTCCCCCTTTTTCCTGTTCAAATATATTACTCCTCTTTCTATCTACTTTGCTATTATCTCGTTCTTCCTCGATGGCGCAGCGTGCGGCTTTCCGCAACTGCTCTCAGTGTGGGTCCAGAATGTCCCCATTGCCAGGCCTTTACCAAGCAGGCGAGGAAAAATTGAGAGAATCGCCTACGCAAACTCTTGTGAGACCAAGCCCTGCTCCAATCTGACCAATAGGCAGGCAAATCTGTTCCTCCGTCCTCCGCTTCCACCACACCTCCACCCCGCCCGTCGGCTGATGGTGCCGGAGGGTCAACGCTCCTCTTCATCTCCACACAAACAAATGGAGAAGAGTAAGCATAGCATATCCAACAAGTCCTCAGGCCATAAGAAGTCCAAGAAGGACAAGATGGAGAAGTCGGCTCGTAAGCCTAAGAAACCCGATCATCACAGGCACCATGATTTGGGTTCGTCCACCCCGTCGATTCCGATGGCTGTCTCAGTACCGATGCCGACCGGCCTGGCCCTCCAGTTGGCCATGCAAGTGACCCTGCCTGGGTTTCCCAGACGGATCACACTTTCGGTCCAGTCCTCCCATGAGCAATGGAACGTTCCCTTGTTGGGATCGATCCCCGACAGAGAGATTCGAGACTCTCCTCCAATGGCTCGTTCACTTACTCCACAACCACCACCCGAGCCTTTCCCGAGGGCTGCAGCTCAGCAGAAGTGATATCAGTAGCGTGCCTCCATTGGTCCCTCGGAAGAATGGGGGCAGGTGCCCCATAGGCCGTCACATCACGAGCCATGGGATGATTATCCGCCCTATGGTTACTACTCGTCGGTGCGCGATCGTACCCTCTCTCCGGTACCGAGAGATGCTCCTCCGATCTCGAGAGCGACTCAGTCCAGGCGTCCCACTTCGCCTATTGATTCTTTTTCTAGTCTTCCACCTCACTACAATTCGGACTTGGGGGACTCCAAAGTGGCATTGACCTCACTAGATGCAGTGAGAGCCAGTGTGGTGTGGTGTAGTGGTTAAGAGCATGGGACTGGGAATCAGACGATCTGGGTTCTAGTACCCACTCAGCCATGGTTAACGCTTCTCTGAGGGAGGGTCGAGTGCCTGCCCCTTTAAAGGAGGCGGTAATACGACCAGTCCTGAAGAAAGCATCACTGGATCCAGAGATGGCCACTAACTATAGACCTGTGGCCAACATCCCGTTTCTGGGCAAGGTGTTGGAGTGAGTGGTGGAGGGACAACTCCAGGCACTCTTGGATGAAACTGATTATCTGGACCCATTTCAGTCTGGCTTCAGACCCGGGTACGGTACTGCATCTGCCTTGGTCGCCCTGTACGATGACCTGTGCAGGGAGAAGGACAGGGGGAGTGCGTCCCTGTTGATTCTTCTGGACCTCTCGGCGGCTTTCGATACCATCGACCATGGTATCCTTCTGGATAGGCTAGCGGGATTGGGGGTTGGAGGCACTGCTTTGCAGTGGTTCTGCTCCTACCTCAACGGTCGATTCCAGAAGGTAGTGCTGGGGGACTATGTCTCTGCACCATGGCAGCTATGCCATAGAGTACCACAGGGCTCCATTCTATCCCCTCTGCTATTTAACGTCTATATGAAACCACTGGGAGAGGTCATCAGGAGGTGTGGGCTGCAGAATCATCAATACGCTGATGATACCCAGCTCTACCTCTCGTTTTCCACTAATCCAGGTGAGGCAGTGGCTGTGCTGAACCGGTGCTTGGCCGAGGTAATGGAATGGATGAGGGCCAACAAACTGAAACTCAACCCAGACAAGACGGAGGTCCTGTTGGTTGGTGGATCGGGCTTCGGAGAGGGTGGATTTGACCTGGTCCTGAATGGTGCAAAACACTCCCTCTTAGGGACAAGGTCCGCAGCTTAGGAGTACTCCTCGACCCGGAGCTTTCTTTGGAAGCTCAGGTGACAGCGGTGACGAGGAGCGCCTTCCTTCAGCTTCGGCTGATTAATCAGCTGCGCCCCTACCTGGAGTACGACTGCCTGGCGACGGTGACACACGCGCTGGTGACTTCCCGCCTAGACTTCTGTAACGCGCTTTACGTGGGGCTTCCCCTGAAGACGGTCCGAACACTTCAATTGGTGCAAAATAGAGCTGCCAGGTTGCTGACGGGGACGGGGCGTTATGCTCACATGACTCCAGTCCTCCGTCAGCTTCACTGGCTTCCCATTGAAGCCCGGGCCCAATTCAAGGTGTTGGTTATGACCTATAAAGCCCTAAACGGCTTGGGTCCTGGCTACCTGAACGAGCGCTTACGCCCGTATATGCCCGATCGCCCTTTGAGATCTGCAGGAGAGTCCCTTCTCCGGGAACCCTCCACGAAAGAAATTAGGAGAGTAAGTACTCGGAGGAGGGCTTTCTCTGCGGTGGCACCCAACCTATGGAATTCACTCCCCAAAGAGGTCCGCCTGGCACCGTCGTTACTGGTTTTTCGGCGCCAGGTAAAGACCTTTTTATTTAAACATCATCTGAATTGTTAAAATATATGATCTGGCCAGGACAACTTCTTCTTCCTTCTCTTTTCTCCTCCTATATTTTTATTTACTTAAGTTATACTGATAATTTTAATCTTATATTTGTAAACCAATGTATTTTTTGTTCTTTGTATTTAATGGTAATTTATTATGTGCTATTGTATTTCATTGTATTTTATCGTGTTGTAAGCTGCCCCGAGGTTTCGGCAAGGGGCGGCATAGAAATGTTATAATAATAATAATAAAGTAGGAAGCCAAAATATAACTGGAATGACAGGCAAGTTTGGCCTTGGAGTACAAAATGAAGCAGGGTACAGGCTGGTAGAATTTTGTCAAGAGAATACGATGGTCATAGCAAACACTCTTTTCCAACAACCCAAGAGATGACTCTACACATGGACATCACCAGACGGTCAACACAGAAATCTGACTGACGATGTGCTCTGCAGCTAAAGATGGAGAAGCTGTACAGTCAGTAAAAACTGGACCAGGAGCTGACTGTGGCTCAGATCATGAGCTTCTTGTTGCAAAATTTAGGCTTAAATTGAAGGAAGTAGGGAAAAGCACTAGGCCACTCAGGTATGACCTAAATCATACCTCTGATGAATATACAGTAGAGGTGACAAATAGATTTAAGCAATTAGATCTGATAGACAAGAGTGCCTGAAGAAGTATGGACGGAGGTTCGCAACATTGTACAATAGGTAGCAACTAAAGCCATCTCAAAGAAAAAGAAATGCAAGAAAGCAAAATGGCTGTCTGAGGAAGCTTTACAAATAGCTAAGGAAAGAAGGGAAGCAAAAAGCAAGGAAGAAAAGGAAAGATACACCCAATTGAATGCAGAATTCCAGAGAATAGCTAGAAGAGGTAAGAATGCCTTCTTAAATGAACAGTGCAAAGAATTAGAAGAAAACAATAGAATAGGGAGGACCAGAGATCTCTTCAAGAAAATTGGAGATATGAAGGGAACATTTCATGCAAAGATGGGCATGATAAAGGACCAAAATGGCAGGGACCTAACAGAGGCAGAAGAGATTAAGAGGTGGCAAGATTACACAGAGGAACTATACAAAAAGAGCTTAACGTCTGATAACCACTGATAACCACGATGGGGTGGTCACTGACCTCGAGCCAGACATCTTGGAATGTGAAGTCAAATGGGCCTTAGGAAGTCTGAGCAACAACAAAGCTAATGGAGGCAATGGTATTCCAGCTGAGCTATTCAAAATCTTAAAAGACGATGCAGTAAAAGTGCTACACTCAATATGTCTGCAAATTTGGAAAACTCAACAGTGGCCACAGGACTGGAAAAGGTCTGTTTACATTCCGATCCCAAAGAAGGCCAATGCCAAAGAATGTTCAAACTACCGCACCATTGCACTCATTTCACATGCCAGCAAAGTTATGCTCAAAATCTTACCAGCTAGGCTCCAGCAGTATGTGGACCGAGAACTACCAGAAGTGCAGGCAGGATTTCGAAGAGGGAGAGGAACTAGAGATCAAATTGCCAACATACGCCAGATCATGGAGAAAGCTAGGGAGTTGCAGAAAAACATCTACTTCTGCTTCATTGACTATGCTAAAGCCTTTGATTGTGTAGATCACAACAAATTGTGGCTAGTTCTTAAAGAGATGGGAGTACCAGACCATCTTACTTGTCTCTTGAGAAACCTATAAGTGGGTCAAGAAGCAACAGTGAGAACTGGGCGCGGAGCCACTGATTGGTTCAAAATTGAGAAAGGAGTTTGGCAAGGCTGAATACTGTCGCCCTGCCTATTTAACTTATATGCAGAGCACGTCATGAGATAGCCGGACCTAGATGAATCACCAATTGGAATTAAGATTGCGGGTAGAAATATCAACAACCTCAGATATGCAGATGGTACCACTCTAATAGCAGAAAGTGAAGAGGAACTAAAGAGCCTCTTGATGCGGGTGAAGGAGGAGAGTGCAAAAGTTGGCCTGAAACTCAACATCAAGAAAACTAAGATCATGGCATCCGGTCCTCTCACTTCCTGGCAAATAGATGGGGAAGAAATGGAGGTAGTGACAGATTTTATTTTCCTGGGCTCCAAGATCACCACAGATGGAAACTGCAGCCAAGAAATTAAAAGACACTTGCTCCTGGGGAGGAAAGCTATGGCAAATCTAGATAGCATACTAAAAAGCAGAGACATCACCCTGCCAACAAAAGTGCATATAGTCAAGGCTATGGTTTTCCCAGTTCCAATGTATGACTGTGAAAGTTGGACCATAAGGAAGGCTGACTGCCGAAGAATTGAGGCCTTTGAATTGTGGTGCTGGTGGAGACTCCTGCGAGTCCCTTGAACCGCAAGGCGATCAAACCAGTCTGTCCTAGAGGAGATCAACCCTGACTGCTCTTTGGAAGGTTAGATACTGAAGATGAAACTCAAAGACTTTGGCCACCTAATGAGAAGGAAGGACTCCCTGGAGAAGAGCCTAATGCTGGGAACAACTGATGGCAAAAGAAAAAGGAGACAGCAGAGAATTGAGGTGGCTAGATGGAGTCATTGAAGCAGTTGGTGTGAGCTGAAGTGGACTCCGGGGGATGGTGGAGGACAGGAAGGCCTGGAGGAATGTTGTCCATGGGGTTGTGATGGGTCAGACACGACTTCGTGACTAACAACAACAACAACAACAACAACAACAACAATGCTTCGCTGATCACTGATGCTCTCTATGACAAACCCACTGGTCCCGACTAAGCACGCATTCCCCTTGACCTCTCTGGAGCTTACAAACAACTGACCATTTTCCTCTGCATGATTCACTTAGGAATCCTAGGTTTCTACAACTTTTTCCTGAGCAGTTTTTTTTATTTGTCTATGTCTCATTTGACAGCTAGATTCTTCCTTTGTTAACGTAGTAGCTGTTCGCTTTCAGTAGGAGCTCACTAGTTTTACCTTGTTGCTTGCTTCAGCATTGGGACAACTGCTGTGATCTGGGCTACAACAGCAAGCTTTGGGGCTGGACATCAGAAGACATTATTACATTTGTATACTGCCTCACAGCCCATGGGCACTGTACAGAATATGAAACAAGAACTAAATATGAAACAATGCTGACAACTATGCCAGAGTCATCTTCAACCAGTTCCTGTGTCCACTTTCAGACTTAAGCTAGGGGTGGGGGATCCACTAGTAGTAGTGGCCCCATATTTTAGAAGTTGAATCGTTTGCTTGTGAAAGTGAGCAATTTGTTCTTTCATCTCTTCTTTTTTGTGTTACTTAGACCTTAGCCTAGATCAGCAGCCTAGGAACTTGACTTTCTAACACTTTCAATTTTGACATAATTCAAAGAAATGATACCATGAATTTAGGAAACATCAAGTAGGTGCCTACTTCTGGTTTAATTTAGTTAAAAACAAAACAAAACCAGACGTAGAAGAGTCCCTGTGTTAAAGAGAGAAACACAAGGGAAGGATTTCCAGAAGTTCAGGAAGGGTAAGACTATAATCCAACCAAAATGCAAATTTCAACTCAAATTGCATATATGAGGGAAAGGGAAAATTAGAACATTATGCTGAAAGATCAAATAAGATGCTTGCAGAGCCAAGTTCTGAGTCCACGGTAGCTGCAGTTTATTGTCAGCTAATCGAAGAATACTATATGCAAAAGAAAATAAGCAACTACAAAGGGAATTCTAATATGCTATCCTTACATTTCCTCTGCCAAAATCTGGGGTAAACCCTGTTGAATTATAGAGTTTGTTTACATGTGCCAGACTACTGCCAACAATTTGCCAGCATTTGAGAAAAAATTGTTCCCATGTGCACGTACTGTATAGAAGCTCTGTGCTAGAGGATCTCAACAGAAGAACAGTCTACTACCAAAGACAATTAAACAGTAAGTGAACATATTGGTACTAATTACAACCTAACCATTAGGGAACAAGCAGGGATACCTCATTGTAACTACTGGCTATGGTTGTTGCACAAAATCTGTCTGAAAAACACTTTTGCTGCTTAGGACCCAAGACACAAGCGATGCAAAATTTGCACATAGTCCCCTCTCCAACCAAAAAAAAAAAAAAAACAACTCTACAGGGTTTTTCTTATACCAATAATCTGTAATCACAAAGAACTTCCAATAAAGTAATGACATTGAGCCACAAAAAAACTTTGTATCTAACTGACAGGGGGGAAAAAACTTCAGAACAGCAGACTATTTTACAGCAATTTGTATGCAATCCTTTGTTTTCATATTCATAAATATTTATACAAAATTCTGTTAGTATCTTAGAACTATCTAGCAATCAAATATGAACTGAAATGTCAGATACAGGAAAGTCAATTATATACATATTTTCACCTTCCAGATGTTAAAGTCAAAAAAGTATTTAAAATTTAACAGACCTCATCATGGCAGGCAGATTAATTAAAATAGTTCTAAGCAAATTACATCTCTACATGGTTCTAAAATTAGATGCACAAATGTAAGAATGATGATGTATAATATCATACATACGGCTTTAATCATTTTAAAATAAATATCCATGACAAAGAAGGGTTACTTCACATACCAAATCCTACACATCCTTGTATAGCTTGATTAATTGCAAGCCAACAGGAAAGCACTGTATGTTGTATTTTAACAACCCATACTGGTATCTGCTACCTCCTGCTATAAAATCATCCAAAGCAATGTCTCTCGTACCTGGAATCTTCACATTTTTCATTGAATTATTTGATCCCAATTCTCATTTAATATATGCACTCTGACCTATAAATTCAACTAAAGAGAAAAAGGTTTCCAACCCAATCTGGCATATAGATGACAATGCACATATTTATATCCTTCTGGAATAAAATTTACTGTGTAGGAAGAAGCAAGTGATGCCTGAGTTTAACTTAGCTTGCCAGATAGAAAACTCAAGATCATATTTGCTTCTTTACAGCTAATTTTTTTGTTAATGAATTAAAATAATTTGCCAGGAGGGAGATGTTATCAACCATCAAGTCACTGGAAATTTGCCAGAGAGCAAGTTCATTCTTCATTCTTCTCCATTTCTACAACAGAGAGACAACCCTATTTTAAAATTTCAGAATTTTTTTGCATCAAACAAGAAAAGAAATGCAGTTTAAAACTCACTTAGTGCTTCCAAGCTGTTTCAAAGAGAAGCCCAGTCAATTCTTTGAGCAACTCTGCCTTGCTGGTCACAAATACATTCCTAATGTCTAAAATAGATACCCTATCATATTCAGCAGTCACACCTCAACTGCAGAGATCATAAGCAAAGTTAACTGTTCTACAACTTACAGAGAAACCTCCTGATAAAATGTACAGACAGAAGTGAAAAGCAACGCTCATAACCATCAACCAGGAATTTATACTGAAGGTGAAAGAATGCCTCCTCTTAACAGGATACTAGTGAGGGTGGGTACTTAAACACAGTGTCATGATTACATGAGTGAAACCAATCCAAATGGAGGTTGTTTTTTTAAAGAGCCTGTTGGTTCTTTCCATTCTTTCCTCACCCTGCTACAAAAGACATGGCTAAAAGAGGGAGATATGTCTTTCCGTGTAAGTATTTCTCAAGTCCTCCTTTCACAAATGCCAAATTATATGCCAAAATATATATATCATTATATACCAAAACTAAGCATTGTCTTGTATGGATTTACATAAGTACACACACACATGTGCACACATGCAAGGTTTAGAGATCATGTATCTACAAAAACTTCAGTCATGCATGTTACAAACATATGTATTTACACAGACAAAATCTTTCCAATTTAATAAGGAAAAATGTTAGAATGGGGGTGTGCACAGAGATTATACATCCTGCCTTTGTTCCTGAAGTAATTGCTATGCCACATTATTGCATTTAAAAGCCATGACAGTGATTTTCAAGACAAACTGGAAATATCACACAGTCGGTTCTGAAATTGCTGATCATTGCTTATGTACTTATGAACAATGTGGCATATGTTTACTGTATTAAAAATGAGTTATTAAAAATACTACATGCCATAACTTGATTTCCTGTAATGCCTTTCCATGGTTAACCCCCCACCCCAAAACAAAATACAAAACAAAACAAAAAACAAAACACACACACACACACAGAGAGAGAGAGAGAGCTGCAAGTAAGAGCACTGCAGTAGCAGAAACAACAAAATAAGTCCTTTGTTCTTTTTGATTTCAACCCATCATATTTTCTGCATGTGTTCATTTCATGATAGCACTATGTGACTTCTCCTAACCTTGTGCCCTCTAAATGTATTGGACTACAACTCCCAGCCATCCCCAGTCTGCATTAGAGATGACTGGTTCACACATTACACTGCAAGCATTATGTCAGAAAAATGAACATAATTTCACAGACACTCATGAGCAAGCAAGAAAATCCTTGAAGAACTATTGGGCATGCTTACCACCACTATGAAATCTTCAGGTAATGATCTTCAAGCTTTGCAGACTTGGGATCCACTTTCAAACCACCTAAAACACAGAACCTGTATCTGAATCTTCACATGTGGTTCTCTGATGTTTCCCTTCCCCAAAACTCTGTATGTGATCATTATTATTATTATTGCAAGGTTCTTCCTCATGTGCAAGGGCAAGCTGCATACAAATGAAACATCACATTCTCTGTAACACATTGAATTCTTGGAGTTATGTCTGAAATTGCTCACGGCTATCCATGTTGAAAGCAACATGCAGCCCAGGGTATGTACCCCAATATCTTATGCAAGGCTGCCTTCAGGGGATACTTAAGTGCATCATTGGAACTGCACTTTAAAATGAATACTTTAAAAGGGAAGCCAGCTTAGACATTACCAACCACTAGTTGAAGATCCATGCTTTAAGATATAACATTATTTTTATGTAAATATAGTCTCCTATAATGCTTCTTTCTACAGACCTTGTACTTCAGCCTGCCCCAGGTTAAAAACAATTCTTCAGGCTTCTATTGACATTTAAAGGGCAAGAAACCTATGCCCTGATTTTAAATTTCAACAAGCCTCAATTCATCCATCTGGCTATTAAACCCAGTGACTGAAGAAACACTCACAAGAGACTATGTTACTTGGAAAAAAACCCCATACATTTGTTTGATTTGAAAGGATGCATTTAATTCTAACCTACCAAGACAACCTAGTCACATGAATTCATTTAGTCCTTTAATAGCAGTATTGTGGGAAGACTCTAAAAGAGTTCCCACACACAACAGATATCAAGGGGCAGCTTTAACCAGAAAATTACTACATGTACAGGCAAAATAGAAACATATGTTTATATCAAAGAGCAAACAGGGAATGAAATAGTACAGAAGTTTATCATTATAATAGATACCAAGACATGGGAAAGTACATATAAGAATAGGCAGCCTTTTTGGAGTACTACAGCATAAAAAAGCAGGAATCAAAGACTAATACCAGTCATGAACAGATACACAAGGTATGTTAATTCCAAGTAACACCTAAAATCAACGTGGAACTTAAAACATTTTCACATTATAACTGATAGTTATTATTGTGCTAAAGTTCTGAAGCATACTTGTCTCTTAACAAAATACTCAGGGCTGTTATCCTGGGGACTAACATCAGTGAAAGTATTTACAGTGCTAATACAGTAATTCCATATAAGAATACTTGAAGTAGAAAAAAATAGAAAAGAGAGAAAGCAGCCAGGCCTCTGTTAATTTTCTAGGTGTGTACCTTGGAAATGAGATGGAAAATGGAACATAAGTACTGTAGGTCAAACTCTACGCCTGTCATGGAATATAAGCAACAGTCTGCATTCCTACCACATATATTTCTTGACCATGTGGTTGGCAGCTAAGAAATATGAAAGCACTATTCCAGCTTTTGACCCTAAACATCCTTAGGAACTGGCACTCAAGACAGCTAACAGAAGCTCATCCATTCTGGAATCTTGCTACAGGCAGTTATTTTTTTAAAGATTCAGTTCAAGAGGCCATAGAGAAGGCAAGTACATGCCACACATGCCAATACTTAAAGATTAGATATTTGTCTGTAACTTCAGTACCTATACGAATCCTTTAATATGGATTCTCAAATACAACCAGTAGATCCAACTCAAGCTAGACTTGTCAACCAGCAAGTACTCCTACAATCATGCATATGCTCTTGCTTTCTCATATATATATACCCACATGGAGGGATTAGGTATAGGAAAGAAAAATACATGCACAAGATGGCACTTTTCCAGATAGAATAGAGAAGACAGACATCTCTGCATAACGGAGACCTGGGCGGGAGAGGGGGGGGATGTTGCCCTCTCCCAAGTGTGCCCGCCCGGGTATCTGGTCCAGCACTGCTCACGGCTGGAGGGGAGGGGAGGGGGGGTCGCTTTGGTATACCGAGCCTCCATCTCCCTCACGGGACTTCCAGTCCCTTCGAGACCAGGGCTGGAGTGTCTCTATTTGGTGTTGGGCGACCGAGACAGACTGGGGATTCTGTTGGTGTACCGCGCACCCTTCTGCCCAACAGTCTCCCTGCCTGAGCTGACGGAGACTGTCTCGGACCTGGTGTTGAGGACCCCCAGGATGTTGGTCCTGGGGGACTTCAATCTCCATGCCGAGGCCAGTCTGACCGGGGCGGCTCAGGACTTCATGGCCTCCATGACGGCCATGGGGCTGTCTCAACATGTCACCGGCCCCACCCATGAACGGGGACACACTCTGGACCTGGTTTTCTCGACGGGGCAGGAAGAGGGTGGTCTGAGGGTGAGTAATTTATGCTTGACTCCCCTGTCATGGTCAGATCACTTCCTGGTGAGGTTTATGCTCGAGAGCGACTTCTCCCTCTGTAAGGGTGCGGACCCGATTATGTGGGTCCGCCCCCGGAGCCGGATGGATCCAGAAGGATTCCTGAAGGCCCTGGGGGAGTTTCCGGCTGACAAGACGGGTGCTCCTGTCGAGGCTCTGGTCGAACTGTGGAATGGGGAGATGACCAGGGCTGTAGACACGATCGCTCCTAAGCGTCCTCTCCCACCGGGCAGAGCCCGCTCTTCCCCTTGGTATACTCCTGAATTGAGGGCGATGAAGCAGGTTGGGAGACGACTAGAGCGTAGGTGGAGGAAATCACGAGATGAATCTGACCGAACACACTTAAGAGCCCACTATCGGGCCTATGCTGTGGCGGTGAGGGCGGCAAAAAAGAGATTCTTTTCCGCTTCCATTGCCTCCTCACAATGCCGTCCGGCGGAGCTCTTTCGAGTGGTGCAAGGCCTGGTCCGTCCAGGTCCAAAGGAAGACCTGATTCCACCCTCAAAGACCCGCTGTGACGACTTTGCCAGGCATTTCAGGGAGAAAATCGCTCAGATTCGTCACGAGCTGGACACCACTATTGATTCAGAGGTTTCAAAGGAGACACCAATGCTGCCGTCTGGTCCAGATTTATTGGATGAATTTCAGTTATTGCGGCCCGATGATGTGGACAAGGTGCTTGGGCGAGTACGTCCAACCACTTGCCTTTTGGACCCTTGCCCGTCTTGGTTAATAAATGATTCCAAGCACGGGATTGGAACCTGGATCTTGGAAGTGGTTAACGCTTCTCTGAGGGAGGGTCGGGTGCCGGCCCCTTTGAAGGAGGCGGTAGTCCGACCGGTCCTGAAGAAGGCGTCACTGGATCCAGAGATGGCCACTAATTATAGACCAGTGGCCAACATCCCGTTTCTGGGCAAGGTGTTAGAACGAGTGGTGGCGGGACAACTCCAAGCACTCTTGGATGAAACTGATTATCTGGACCCATTGCAGTCCGGCTTCAGACCCGGGTACGGTACTGAATCTGCCTTGGTCGCCCTGTATGATGACCTGTGCAGGGAGAAGGACAGGGGGAGTGCGTCCCTGTTGGTTCTGCTGGACCTCTCAGCAGCTTTCGATACCATCGACCATGGTATCCTTCTGGATAGGCTTGCGGGATTGGGGGTTGGAGGCACTGCTTTGCAGTGGTTCCGCTCCTATCTCAATGGCCGGTTCCAGAAGGTGGTGCTGGGGGACTATGGCTCTGCGCCATGGCAGCTATGCCATGGAGTACCGCAGGGGTCCATTTTGTCCCCTTTGCTGTTCAACATATACATGAAACCGCTGGGAGAGGTCATCAGGAGGTGTGGGCTGCGGAACCATCAGTACGCTGATGATACCCAGCTCTACCTCTCGTTTTCCACCAATCCAGGTGAGGCAGTGGCTGTGCTGAACCGGTGCCTGGCCGAGGTAATGGGCTGGATGAGGGCCAATAAACTGAAGCTCAATCCAGACAAGACGGAGGTCCTGTTGGTTGGTGGATCGGGCTTCGGAGAGGGTGAATTGAACCTTGTCCTGAATGGGGTTGCACTCCCTCTTAGGGACAAGGTCCGCAGCTTGGGAGTGCTCCTCGACCCAGAGCTTTCACTGGAAGCTCAGGTAACAGCAGTGGCGAGGAGTGCTTTCCTCCAGCTTCGGCTAATTCATCAGCTGCGCCCCTATCTGGAGAATGACTGCCTTGCGACAGTGACACATGCGTTGGTGACTTCCCGTTTGGACTTCTGCAACGCGCTCTACGTGGGGCTACCCTTGAAGACGGTCCGGATACTTCAATTGGTCCAAAATAGAGCTGCCAGGCTGCTGACGGGGACTGGACGTTATGTTCACATGACTCCAGTTCTCCGTCAGCTTCACTGGCTTCCCATTGAAGTCCGGGCCCAATTCAAGGTGTTGGTTATGACCTATAAAGCCCTAAACGGCTTGGGTCCTGGTTACCTGAAGGAGCGCTTACATCCTTATATGCCCAGCCGCCCCCTGAGATCGGCGGGAGAGGCCCTTCTCCGGGAGCCCTCCATGGAAGAAGTTAGGAGGGTGGTTACTCGGAGGAGGGCTTTCTCAGCGGTGGCGCCTAAGTTATGGAATGCGCTCCCCAGAGAGGTCCGCCTGGCGCCGTCGTTATTTGTTTTTCGGCGCCAGGCGAAGACCTTTTTATTTAAGCAGTATTTTAAATGTTAATATTATTGAATTTTATTTGGCCAGGGCGGCTTGTTTTATAGTGTATATTTGCATTTTATTGTATATATTTTAAAATGTTATTTTAAATTTTTTGTTGTAAGCCGCCCCGAGGCTTCGGCGAATGGGGCGGCATAAAAATGTTTTAATAATAATAATAATAATAATAATAATAATAATAATAATAATAATATTGGTAGGTAATAAAAACAGTAGACGGGGGCGAGGGAACTTTTTAAAACTATCAAAGCCTTTGTTCCTTCTAGGTAACCTGTTGATATTGGACAGATCTAGAGCCTAAGTCAATACAGCATACCTCTTTCTGCAGCTCCCTTTCCCTGTGTTTTTCCTTCCTTCCCACCCACATGGAATTTAGGTAACGGCATGTGCAGTCTTGGTACTACAGGTTGCCCACCCTTGTCATGTGACTGTAGGTGGGGTAGATAGGGGATACAGAGGTGAGTTCACCAACATTGCACCCACAATGCCAGGTTGAGCCGACTGCCAAGCTATCCCCCACCCCACCCCGGTGAGTGAATGGAGTGATTTTGTCAAGAAGCAACCTGTTAAAAAATGGCAACAGGGTCCTTCACATGGAATGAGCTTCTCCCACAGTTCAGCTGATTTTTACAATGTGGGCTTCTGCACTTCCTATTTAATAGAATGATTTTTCTGTTACGTTCATTCATTCATTTCATTTCATACTATCCAATAGCCAAGGCTCTCTAGGCAGCTAACAAAAGTTAAAAATACACAAACAACAAAAAATTAACACTAAAAACCCCTACAGCAATTACAATTGAATCAATATAAAGGCAAATACATTGTTCAACAGTAAAGACGATCCCTTGTTTGGGGATCTATTATGTTGAAAACCCTCCCCGCCAACAGGGTAGAAGACCACCCTCACCACGGACTCTTGAGGCAGCAGGGGCTTTGCCATGGGATGCTTCTTTCCCACCCCAGCCAATTTTCAGGATGGCAGCTCTTACTTGCCCCATGCAATTAAAGAAAGGAATTACACTATAGGAAGGAAAGGGAAAGGAGAGACAGAAATGAGCCCAAGAAACAAAGCGAGTAAGAAGGGATCTCCCAGGCCATCTAGTCTGACCTCCAGCTCTGCTCATGACATGCGGAGAAGAAGAAATATGACGTGAGAGAAAGAAATTAGGAGCTAGGGGTAGACATGTCAGAATGAAAAGTACACATAGAAGGTGCATCTCTATGCACGCAGGTGACTGTGGCAAATGCTTCTCACATTTTTGACTGCCACACCTTACATCAGTCAATTTATGGTGAGACCCAGGTCATTTTTTCAAAATTCCAAGTGTGCCCACAGGAGCACAAACTTTGGGGACTCCTGAGGGGGTTTAAAAGAAATGGGAGAGATCCAGGTTCATACCTTCATCAGTCTTTGAAGATCCCTTGGGCTAGCCTAGCCAAACTCATAGTTGTTGTGAGGACCTAATTGGCAGGGGGGGGGGGGGGGATTGGAGAGACAGAGAACTACCATGTATACAGCCTTGATTTTCCTGGAAAAAACATGGAATATATCATAAGCTAGCTGATTAGCAGCTGGGTGCAGATGTTTTAAGCAGTCATTTCTGGATTTTTTTCAAGGTACAAGAAACCAAACTTATAGAAAACCTGAAGGTGTCAAAAGCAGCATCATTTTTGTTCTGCTATCATTTTAAACACTGTTTATTGTACAAGTTACATGCATTTCAGTTATACAACTTATGCATACTTAATTTGAGTTGAATAAGCTTAAGTGTTATACATTACTGCATTATTGACTTCTTAGAACAGGGGTGCTGAGCTTATTTCAGACTAAGCGCCAAATAAAATTTCAGAGAATCTCTTGGAGTACACAATTCAGTGGTGCACAGTTTGAAAGCAAAAAAAGTAAAACAACAAATCTAGAAACTCCTGTATATTTTTTCTTAAAGCTCTTCCTGCAAGTAATTCAGCCATACAAAAAGACATTCCAAACCTTTTAGAATAAGGGCAAATGAGCAAAAGTCAGGAAACCACAGAAGCCCTGGGATTTGGGGAAACAGGGCATGGCTTTCTGAGGAAATCCAGAGGACCATACATAAAGGGGTGGGGGCATATTTGGCTGTCTTAACAGTATATAGTTGGTCCTCCACATCCATGTGGGTTGGGGTGTAGGAACCCTGCAAAAGTGGAAAAACCACAAAAATCTCTAGCCCCACCCTCAAACTTTAATTTTTAATCCTATTGACCATGCACACACTGGATTGCTTCTATCTCCTTAGATCTTGCTCTGATTCAGCAGGGTTTCCCTTCTTCATTTATTACATTCTTATGTTCCATTTCCCTGCCCTCCCTTTCATTCACTAGTGCCTCCACTTTGGACCAAGGAAATGCCAGAGGGATTTTCCTCTCTGAAAAAGTGAAGCAAGAATGGATGCTTTGAGGATATCCCTCTCTCCACAATAAACCACAAAACTTAAAACAAACAAACAAAAAACACAACTTTATTACTGATGGGAAATTCACAAATAATCAAATACACAAAAGCCAAGGTTCAACTGTATAATCAAACGAAATGTCAAACCTATAATGTGTATAGTACTTTATACTTTCCCAAGAGTATACTGCAAAGCCACCAATTTTTTAAAATATATAGTTACCTCAACCAGCACACGTTCATACTCACAACTATTATACTTCAGTATAATTAGAGCTTTGATGTGGAGACAATTTTGAACAAGTTTAAAGTCAAAATGGCAATACTTTACAGATAAAATACAGGGTAATTCAAAGCTCATATACTAGAGGAAAGGTAGACAACCTGATGCCCACCAATTTTTTTTGGACTACAATTGTGCTTCAATTAGCACAAACAAAAGTCAGAGCTTCTGGGAGCTTTAGTCTAAATATCTGGGGAAATATATTGGTATAAGGTAAATTTCAGTACATACCCAAATTTCAGTACATACCCATGGAACCAGTGTGGTGTAGTGGTTAAGAGGATGGGACTAGGACTCGGACGATCTGGGTTCTAGTCCCTGCTCAACCATGGAGCCAACTGGGTGACTTTGGGCCAGTCAGACTCTCAGCCCAACCTACCTCACAGGGTTGTTGTTGTGGGGATAAGATGGAGGAGGAGATGTAAGCTGCCTTGAGCCCTTTGTAGGAAAAAAGGCAGGATATAAATCGAAAAATAAATAAATTGTAATTCAGAAGTTAGGACTCCAGTGTGCAAATTATCAATATACTGCAAAATGTGCTACACTACTGTTTCATATTATAGTCCAGGTAGCACGTTATGTAAAGAATTGTTTATTAATACAGGAACAAGCAGGAAGGAGCAATCATGAGGCTTAGGATTGTGGACTCCATTAGTTTCCTTTCTTCTCTTGCACAGCTAGGACAACCTGAGCAGCTTCCCCCTACTTATACTTTGTACATCTCAGCTTTGATTCCAGCTGTGAGCTTGCAATACTCTGATCAGTTTCCAAACAAACCAACTTCAAATCCATTTCCTAATCACATAGGAAGGCTAGAGCATTAGTACCCATGGCTCATGGCAGCTGCTTCCTGCTTGCATACATCTTACTAAACCACAACTTAGCATGCTATGTGAACTGGTCTAATACTTTTGTACTAGTAGTTAGTACCGTACTAACAAAGGCTTAATTGCACTGTATAGTAGATAATTATTATTATTATTATTATTATTATTATTATTATTATTATTATAACATTTCTATGCCGCCCCTTGCCGAAACCTCGGGGCGGCTTACAACATGATAAAATACATTGAAATACAATAGTACATAATTAGGCTTTTCTTGTCACGTATTCGTACATTTCCTTGAACAGAAAATCTGAGCCAAATATCTAACAGAGAGTAGACAGTATTTTCTTAGATAAAAATGATTTAATTGATTTGGGTATTGAATTTTCCAATCTGATCTCTACAATACTTGGCACAATTTAAAAGTATCAACATTACCTGTGATATAAATTGATCCAGAATATTGTACCATAATACACTGGGATTGATATAGCAATCCCCTGAAGTGCTTGGCTTTACACAAGTAAGCAATTTTTGTTTTACAATACAACTAGTCCTCTAGAAGTGGAGTTTCAATATTATCATGAACACACTTGAAAGTTCCAAAAAATGTCAATAGATTTTCACAAAAATATGATTGAAATCAGGCTATACAGATTAAATATAGGCTTGTGTGTGTGAAGAACCACCTATGTTAAGTTTTCATTATATTATCTTCTACAAAAAGTGTGGCTGCTTAGCTCACTTGTTTTAGATATAACCCTTTAGTCTTTTTTTAAGTGGTATCAGTCCAAGAAATATTTGGTAGGGAGCACTCACCATTTCTACCTCCAAGTCACACAGTTTTCCTAAAATAATAATTTGGAAAGGAAAGAAACACTGTGCATTTCAGAGAATTTTGAAAAGTTTTATCAGTCTTACTTTTCTAGCTTTTAAATGCAGCCAAGAGCACTGGATAAAAGCATCTTTGAAGACATAAATTATGAGTTACTAAGTGACTATCAATTCAGTTTTTGATGCAGATTTTATGACTTGGATAAGCTGTCGCACTATTGTGCACACGTTCATATTTCATCAAATGGACTTGATGGCCCAGAGAACCTTTTTAGCAGTTTAGGATGCTATACCAACTATGATTCTACCTGGACAGAGAGAGCCTAGCTATAGTTCTCCATGCTCAGGTAACCTCTTCATTGGATTAATGCAATGCACTGTACATAGGGCTGGCTTTGAAAATGGTTCCAAAACTTCAACTGATCCAAAACAGGGCAGCAAGACTGTTAATAACAACTGGTTCATGAGAAGATATTATCCCAATCCTCTTCCAACTCCACTAGCTGCCAGTTGAAGTCCAGGCTCGATTCAAAATATTAATAATGATGTTCAAACCCCTAAACAGCTTGGGGCGAGGCTATCTGAAGGAATGCCTCAACCCATATGTAACTGAATAGAGCCTAAGGTCATCTGTGGAGGTCATTCTCCAGGAGCCCCTTCCAAAGGGGCAAGTGGCTACTAAGAGGAAGGTCTTTTTGATTGTGGCACAGCAGCTGTGAAATGAGCAGCCCCAAAGAGGTGCACCTGGTACCTACTTTCTAATCTTCTCAGCACCAGATGAAGATCTTTTTATTTTCCCAGCATTTTAACAATTTCAACTTTTAAACTTCATTTTTCATATTACACTTTATCTTGTACCACTGCTATGCTTCTATGCTGATTCAATTACAATTGGTATGCTTTTGTCGTTTGGTTAATTTTTCGTTGCGTTTTTTTTTAACTTTTCTTAAGTGCCCAGAGAGCCTCCACTATTGGGCAGTACAAAAATGAAATAAAGGAGGTACTTTAAATTTTAAACTTATTGGAATCTTGCATATTGCTATCAAAGAGACTTGCAGGATCTACTGATTAAAGATTTCTACGTTTTTAAAAAATACTCAGAACTATGTAGAAGTCCTCAACATGATAGTCACAAAAGGGTACCTGACAAGGTAACTACAGGCACCCCCAGAAATACCTCCATTTTAATATTTGTAAATTGATACATATGAAATACATATAACTCTCTAGCAATTACACGTAAGTTTCAACAAAAGCAAACCAACTATACAAATAGGTATCCATTTGAAGCTGGCCTATAGGCTAACATTCATATGTCAATATATAAGGCAAGTCCTCTGTCAATTGCATTAGAGGAGATGACTGTTTATGCTTCTAATTCTGTAATGTCCATTTTTCAGCTGACAAAAGAATCTGTTTCACTTTCTATTAGTTAATTTCTATGAAGTAGGTAAATGTGAAAGTGTGTGTACATCATTTAATAAAGACTATTCAAATACAAAAATTACTGTGTAATAGTTTTCTCCCAAAAAGTAGCAAGTGCTGGACATTACCAAAACATGTATTTAAAAGTCTCACTAGTTGTACTGCAACATCAGCAATTAGCTAAACTGAATAATCCTTTACTAGAGAGAGACTGTTGCGTCCAACAGACATGAAGAAAAGAATTTGCTGAGCAGGATATGCACCAAGATCCACAGAGGTAAAAGGTAAATGCCAAACTGGTGATCCATTGTGGTGGTGCCCACAGCAGTTTCTCAAATTTCCAAATTTGCCCACATGTCCAAAAATGTTGACAACGCCTGGTGTAGAGGACACTGAGGAAATAGGATTTTTTAAATCTTCCAGAGTGCATATGAAAATGCCATTTTCATAGAAGATGGAGATCCACTGTAAATAAATGCAATGTCTCATATTCTGGAGTCCCTGCTTAGTGATTAGGGTTACAGATTTCCACTTTGCCGATTTTCCTCAGTCTGATCCCCAAAACATCCCATGTGTAGAACAACTTGAATCAGCTTCTTCACTTTATGCTTCTTCATTCCACCTTGACCCAAAGATGCTCCTTATCATGATACCTGTATCTCAAGAAGCAAAACAGGAAACATCACCAGAGTAAAGCATGAACCATTTCTCTTTGAGTCTTACATAAAACCCAAGCAACAGCATACATACTGAGTAACCGGCACATGTTCATGCTCACAATTATTATACTTTGGTATAATTAGAGCTTTGATGTGGAGACAATTTTGAACAGGTTTAAAGTCAGAATGGCAATACTTTACAGATAAAATACAGGGTAGTTCAAAGCTCATATACTAGAGGGAAGGGGTAGACAACCTGATGTCCACCAATTTTTTTTTTTTGGACTACAAATCTCATCAGCTTCAATTAGCACAAACAAAAGTCAGAGCTTCTGGGAGCTGTAGTCTAAATATCTGGGGAGATATATTGGTATAAGGTAAATTTCAGTACATACCCAAATTGTAATTCAAAAGTTACGAACGTTCATTGTAATTCAAAAGTTTTTGTAATTCAAGTTAGGTCTCCAGTATGCAAATTATCAACATACTGCAAAATGTGCTGCACTATTGTTTCATATTATAGTCCAGGTAGCGCATTATGTAAAGAATGGTTTATTAATGCAGGAACAAGCAGGAAGGAGCTATCATGAGGCTTAGGCTTGTGGACTCCCTCAGTTTCCTTTCTTCTCTTGCACAGCTAGGACAACCTGAGCAGCTTCCCCCTACTTGTTCTTTCTTGTCAGGGTTTCTACTTTCAGAGCCTATGAACAGAATAACTGCTTATTTTATCCCTGCTAAAGGATGTTCCCTGGACTCAGCTGAGGAAATCTCCTGCATATTAATGAAACAAGTCAAACTCTGATTGACCATTTTAGGAAAGTAACTTTAAGAGTGTAAAAAAAAAATTAAATGACCATTTGTATGCCAAAAATGTGTGGGAAAAATGGTGGTCTGTGGCTAATCAAAGATTGAGCTAATCAAAGACATGTTCTCACACTGCTCACAAAAATAGCAAAGCAGGTAATGCTGTAACATTTGGTTCATGTGGAATTAGAACTGCCCTACAGAGAGCTTTAAAAAGAGACCACTTAAGTATAGTGGTGTTCTGTAATGTCCTGTCTTTCTGGAACTGCATTCCTCAGTGGCAAAAAATGGGATTACTTACAGGTTGAAAAAAGTTTCTCTTCTCTTTCTGTGCCTCAGCCTTGCAGCAAATGTTCTACTACATATTTTTTCTAAGTTACTTGCTGGCATCTAGCTGCTGCAGTTTAGGATATTCCTTGTGTTGTTCTTGTTTGGAGCTTCTTTGCTGTGATACTGCAAAAGTCCGTGTTGTTCTTGTTTTTGTTTATTATGGAAGTATAATGACTGGCAAATACACATGGCTTACTTCACTATTATGTCTTTCTTTCACAGTATCACTACAAAGAACCTCCATTTCCACTTTTTTACACTGCAATAAATGAGCGTAAATGTAAAGCAGGCATGATTTGCCACTGCGATAAGCAAATCAGAGATCAGCATAGAAACACACTGTGAGTTGCTTATCACCTGAGAAAGTGTTTCATATCACAACAAGAACATATTCTGCCTTTAACCCCAAACTATCCAAGGACAAAACTACACCAACATTCTGTATTACAAAAATGCATTTTATTGCAATAAAATGAAGGAATCAGATGTAGAGCTGAATCAGTTTACATAAAACTGGCCCAAACTGATATTATTTAGGCTATACATTAGGCTAAAACCTTTTTATTTACCCATTATTTTAAAAGCTGATTAGGTTTTCAATTTCTATTACTGGATGCTATGGTTCATTTTTATCTTGTTCATTTTTATCCTGTTTTTATTGTAAGTCCGTCCCAAGACAGTGGTAGTCAGATGGTATACAAAAACCTTAAATGAAATAAATAATAAATAAATCTCCATTTAATATTAACAGACATTAAATTTTAAAAAGTCTCTGCTTGTCTTGTATTATTTGTACCATGTATAAATATGAGAATGCAAAGACAGAGATCAAGTGTGTCCCGTAGGTATTTCAGGGTTTATATTTGCATGAAGATATTATATATGTACAAAAGATGAAATTGGATTCCAAATTTGGGAATGACACCAAACCAGCCCAAAGGCTATTGGTTATTTAATTTTTTGAGCAGAAAATTAGTTGAAAAGAGGTGTAGAGAGGTAGGAGAAAGGAATAAACAGATGTAGAGTCATCTCACTGTCTTGGTTCACAGGACACAACAGTCTATCATGGTGTAATTTATTTGCAGGGGTGGTTGTATCATGCTAGGCATACATGGGCAGCCAGTTTGACATGTCATGTGAACCCAGGCAGCAGGAGTTGTCTGACACCTCTTAGATATTGTCTTGTTTCAGGGTTATTTGAGGCTTGTGCAACCTTCAAACAAACCCTGATGCATGACACAAACTGACAAGCCCCATAGGTAAATGATGCCAGAGTGACTCATTCTCTTCCACACTGAGAAAGTCTTCATGTGAATTATTCTATATTTTTCTACCTTTGTCTTAGCAACCTTGTTAGGTAGGTTAAGCTAAGATGTGAATGGACTCCCCAGTCCATTTCAATGCATTATGCTAGCTCTCCAGAATTCCTAATTATTGAACTGCTGCTTTTAGGAGTATGGATGACTGATAAGCACTACGTAAGGAAGGGTTGCAGCAGCTCAGCCCTGGAGGGCAAATTCTCAAATGGCCAGACTTCCTGACCCTATCGCTTCCCACAACCAGATGTGATACCAGGATAGGTCTTTAAAATTTCAGACACAGAGTTCAGGGTCCTTCTTTTTCCTTTGTAGATTTTGCAGTTCAAGAAATCAGTAATAGCCATTTTACAACAGCCTATGAATGGATTTTTGGACATATATGCACACAAACCAGGATTAGTGTGAAAGGGTTTCATGTGAACAAGCTGTGCGCTGGTGTTTGTAACTTATTAATGCCTACTTGAGAGCTACATGCAGTTTAACTAGTTAAACTAACCAGAAAGTGAAATCTGACTGTGAATGGCTTGCACAACACATTAAGCCATTGTGGTTTATAAGTCACAGTAGTTTATAAGCACTCTTCCCACAGGAAGTTCATAGGTGGATTTAATAAAGCCACCATGGCTTACCCACCATAGTGTTGTACAAACACAAACAGCATAAACCATGAGCAAGCCAAAATACCATAGGGCACCTTGGAAGGAGCAATAGAAAGATCCGCTGCTCTAACCAAGGAAATAACAGGTGACCACCATTCCCAGGCATCCTAAAGTGCCAAAGCAGTGTTTGGGATCATCTGGGAAAAGCTTCCCTTCCCTGCTGGCAAGGAGGCAATTCAAAACCTGGAGAAATCCCCACGCAGAGAAACAAGCACATCCCGTTAAATCACAACCCCCCGCCCCGGAACCAGTTTCCCTCAGGTTGATTCCTAGTGGATAGTACCACTTCCCATTACTAATCAACTGCAAAACTGAGGAGACTGTTAGGGATTCCTAGCCCCTCCCCCCCATAAATCCTGGGGTCCTGCTTTGAAAGGGGATTTATTTATTTCCCAACTTTTTCCTTCCAAGGAACTCAAGGTGACTTACATAATTCTCCTCCTCTCAATCTTATTCTGATAACAACTGGGTGACTGGCCTAAAGCCACCCACTTAGCTCTGTGACTGAGTGGGAACTACAACCCAGATCGCTTAAGTCCCTGTCCTACATTCTCAACCACTGCAACACACTGAGGGGTTAGCCCCAAAATATTCTTTTTTATGGATTCTTAGGGGGCTGTGGGGGAACCCTTATTGGGGCAAAAATCCCATCTTCAAGTATACACTGAGGTATCCAGTTTATACTGAACCAGCAGTGACTGATCAAGAAAGGGATTTTGGGGTGATGGTGGACAGCTCAATGAAAATTTTAGCCCAGTGCAGAGCTGCTGTGAAGAAGGCAAACTTCATGCTAGGCACAATTAGGAATGGAACAGAACTGCCAAAATCTGACACACACATTCCTTACACAAATCTTTGGTGTGTCTGCACTTGGAATATTGTGCTTTCTTCTGGTCATCTGACCTGAAAAAGGACATTATTGAGGTGGAAAAAGTGCAGAGAAAGTCAACAAAAATGATCAGCGGCCTGAAGCAGATCCCCTATGAGGAGTGGCTGCAACAACTAGGTCTGTTCAGCTTAGGAAAAAGGCAAGGGGAGACTTGATTGATGTATTTAAAATAGTGCATGGTTTGTATAAAATAGAGAGGGGGATAGTTTTCTCCCTACCCTTACACTCAACCCAAGATTATCCCATGAAGCTGATTGGTGGGAGGTTTAGAACAGACAAAAGGAAGTATTGGTTAACTGTCTGTTTCTGGACACAATCTAAAGTAAAATGACATATAAAGTTATCTTCTCCCATAAAAGTCTTTCTATATTTTAAGATGTTTGGGAGAGGTCCTTCTTTTTGTACTGTTGTATTCAGAGGCACATTTGCTATGAGTGAGAGCCTTATCAGTGACTGCTTTCAAGCTGTGGAACCTCATGCTGAAAACAGGCTAGGCTGTCTCTCTCTGCTGAGCTCCTACCAACAGGGAAATACATTTTTATTCATACAAGTATCTGCCATGTATATTGCTCTGTTGGATTTAATGCTGTTTTTATTTTGTCATCATTGTGGTTTCAGTTGTGCTTTTAATGTAGTTGTCTTTTATTGCTTTGAGTTTTAATTTATGTATGATTGCAAGCTGCCTTGAGTGCCATTTTCTTGGCAGAAATCAAAGAAACAAACACAGAGATTGTTCATTCGTGGTAATTACATGTGAATGTAAACATTTTTGAGCAAAGTATTGATGCTATATTGATTAATGTAGTTAATGCAACTGAGTACAGAAAAAAAATGGTATTACAAGTGACTTGTTGCAATATGTTGGCTAAAGTTCTTGACAGCTGGTTTATTCATAGAAAGACATCTGAGACAAGCTCCATAAATAGCATCACATGGAACCCTTACACAACTAGCATCCTTCTCACATAGAAACTCAGAACTGACACCTTATACTCTCCATCGAAAGCCCATTGCAATCTCTATTTTGGGGTGACACAGGTGACATTTCAGTCAGCACTATGACCTGATGGCATTTTATTCTCTCTGAAAATATAGCATTCTACCTACCCGTATGTTACAAAAGCAGGCTGCAAATATTTTAAACAAATACAGAGTTATAATTGAAGGAAGGTGACAAGACTTCAGTGAACATTGCCAGATACTTCATTTTTACCAACTGTATTTTCACATATTATCTCTGCGATCTCAGAAGATTAAGTCAACATAATCCTCTGAGTATGACTGAAAATCTACTTCACAGTACAGATACTCACTATGTACCAAATTTCATAAACACAAGTGTTCCCCCATCAGATGTGTCCGTTAGCAGAATTAAGTCTCTAGTAATACTAGAAAAGATTGTATAGGATTTTTCTAATATACTTTGTAGAAAAAGATACATACCATGACAACACCTCAAGCTGACAATAAGCAATCCCATATGTTTGTCAGAGACAACTATTTCACCCCTCTAAAAATGCTTCTTTATAGTTCATACCAGTGTTGGGGACTTGAGTCGAGCAACTCACTCATAAGTTCAACACAAGTCATGTTAGTGACTCAACTCAACTCAGACTCGACTTGGGAGTCATGAATGAGTGACTCTACTTAAGATTTCTAAATGTTTTTTTTAATGATTGAGTCATGGTCTATATTTTTTGAGACCAAGGGCTCAAGGATATCCTGGAAGGTAGACACGAAAACAGCAGAGGCAGTGAGGGGGAGGGAGTTTCATGGGGGTGGCAATATAGGTGGATGGCTTAACTCTTTTTGGTGCACTTTGCTCACCTCAGCAGGAATCTCAACAGCACTTCTGCCCGCTGTCTCTGCTCTGTTCCCATGCATTTCCAGGGATGAACAAACAAGAACAACTTTAAAAAATCACTGGTATGGTGGGGTGCCTCCAAAAGCAGGGATGTACTGTATACCCTGCTAAGCCACTGCAAATGCAGATGGAAACATTGGAGGAGTCTACAACTCTCCCATTCCCACACACACAGGCACACCCCATTATTACCTCCCCTTTTTTTGATAGCTGGTTCTTGAGACTTGAGAAGATGCTTGACTCAAAATTTTATTGCAATGACTTGAGACTTGACTTGGACTTGAAAGAGCTGACACTTGACTTGAGACTTGGAGTAAAAGACCTGAATACGTCACTGCTTCATACTACTCTTTCATAAGAAAAGGATGTTTATTTGATTCATATATCAGGCTTCGATAGCACTTATTACGGCATTTTACAATCAACACACAATCCTAAAAATACTGGAAGACACTATCACTTAGAATGCTATTCAGAAGGGCTGGGAGCCAGTGTAGTTTTTTAGTTACAGCCTGATGTCATTTCCTTGGTTCAGCCATAGTAACATCCTATTAGATATAACTAGCTCTAACAGCTTGCTCTAATCTTTAAAAGACAACTCTATCTACAATACATCATAGAAGTCTAGCTTAAAGACTACAGAGTGCAATGTTTCTTTGTTTTTAAAGTATTTTATTATATTTTATTGTCTTGTTTGTATGGATTGTTATAAACTCCAGAGTCTTGTCTCACTAACCACCACTAACTGGTTAAAGAACAGAAGACAGAGGATGGGAATAAATGGCAATTTCTGCCAATGGAGAGATACTACCAGCAGAGTCCCACAGGATTCTTTATTAGGACCAATATTTTTCAACTTATTTGTAAATGATATGGAATTAGGAGTGGGTAGTTAACTACTCCTAAATTTGCTGATGACCCTAATCTTTTCAGGATGATTAAAATCAAAAGGAATTATGAGGAGCCCCAAAGGGATTTCTCCAAGCTGGGAGAATGGGAATAAAAACGACAAATGCAGTTCGATGTAAGCAAGTGTAGGGTAATACACGTTGGGACAAAAAAAAAAAAAAAAAATCCCATTGATGGGATTTGAACTAGCAGTGACTTATTAAGACAGGGGTCTTGGGGTAGTGGTGAACAGCTCAGTGAAAATGTCAGCCCAGTGCAGAGTTGCTGCGAAGAAGACAATTTCCATGCTAGGCACAATTAGGAATTAAATAGAAAATAGAACTGCCAAAATCTGACTCCCCTTACACAAATCTTTGGCGTGTCTGCACTTGAAATATTGTGCTCTCTTCTGGTCACCTTACCTTAAAAACGCTATTGAGTTGGACAAAGTACAGAAATGCAACAACAATGTTCAGGGGCCTGGGGCAGTTCCCCTATGAAGAGCGGCTATAACTGGAACTGCTCAGCTTAGAAAAATGGTAAGGGGATTTCAACACAAAGAGAGAGGTGTTCAAAATAATGCACAGTGCAGAGAAAGTAGAGAGGGAAGAACTCTTCTCCTCCCATAACACCTGAACCCAGGGTTATCCCATGAAGTTGATTGGTGGGAGGTTTGGGACAGATAAAAGGAAACACAGCAGAACCCCTGTATCCTTGTTGATTGGTTCCAAGCCCCCAGGGGATGCCTGAAACCTCGGATAATAGTGAACACTATATAACATATACTATATACACAGTAGGTTTCTTTTTTTCACAATTTCATTCCTTCTAACCTCAGCATACAAATATTTTCTTTCCCTATTACAGCAAGAAATTTTGCTGACAGAAAGCAATTTATGACCTCTTTTTGGCACTTTACGACTTCTCTTTCAGCTGACATCAAATGCAGTTAAGCTCAAAAGTGGTAACTGAGCCAGTGGATAGAGTGGACTTGCTGTACTTCCTCACACAGCATATGGTTGAACTACAGAATTTGCCGCCACAGAATGTGGTGATGGCTGCCAATCTGGAAAGGGTCTGGACAGATTCATTAGGGAGGAGGCTGTCAGTGGCTACTAACCTTCCTGGTCATGTGCTACTTCCTTTATTGGAGGTGGCATGCCTGCATATACCAGCTGCTGAGAAGCTTGGGCAAAAGGAGGTTTTGCACCCATCCTGCTTGAGGGATCCTGCAGGCAACTGTTTAGGCACCATGTATATGAGTGCTGGACTAGATGGGCCTTTGGTCTGATCTGGCATAGCTTTCTTATGTTCTCATGCAGAGCTTTGGCTATGAGGCAGTAAATGAAATCACCACCACCACCACCACCACCAAGTTTCTTGAATTTTCGCTTTAATGTTTTCTGCAAACATTGTCTATAAGCATGTTCTCTGCACATTTTGAAAACTATCCAAACCCACTGAACAACACAGGGTGGACATATTTTCACTGCTAGCTTTCCCATGGAATAACTGCATTGACAAGCAACATTAGTCGCCCCCTGCCCAGGGTGGAGAAAATGATGTGGTCCAATGGGGCAAAGAACTGGGTTTCAAGTTGGATGTCAGGAAGTACTTCCTGTCAGTTTAAGACCCCTTGGATAGGGAATGGGCTTCCACAGGAGGTGGGGAGGGGCATCAGTGAGGGTATTCAAGGAAAGACTGGATAGCTACATGCTGGGTATTACATGAGTGGAGCTGGCTAGAGCCAGGGGTCAGACTAGATGGCTCAGGAGACCACTTCTGACTTGCTATATTTTGATGTTTTTATAATGAATGAATATAATACCAGTCAAGATGGGAAGCTTCAAAGCATAGAAATATTAAATACAACTATCCTTTTCCCCTAGAAACCCTTATAATGCCAAAGTTATGTCTCAGTTCTAAGAATGTTTAGCTGCCATGAGCTTGAGGTAATTGATGTTATTCCTGTGCTCCTGTCTGGTTCATACAGCCTGTGTTTTGTATTGCCCACTATAGGCTCCCCTCCCTTGAGTGATGCAATCATAGATATGAAGGAGAGTCCTTGAATTAGCTTGTCTTTGTTGGTCCACCATTACAGAGTCGGTTTGACAGAATGGGGGAGCTTGAATGATTTGTGAATTGGGTTGTGTTGCAGGCAATATGCCCAGAAAAACCACAACTGAAGTGGGTACATGCAGAGCCTGGCAAATTACACTACCAACACTGTGGATGCCATATGTTGGAGTGTTTGTTGAATTTTCTGGACTGTGGTTATCGGTTCAGACTGGAGGCAGCAGGCAGAGCTTCTCTATGTGGTCCAGTAGCAGGTACACTCATGTTTGGGAGAAGTACAGGCATGTCCCAATGTATAGAATGGTCTGTGAAGGGAGAATAATAGATTTCTCCTTTTTAATACAGAATTCAAGTTTTTTCAGCAGACTGTCTTTTGGATGATACAAAGGAATCTTCCCTAGATGGAGCAACTAAAAGCCAATTGTTCAAGTAGGGGAAGAGCTGAATATATTGCAGTCTTAGATGGGCACAAACCACTGCCATATCTCTTGGGGCCATAGAGAGTCTGAATGGAAGGAATTTGAATTCATAAGTAGTGCCAACTTGGAACTTTAAGAAGTGGCAATAGTCCTGGTGGATGGAAATATGAAAGTATGCATCTTTCAAATCTATTTTTGAGAATCAGTCCCCCTGATGAAGTAGTGGGAGGATATTTTGTAAAGAGACCAACTTCTTGATCAGGATAAAGTGATTGATACACTGTAAGTCCAATATTGGGCAGAGGCTACCATCTTTCTTAGGAATGGTGAAATATTTGGAATAGAAACCTTAGCATAATTGGGCCAATGGCTGGGATGCATTGCTCTGTTTGCTAGTTAGGTATTGACTTTCCCAGTTAGGGCTGGAGAGAGAGGAGTGATGCAGACCATTCCAAGTGGTGGTAACATATTGAACTCAATGTGATGTCCATATTGTCTTATGGATAGCACCCACCTTTCCGATGTGATGATTTCCCATTTGAAAAGATAATTTCTGAGGTGGTCCTTGAACCAGAATAGTGTTGAGGGTGGTGGACACAGCTGGTTCACACAACTCATCAGTGGTGCTTTTTCTTCACTTCTAGCCTCTGTTTGTTGGGTTGCTGGAAGCATGGTGCTTTTCAGTGATGCTGGCAAGCCAACTGTTGCTGCTATTGGTACTGGATGGTGAAGGGGTCCTGCCTTGGTAGTGCTGGTATGAAACCAAGGGGCCCCATGGCCATTTATGTACTCTTGGAAATTGAAAGTGGTCCAAAGCCCATCCGTCTAGCCATTGCTCTGGCCTTTTGGAAGCACTGAGTTTCTCATCAGTCCTCATATTTGAAGAGCCCTTCCCTGTCAATGGGCATGTCTTTGATGTGGGACCATGCTTCTTGTGGCAGATTGGCTGCCTGAAGTCAAGTGTGCCTCTGAATTGCCACTGCACATACAAGTGCCCTGGAATTATAGTTGACATGGTGACAAGTGGTACTGATCTGCTGCTTAGACAGCTGGAGTGCCTCCATTTAGAATATCCTAGCCAGTTTTTGATGTTGTTTGGGGAGGAACTCTGCTAAAACACTCATCTTTTGCCAGAGGATGGTATCTCCCCATGGTCACCTCACAGTTCGATATATAGAGGTCCAGTCACATCACCACATAGATTCTCCTTGCCATCACATCCAAAAGATACCCTTCTTGATCTGTTGGAGTGCAGTGCTTCTGTTGTGACAGTCCCTGAGCTTACTTGACAATAATTGAGTTTACTCTTGGGTGGTGAAGGCAAAAAGGTATGTCTTCCTCCTAGGCCTGGTACCTGCCCTCCTGGCAACAAGAGGTCAGATAAGGCTCTGTCAGTATCTGCCACAGATCATTCACAGACTGCAAGAGTCTCGGTATAAATGGTATGGCTACCAGAAACATAGAAACAGAGCAAGTCAAAAGGGATCTCTCGGGCCATCTAGTCTGACCCCCAGCTCTAGCCAGCTCCACTCACAACATGCCTACTATGTGCAGAAGGTCCTCTGTCTGCACAGCATCATAGCTCAGTTCAGTCAGCTGCTGTAATTGCAGACTGAGAGATGCTGCCATTCGAAGGACCTATTCCAAGAACCATTTCAAGTCTTCAGAGGGAGAACCAAGGTCCTGAGCAGAGATAAGGTTTTTCAGCAATGTGGAGACCAGTTCCCTGTATGGTGGAATCATGATGGAATTAGCAGCATAGTGGGCTAGGTTGGATAAGGATGAGGCACTCGATGGCAAGGAAGGTCACTGCAGCAATGGGGATTGGCATGCAGAGGCAGCTCGTCATCATCGAGTTTGTAACAGATAGGTGAAGGCCATTGGACAGGCTTGTTGCACTGGCATTCACACTGGGTGGTTGCACAGTGGTCTGTGGTCATGGGTCATATCAATAAGGGCTGGACAGACTCTCTTCACAGTAGTACCATTCCAAAAATAGTGAGGGTGGCAGTGCCAGGTCTGTGTTAGCAGTCTGAGGCATTCTATTGGCCAAAGGGCAGATGCAAGTGATGGCACTACAAGGATGGTCTCAGAGAAACCTCCTGAAGATCCTCATCCTGGTGCAGTGTGCTTGCCAGATGGGTTGGAGATGTGATCTAGAGATGGGGGAGGCAACTCTTGTATCTCCCATTTGGAGAAGGAGTGGGCTATAGTCAGTTCAACTCTTTTGCTCCAGTTGGACCAATATCGGACAGGGCTGCACAAGAGGTTGATGGGCATTCTTGTGTGCATCACCACAAGAGGTAAGGGTAAGGGTGAAAGAAAAAGGGATCATTGAAAGTGAAAAGGGGTTTTTTCAGGTAAAACGTGAAGTAAAATGTTAAGAGGTAATCAAGAGAAAAATTTCATGAGAAAAAGTTATGAGAAAAGATAAGAAAAATGAGGCAAAGTATTGAAATATGCAGCTAGAAAAGCTCTAGGGCATTCAAAACAGCAGTCAAAATTGAACTGGGGAAAATGGCAGGAGGCCCACCTATTTATACTATGCAAGGGGGTGGGGCTCCCACCAAAATTTCTAAGCTTCACTAGAAGACTCTTCCTAAATGAAGGCCCTGCACAGGTGAAGCACCCATATCTGTGATGCAAAGAGACCATGAAGAACTTTACTTTGCCCAGTAAAAATTGCTCGTCCAATAAAAATCAAGTCATGTTAAGTTTGGAAAGGAACCTGATTCAGACTAATTATGGCCTGTTCCAACAAACCTGGAATACTATTTACAATACTATTTAAAGCAAATGCAGGAACTAAAGCTGTTAAAATGTTAATCTGGGTGTGCCTGAAGATAAACAAACACACTTTCTGGGAATAGTTATGAATTAATTGCAGATTTCAGAGAGGAAGCAGTAGCTTTTTTGATTATGTTGGGAACAAGATTATCAAAGAAAGAGTAAGTCCTCTGCTTAGGGAAGATGATGAGCTGTTAACAGGTGGTAACGGCAGAACTATTCAACTTCTATTTTACCTCAAAGTCTTCTCCAAAACCAGAAATGCATTTAATCTGGGACAAGTAGAACAATTTATATTCTGGGCTATAGATCCCTTGGTATAAGTAAGGTCATGGTTAGAAAGCATTTCACTGTAGGAATAAGGCCCACTTCTAAAATATAGTCTTCTAAACTTGAAGGAACTTGCAGATGGTATTTCAGAATGAGTATCTGTTATCTTTAAGAACTCCTGGAGAACAGGTGAGCTGCTAGAAGAATGGAGATGAGTAAATATGTTCCCAAACTTCAAAAAAAAAAAAAAGGGGGGGGGGAGAAAAGGAGGGAAGAAAGCAGATCAAGGAAAACAAAGACCAGTCAACCTAACATCAGTACTGGGCAAAATTCTTGAACAGATTATTAAAGTGATCAGTTTGTGAGCATCGAGAAATAACTGATAATCTCTCTTTCCCTTTTGTTTAGTAGTTACTGGTTTGATAAGTTACGTGAGTGCTGTGGACATAGTCTGCCTTGATTGTAGCAAAGCATTTAACAAGGTTTACCATGATGTCCTGAGAGGATAGCAAATATTCACAGTTGGCTGCAAAAATATATCTAGCAAGTGTTAATTATTGGCTAAAAATCCTGCTGGAGGGAAATCTCAAGTGGAGTGACACAGGGCTATGTCCAAATCTCTGTGCCATTCCATATTTTTATAAGTGACTCAAATAATTTGGCGTATATTGTATCCATTCCAGTTGCCCAGGTTCATTATATAACTCATTCTATGGTCCTACGTATTTCTGAAACACAGTAGTGGAAGATTTCTCAGCAAACTGGAATGATAAACCCCTTTTCCAATTCTTCCTTTCAACTGCTCTAACAATCCATAGAACATAGAAACACAGAAACAGAGTGAGTCAGAAGGGGCCTCCAGCCGGCTCCACTTATGACATGCCCACCATGTGCATGCCCAGCCTATACTTAAACACCCTGACCAATTGAATTTCAACCACCTCCCATGACTCTTCATTTTCTCTCATTATCTGTATTAGTTTAACAGTTTATGGAAATAGAGCTGCAAAGGTTATGGTTTCATGGGTTATTAATTGCATATAAATGCCCGCTTAGGAGTTTTTTTTCTGCAAAATCTTTTGAATGAGACAAAAATCAAGTGTGCCAGACAACAGCAGCTAGAGTTATAATGGCAACAAAATGGAAAGTGAGGACTATCCATCTACAGACCTGTTCTCCCCTGCAGAGGAAGGCAGGACACGCTCCAATGGAGCAAAGCTCAGGGAGTCAAGGTTTCATTTGGATGCCAGGAAGCACTTCCTGACAGTAAGGACACCGAGGGTGTGGAATGGGCTTCCACGAGAGGTCGTTGAGGCCCCATCGGTGTGGGTGTTCAAGGATAGGCTGGACGTCCACATGGTGGGCATGTCGTGAGCGGAGCCGGCTGGTGCCGGAGGTCAGACTAGATGGCCCGGGAGACCCTTTCTGGCTCCCTCTGTTTCTATTTTTCTAGTGAAGACTGGAAAAACAAATTAGCAGAATATGCAGTAATGGGAAAATTAACCAGTTATATAAATAGAAGACTGGTTAAAGAATTTAATGATAAATGGAAGGTTTCCTATGCATATATAACCTAATAAGAGAAAAAATAGAATGTATGTAATGATATCTATTTACTAACCAACTATATGTAAAAGACCAGTTAATGAACTTTATGTTAAATGGAAAGCCTACTATATGTACTTTTATTTAGTTATTGAGAGAAAAAAACAGAACCTATAGACATTCTTAGTGAAGCATAACTGCCATATAAATGCTTTCCAACCACTTAAAATAGATCTAAAAAGAATGGAAAGTATTTTAGTATTAAGTATACAATGATCAAATTGATATATTTGATTTATGAAACTTTTAAATTATGATATTATTTTACCTGGGGGAAAAGAATTATTAATTGCTGGTGGGTTTGAATTACTTTTTACTTGATATCCATGTCAAAGGTTTTTTTCTTTTGAATTAACCAACTATTAGTAAGTCAAAACTATAGTTATAAAATTGATAGAAGTAATAATTAACTTTTTGTGTAACTTCTTGCATTCAGTACTATGTCATTTTTGTGAAAGGTTCCTCAGTATCTTTTTCTTTTTCATGTTACTTTTTCTTGCTTTTCTTCCCTTTTATTTATAAATATAAAAATAATTTTAAAAGACATCAAGTGTACCAGAGCTTAATTGCTACTACATAATGGCACCCAATGGGTCAAAGATTGTCATCATGCTGGTTCCAGAAATAGCTTTATTAAAGTAAACTCTATTAAATGGAAGAGAAAGTAAGACTTGAAAGCTTTGTGGCAGAGCATCTGTGCATGCTATTTATTAGATTACCCACAATAACCTCGATAAACAAAACCTAAACAGAATGCCAAATATAGGACCTGCTAATCAAACATTTGTAACTACAGCTCTGATCAATTTCTTCAGTTGAAAGCAGACTATATCCACAGGTATTAATAAGAAAAAGCAAGTATTTAATTCAGTGTTCCACACACATACACAATTCCTCTACCTATGGGTAAGGCAAGCATGCATGTAAATTATGTAGAAACCCATGATTTCAATCTAGTCTTAACAAGTAATGATTTAATTCATGACTTAAATCAAATCCACCCTGCTTGAAATTAGTCAGAATTACCTTTAACTGTGATTTCCTGATTTGCATAAAACAAATCACAGTAACAGAATATTGGAAGCAAAACTTAATGCCTCGTTCTGGCAGTGCCAAGGTTCACCACAATCCATTCACAGTATGTAGATAGCTACCTTTATTAATGTGTGTATATTATTAATTTCAATCACAAACCTAACATTCTCTTAGATGTCTGTTAAATGGCCATTCCAATTTGCTTCTTAAGAAGCAACTGTTGACTTTTTGCCCTCTGCAATAGTTTCTGATACAGCATGAATTTCTAAATGCTCATATTTCAGGTGTGTCTCATTTTCCCTAATGTCAAAGATGTCCGCCAACATCTATACCAGGGCTATGGAGTTGGAGTCATGGAGTCAGAAGCAATTCTTGGGTTGCTAGATCTGGAAAAATGTGCTGACTCCAACTCCTAATAAATTTACATTGTGATATAATGTTAAAATTTCTTCTTTTGCAAGTAATAATTTGATTAACCCTTTTTTCAGGTTACATTTACAGGATTTCAGGAAATTTTTCAGGATATATTTTAACAACATATATTAGTGAAAGTGGCACCCCATGAAAAATTTACAATGGCAAAAAAGTGTCAACAAAGTCAGATGTTTTTGAAAACATTACAATAACAACAAATGGGAAATATTATGAGTGTCAATATATTATGAGCAGAGCCGGCTGGAGCCGGGGGTCAGACTAGATGGCCCAGGAGGCTCCTTCTGACTCACTCTGTTTCTATGTTTCTATGTATTATAAAAGAGAATGATTGTGAAAAGGCAAGTGTTGCAAAAAATAATTTTTGTAGTTGGATAAAAATGCACCTTCAAGAGCATCAAATTTAAAAAGACACTTGCAGTGTTTAGTAGGTTGAGTGCTTTCAATCAATAAAGGAAATATATATTTACTGATATATAAATAAAGGAATTGGAGTTGAAGGCATTATAAATTGAAGAGTCAAAGTCAGGGCTGGTGTCAAAGGTTTTATGTACTGACTCCACAGCCCTGATTTATACAATGGCAATTTTCAAGACCTAACCCAAATGTATTAGATGAAACTCATTTAAAGTATAAAGGCTTTGGCTGTAACTACATGAAGCAGAGTTTTGGCATAGGGAATGGAAGAACTGCCAGCCAAATGAATATCCTTACTTCTTTATTTGATGTATACTTCAAGGATACAAAGCAGGAACCTTAAGAGGAACTCATCAAGAGCAACAATTCTACTGACCTTCTTTGCATATTAGTTTTGAAATCAAACTAAAAGGGATGTTGTTAGTCACATGGCTTGCCCTGACACACAGGACTGTTCTGGTATACATGGGGAAATGGCATGGAGATTGTAACATGGGGGGCTTTAACACCTCTCCCCTGTGGGCTGAGTCATATAAACCCAGTGATTTTCAACCTTTCCACAGCTGGGGACCAGTGAAAACAGGAAAACCACCTCAAGGACCACTGAGGCAGAAACAAAAAGACATCTCTCCCCTCCCGGACAGCACCAGCACAAAGCTCACAAATATGATACCAACTGAGGAAGAGATGGTGGAGCACAGCCAGCTCTCACATCAGTCTGCAGTGAGCGGGATGCCCCCCCCCCCCCACCCAGACAGGCAGGAATCTCTGGCAGACCGGTACAGGTTTGTGGACAAGTGGTTGAAAACCACTGATATAAGCTATGCCAATAAGAACTGTCCTCCTATTGCAAATAGCAAGGAAGGGGAATTCTGATTAGACAACATGTAGGGGCAATACGTTAAGGACCCTATGCAACAATCACGATTGCATCCCACCCCTTTTTAAAGTCATGCATTTTAAATGCATTCACCAGCTAGCATAACATCCAGATTGGTCCTTAGGAGCAGCATTTTGTACCTATCCAGTCACATAACAAGGAAACAAAATGTTTTCATTAGCAAAACCAATGTTTTCCTGTAGCTGAGAGGGCCAGAAAAGGTTTAGGCATGCTCACTTTCTGGTTTAGGTGCCATAAGATAGGTATATTTTTACAACAAATGCTGGCAGATTGCCTTATGGGGAAGGGGAGGAAGAGTCCAGAATAAGGCTGTTTCGTAAATCTAATCATAGTTAAAGTATAAGCCTCACTGAATTCACTGAGGAACTTCTTGATTTCTTTCCAAGCAAACATGCCTAAGACCCAATAGTAAGATTGTTATTATCAGGAAAAGGTGTCAAGTGCAGACCAAAACTCTGACCTGCATTCCTTACATCCCACTTAATTTTCTATTACATACATACAACTTTCGCTTCTCAATTTCTCTCCACTTAACAAAAAAAAGCACTGTATGACTCCCCTTCAGGTTGCACTATAAACTAACAGTTGAAGCTCAAGACAAGACACAAGATAGGTAAAATCAAATTAAAGAAAGCCAAGAACTAAACTTGTCGAGCAAAGAGGGGAGAAGAGCAAAAGCTACACGCACGCGCACGCGCACTTACTAGCAAGGAAAAACACAGTAAACGGACAAAAAGTTATCAACTGATCTCCTAATGGTAAAGGAAAGAGACTCGCCGTTCACTCCACCAGAGCAAATTAAGCGGATTACAAAATGCGGTCGCCTTAACCAACGGATAACCAACACGCAGAGCAATTTCCCCGCCCTTCTGAACCTTTCGGTTCTCTTATGCCCTAAGAGGAATGGGAAGACAAATAGCAAAGCCTGGTTTCCCACAGCACTTCCCCATTTCTGTATTCAGTATTGCACCCAATATCCACTGGCCCTTCCCAACATCACGGGCATACTTTGCATATGCAGAGCGTGTTTGAACGCGCTGAAGCACTGCACTGGCATTCCCTTAACCCCTTTCACCTCGCCGGGAGTTGGCGGTCTGGTTTCGCAGCCTCCATCCTGTCCAACTTCTGCCTCCCCCCCACATGACTAAATCGCCGATGGGAAAGCAAACGCCAGTCACCAGGCGTTCCGATCAAAAGAAACAGGGGCCCCTACAGAAGACGGGATCCGGGCAATGACCGCAGAGAACAGGCGCCCGACCACTCCGCGTGACTTTGGGTCACCGTGACCAGGACAACGAAGACGAACTCTGAGTCACCCGAGGAAAGTATTCCGCCCGCCTTCTTGCACTGACGGCACCAGGAGGAACGAAAACGAGGAAGGCGAATCCTCCTTCACGCTCGCGCGCCCGCCCGCCCGGCAGTTCACTCACCGTCCGGCCACGCGCTCCACCGGGCGCCTTCGCCTACCCGCTCTGCTCAACAACCGCCAACCACGCCGGCAGGACCCGGATGCATATCAAAATAAAATTAAAGACCCCAGCACCGGAAGTAAAACGAAGAGGCGAGCATACCACAGAGATGGGGAAATGGCACGTAAAACACAGCCCATACTTCCGGTTTTGGTAGTTTCCCGTTTATTTCCATACCGGAAGTGATAATTATCAGTTGAATTCTATGACGATTAGAGTTTCCACTGGAAAGCAGGTTTCCCCTTCGGAAAAAAGGTAGTAAGAAAGTTGTTCCTTGGATCTTAGTTTGGGTGGAAATTTTAAAAGTGGAACTTGTGTACCTTAAAGTCAATGAAACAACAACCTTCTGCGTGCAGCTCAGTGTCAGATATGGATAGACACAGGTAACTTTACTAAAATGTATGGAGTTACTTGAACGGGGGATAATGTGAAAATCCAAACCCACCTCACCACTGTATCTAACTTACAGAATTATTTTATTTATTTATTTAGAATAGTTCTATGCCGCCCCATTCTCAAAAAGCCTCGGGGCGGCTTACAAAATAAACAATCATATAATTAACCTAAAAGACCGGAAACATCTTGGCACAAGCATAAAACCCAATACATATAATCAATAATTAACAATTAAAAGAACTTTTAAATAAAATGGTCTTGGCCTGGCGCCGAAAAATAAATAACAACGGGGCCAGGCGGACCTCTGTGGGGAGTGCATTTCATAGGTGGGGTGCCACCGCAGAGAAGACCCTCCTCTGGGTACTCACCCTCCTAATATCTTTCACGGACGGTTCCCAGAGAAGGGCCTCTGCCGCTGACCTCAAGGGGTGGGAGGGCATATATGGATGCAAGCGCTCCTTTGGATAACCAGGTCCCAAGCCGTTGAGGGCTTTATAGGTGATAACCAGCACCTTGAATCGGGCCCGGACTTCAATGGGAAGCCAGTGAAGCTGATGGAGAACTGGGGTTCTATGAGAACAACGCCCAGTCCCCATCAGCAACCTGGCAGCTCTGTTTTGCACCATCTGAAGTATCCAGACTGTCTTCAAGGGCAGCCCCACGTAGAGTGCGTTACAGAAGTCTAATCGGGAAGTTACCAATGCATGTGTCACTGTTGCCAGGCAATCGTTCTCCAGGTAGGGACGCAGCTGATGGATCAGCCGAAGCTGAAGGAAAGTGCTCCTTGCCACCGCCGTCACCTGAGCTTCTAATGACAGCTCTGGGTCGAGGAGCACTCCCAAGCTGCGAACCCTATTCCTAAGAGTGAGTGCAACTCCATTCAGGACAAGGTCCAGGTCTCCTACCCTGACGCCCAAACCACCTACCAACAGGACCTCCGTCTTGTCTGAATTGAGCTTCAGTTTATTGGCCCTCATCCAGTCCATTACCTCGGCCAGGCACTGGTTCAGCACAGCCACTGCCTCACCTGGATTAGTTGAAAACGAGAGGTAGAGCTGGGTATCATCAGCGTACTGATAATTCTGCAGCCCACACCTCCTAATGACCTCTCCCAGCGGTTTCATGTAGATGTTGAATAGCAAGGGGGACAAAATGGACCCCTGCGGAACTCCATGGCATAACTGCCATGGTGCAGAGCCATAGTCCCCCAGCACCACCTTCTGGAATCGGCTATTGAGATAGGAGCGGAACCACTGCAAAGCAGTGCCTCCAACTCCTAATCCCGCTAGCCTATCCAGAAGGATACCATGGTCGATGGTATCAAAAGTTGCTGAGAGGTCCAGGAGAACCAACAGGGACGCACTCCCCCTCTCTCTCTCCCTGCACAGGTCATCATACAGGGCGACCAAGGCAGATTCAGTACCATACCCGGGTATGAAGCCGGACTGAAATGGGTCCAGATAACCAGTCTCATCCAAGAGTGCTCAGAGTTGTCCTGCCACCACCCGTTCTAACACCTTGCCCAAGAACGGGATGTTGGCCACCAGTCTATAATTGGCAGCCATCTCTGGATCCAGGGATGCCTTCTTTAGGACTGGCCGGACTACCACCTCCTTTAAAAGGGGTTGACAACCTCCAGGATCCAGGCCCCTATCCCGTCCTTGGCTTTGTTAAGTAGCCAAGATGGGCAAGGGTCCAGTAAGCAGGTGGTGGGACGTACTTGTCCAAGCACCTTGTCCACATCATCAGGACGCAACAACTGAAACTCATCCATCAATTTTGGACCTGATGGCAACTTTGGCACCTCCCCAGAAGGTTCTGAGTCACTAGTGGAATCCAGCTCGTGACGAATCTGAGCGATTTTCTCCTTGAAATGCTTGGCAAAGTCATCACAGTGGGCCGTCAAGGGTGGCACAAGATCTTTCTTGGGGTCTGGGTGAACCAGCCCCTGTACCACCCGAAAGAGCTCCGCTGGACCGCATTGTGAGGAGGCAATGGAAGCGGAGAATAATTTCTTTTTCGCCATCCTCACCGCCACAGCATAGGCCCGATAATGGGCTCTTAAGTGTGTTCAGTCAGATTCATCCTGTGATTTCCTCCACCTACACTCTAGACGTCTCCCAACCCGCTTCATCTCCCGCAATTCAGGTGTATACCAGGGGGATGAACGGGCTCTGCCAGGTGGGAGAGGATGCTTAGGAGCGATCGTGTCAATAGCCCTGGTCATTTCCCCATTCCACAGTTCGACCAAGGCATCGACAGGAGCACCAGCCTTATCAACCGGGAATTCCCCCAGGGCCTTCAGGAATCTATCCAGATCCATCCAGCTCCGGTGGCGGACCAACACAATCGGGTCCGCACCCTGACAGAGGGAAAGGTCGCTCTCGAGCTCAAACCTCACGAGGAAGTGATCTGACCATGACAGGAGTGTCAGACACAAGTTCCTCACCCTCAGATCCCCCTCTTCCTGCCCTGTCAAGAAAACCAGGTCCAGAGTGTGTCCACATTTGTGGGTTGGGCCAGTGACATGTTGAGACAGCCCCATGGCCATCATGGAGGCCATGAAGTCCTGAGCCACCCCGGTCAGAACCGTCTTGGCGTGGAGATTGAAGTCCCCCAGGACCAGCATCCTGGGAGTCTTCAACACCAAATCCAAGACAATCTCCATCAGCTCAGGTAGGGAGTCTGTTGGGCAAAAGGGTGCATGGTACACCAACAAAATCCCCAATCTGGCTCAGTCACCCAACACCAAGTAGAGGCACTCTAGACCCGGCCTCAAGAGAACAGGAAGCCCCGTGAGGGAAATAGAGGCTCGGTAAACCAAAGCGACCCCCCTCCCCTCCCCTCCAGGCAAGGTCGGTGCTGGACCTGATACCCGGGTGGGCACAGATGAGAGAGGGAGACATCCCCCCCTCCCACCCAGGTCTCTGTAATGCAAGCCAGGTCGGCCCCCTCATTCATGATCAGATCATGGATGAGTGATGACTTATTATGGACCAACCTGGCATTAAGCAACAGCACCAACAGGCCCAGGGGGTGGTTGACAAGCCTACCTGGAACCCTCCGGCTGGGGGAATAACCAGAAAGAGGAACAGGTGTTAACCATCTGTCCCTCCTATGCGGACTCATTAAACCCCCAATGCCATAACGTCCATTGCCCGTAACCACCCCAATGCCCATGCGCTCCTCAGGCAACCCCATAGTCAAAGCTGAAGATGAATCCATTAAAATAAACTAAAAACACATTAAAAACACTTAAAAACACCCCCACAATCCCCCCAACCCAATTAATCATGGATTACATTGCAGGGTACCATAAGCAACTTTCTCAGTCACTTTGCATTGCAATATAGAAATTACCTGCAACAAGGTTGCATAAAATCCCAAACCTGGACACCTGTCATCTTATTTCTTTGCTCTTTCTGCCAAACCTGAAAATGGGATAATTTCATTGCTAAAGGCTAGGCTCAGAGATGCCTCATGCCCATTTGACAATCTTCTGCAGCCAACTGCAAGTAAAGGACTTTTGCTTATGTGGACTATTGAGTATTCCACTTTCAAAGCCTTCAGAGCCTGGAGGAATAGCAGCTATGGCACGATGTGTCGACATTGGGGAGGGGGGCAGTAGATTTGACAATCCACTCATTTGTGAGGGGCACCAGCAAACCTGCACTCATGCAGTGTGAGTGTAGCATGGAAGCAGGGTGAGGCATGACATCCAGTACAGTCCATCCATGCATGCTATTATACATATAAGTGTCATTTACCTTTTCTTGGCCCCAGGGAGGAGATAATTTAGGAAGTGATACTGCTTCATTTCATGTTTCCCTACAATTATATTTTCCCTCTTCCTTGTGGATTGTCCCATTTTGCTTCCAAAGCACAAATCCGCTATTTGTGGATTTGAGCTCATTATTACAGGGAACAGGTGCTATCAAATACAAAATCTTCTTGATTTCTACACGTTGAGGATGTTCAACAGGGCACAATACCCTCTATAATCCCATATCCAGCTTCCCACTGAAGCAGATTTCCTTTCCACCCTTCTTTCTTGATTCCCTTTGAAACATTATCACTCCTCCCTCTCCTGACTCAGTGGAGCAGTTGATATGTGCAAAACAAGCCAGCATAACTTGTTGTGAGTTACAATGTATGGCAGACTCACTTTGCATAATCATTGGTCAAGGCTTATTGTGTCATCTGAACCAGGCAGCATGGCTTATTGGAGAGTTAAATAGCCATACAAGTCATGTCATTCAGCTTCAGATAACATGGCAAGCCGCAGCAAAGAACCACATCTAGCATGCACTGCAGTTCACAATCTACCATGTTAAAGCTATTGTGGCTTGTTTTGATCAGGCAAACTGGATCAAGAGCTCCTTCTCAAATACAGTGCACAGTCTTCAACACACTCATATTTCTGGTCATACTCTTCTATCCTACCCCGCATCTTAATCTAGTAGTTTTCCCATCCATGTCCTCAGCCCCATTTTCAACTTCCCTCCCTGCACACATGGGTTGGATTTGCACAACAAACAGCACTCTCTTGCTGATTAGTCCATTGTGACCATGAGGCAGATTCTCCCTCCCAAGTATACCTGCATGCCTGTGTTGCTTTTCCTCAGTTCCAGCCCACCCCATCACCAATTTTATTAAATGAAAACAGTTTCCTTGCCATTTCCATTTCTCCCTTCTTGCATTTTCATGCTGTTTTCATTTCTTAGGATAAACTGGAAAATGAACATATTGTTCAGCCAATAAGAAAAAAAAGGGTAATGATGCATCTATTGCTAGGGGACAGTAGACATCAAAGGCTGGAAATGCTGACTCATGGGGAACTCTATGTTTCCATATCAACAATGGTAAAAAAGGCAATCAGATGACCAGAGAAGCCACAACATGGAAATGCTAGAACAGAAAAGACCACTGATTCTCAGTTTCAGAAAACCAGTCCTACCATGTGGGAATTCTAGAGCGAGGTCCAGATGATACAACAGGTCCAGATGACACAAAGGGTGTCAGCAATGAAAATAAAGTTGAGTGTGCTTCTAAAGAAATAAAGTTATACAAATACTTTAGTTCCTCACTGAAATGGGAAAATAAGTGTCACACAGATTCAACTTAAATTATATTTAAATGTATTTTGTACTATTATTAAAAATAATATGAACATTTTATGTGCAGGAGCTGCAGTAGCATTTTACAAGGGGCACACTATAGTTCAGTTACCAAGAACAGATATTCATAGCAATATTGAACAGTCCAAAGATATTGAGGATTCATTACCATACTATACAGTCCTAAACTCACAGAAATTAAAAATTGATGTACTTTTATTCTTCAGACACATACAGCATGAGAACTTCATATGTATCACTTAAATATGTTGTTACTATGTAATCACAGAAGTTGTGGCAGCCAAGATGCATGTACTTTTAAGCTCACATAATATTGTATCTACATATGTAGATCGGAGGACAACTCTTGCATCTACAAAAACCCCCTATCCCAATGTGATACAAGCATCAGTCCTTAAACTGCTAAAGTTTAACTTACTTTCCTCACAGACTTGAAAAATCAAAAACGTCTCCACAAGCATTTAAGCACAGGACAATTCAGGAGAAACAGGTCATACACAGGAAAATGATATGTCAGAACTAGCTATTTAATACTAGGCAGAAATCTATGCAATTGTTTTATTTACTTTAACCTACAGTTGGAAGTATAATACATTATTAGGAAAGCAACTTATAATTAAAGGCTCAGTCCTATGGGTTGTACCCTCAGTGACTGTAAAACCCTGAACTCATAGGGTTACATTCATTCCCTAAGAGTGGGAGGAGCAGAGAAGACAAATTTAACCTTCCCATCCTTGTATCCTGCATTTTTGCAGGGGAGTTTCAGGCATTTCAAAGGTATAACAAAGGAAACTTCAGCACAGCTCATATCATGGCCTCTCCAGTTTCCTCTCCCACATGCCAAGATGCCTCCTTTTCCTTCCCGTCCAAGGCCAATGTCAAAGGACACCCAGCACAGTTCTTTCCACACCAACTGCAAGGGGAGAAAGCAGAGGGGCCCATTCTTTGCTTCTCCAGTCTGAGGTCAGGGCACTGTTTCCAAACCTGAATCATGGAATCCAAATGGTCTCATGGTCCCTCAGACATCACCTAACAGCCATAAGGTTGCTTGCTTAATCAATCAAATATTAGTTTCAAAAATGCTTGAATCAAACAGGTTTTTAACATTTCTTCAAATATTTAAGCACCTACATACAACTTAGTGATCATTTTATAATTCCACATGAGTTTATAGAATATCTGTAAACTAATAAACTATAACTGGCCATTAATATGGATCTCTTTTCTAAATAGTTCTAGCAGTATACACTAAACTCTTGTCCTGCATTCTAAAACCTTGTTTTTAAATCCCATTATGGTATCACTTAGAAAGCCAGGGAAAAACAGCTCTACTGTAAACTTCATTAATTGGAGATTTCCTGAACATTTTCATTATATTTTTGCTTAGGATTATGAATAACAAGCTACTTAGGCACCAATACTCAGTCTTAACAACTTAGTTCCACTGGGTTCAATAGTCCCAAGTAGCCTTAACTAAAAATATTCTGACTTTTAAGAATAAATTAGACAGAAAAGCATCAGGGGAGGGGGGGAATTAAATGGGTAAATAAAAATATCCATGTCCTGTGGCATCTATACTTGAAAATAACTGCAGGTATTCAGGCTTATTTCACTGGTGTGATGGGCTATTAGGCATATCACTGTTTTTTCTTCTATGTGCTAATGTTTAGAAGATATGCCTCTCTGAGCCTCTTAACCAAAAAAAGTTTACTTTAGTGCCCACATACCATGTCCCATGTCTCATACCTTTCTTGAAACCAGCAATGGGGATAACTACAATACCCACAATGAACATCTCAATGATACTGTAAGCTCCTGGTTTTACTGGGGGGGGAAAACCCTGTAATACAAACTAAAAAACAGAACCAATATGCATGAGCCCCATTCATATTTCAGGTTTCAAAGAACATTCCCTAGATGTACGCAAGGCCTGTTTGTCAAGAAATACTGTATGGAATCACTGCAGAGTAAAATGACTGTAACAAATTAAAGTTGCATTGAAAGTGACTACATCCCAAAAGCTCTGGCATCCTCAGCACTGTTTCTTGATTTCAGAATTAAGTCTTCATTCCATCAAAAGCTGTACACTATCAGTCTGTTTCTGTGGTTGTTGCTGCTGGTCATATTTCCTTGCTAGAAAAAAATGATTGAGATATATTACACTACTATCCCAAACATACTTAATACAAAATAAGCTCCAGTGAACCATGTGTGACTTACTCTGAAATTAACATGGATAGGCCTGCTATCTATTACCAGATTTTTTTTCTGATCATATGGTACCTACTTGGTACCATATTATCAGAAAAATAATATGGCACCAACTTCAAGCCTATATTTATCCGCAAGATAAACTAAAATACAAGCGTAACTATTTTCTATGTGTACATTTTAGCAGCAAAATTTGCCTTAGATGACAAGTGGTAAATGTTCCCTTTTAATAGTAACAGCAACTCTTAGCACACTATTTAGTACTTGTAGTAACAATCCTTGCCTCTGTACATTTCTTGCCTTCTGTTGGATGTCCCATATTTTGGCTGTCCAATGTAACAGCCACATTGGATTATAATTATAAATTATAAATGTAGCCAAACATCTCTGGGTGCTTCACAACATTTAAGTCACCCATCCATATTTCAACCAGGCCCAACCCTGCTTACCTTCCAAGATTAGGCAGGATCAAGCACTTCAAGCTTATAAAGGGAAACATCATAATCTTGCATCCTGAACCTTATAAAGGGACTTTGACATGCTCTGGTGCAAAGCTTTAAAGCTTTAAGCCCTGGATCATAGAGAAATGTGGAGGGGTGACCATTTCTGGTCGAAAAAGACTATGTCTTGTGCCAAAATCTATATATTTATTGATTGATATCCTTTCCATCAAAAACTGGTGCTCAGGATTACTAACAAAAAAGAAAATGGGAACATGTTCAGAGCCTACTACAAATTTTGGCAAAGTACATGTCAAGATTCAACAGCACAACAATTCGAGGCACAACATCTAATTAAATTTATTACCCATGTTATTTCTATACCACCCCACAGTCAAAGCTCTCTGTTATGAACATACTACACTACCTTATCTGTGATATTCCACAATACTACAATTTTGAATTGTTCATTCCTCCTGTAACTCTTTATAATATGCAAGATGAGAAAGGAGCTACACTTTTTTAAACATAGAAGTATTTGGAGCATTTTTCCTGTGATGAGTTTCAAAATACCACAATTTTTTTTGCTAGTACCACAATATGCAGTACCTATTTCAGACACAGCTATTATCAAGATTCTAATTGGAGTCTATATTTGAGATATATTCAGGTACTAAACTGCATTTAAAATGGGATATACACCTTGCCAAGAATGATGCCGAATTTAGTCCAGCATTCTGTTTCTACACAGGCCAGATAGGTAGATTGGAAAGTCTATGACATGACATGAAGATAATAAGACCCTCCAAACTTGTAGGTTGCTGAGCCTATTTCCCATATGAGGTAACTATTGAAAGTTAAATCTATTGAAAATGTATTGGTCTCATCACTATTTAAGTACTCTTCCCAGTTTGTATGGGTAAGAAACCAGGGCAGGGTGAATAATTTAAAATGATAGATCTCTAGTCCAAGGAAGAATTAAACCTAATATTAATAAAGTAAAACTGAGCACTGCTGACTGGAAGGATTCTGGAAACTAATAAGCCAGGGTCACCCCTGTGTCTTTAAATAAGCAGATGTTACTAAGTAAGAATGGCAGTTTCTATCTTGATCAAGATGGTATGCTGGATAGTATATTCTCTACCAATATTTAGACATTTTTCATGAAATGTCCCATGTAGGAGGGAGAAAATCCTGTGCAGGGGAGAGTTAATAACAGATTTCATTAATAACAGATTTCTTCCCACACTGGTATCAGTCTGTTTAATGGATGTATCTTATGTTACTAAAAAGGTTAATAATTTGTATGACTCTAATGCAAATAAGAAAAATGCTAAGTGAAGATATTGCATAAATTGTATTCAGTTCTATTTGTTTTAATTGTTTCTGTTCTTGTTCTTATTAATTTGCTGGACTGTGACTGTAATAAATGAAGCAAAACCCTCCTGCTTGTAATCCCATCATACTGAAACTGAAGGTAACTAGCCATCATGACTAGTAGCCAACTGGTAGCCCCATCCCTCATGAAATTACCCAATTCCTTTTAAAAGTCACTGAAATTAGTGATAATCACTACATCTAGTGAATTCCATACTGAATTTCATAGTCCATACACTATATGAAATACATTTTATCTGCTCTGAATCTCCCACTAGACAGCTTTATGGGATGACTCCTGATTCTAATAGTATGGAAAAGACTTCGCTATCTACTTTCTCCACACCATGCATTACTTCTATCATGACCTCCCTTACTTGCCTTTTTTCTCAACTAGACATTATAATCTTCCTTCACAGGAAAATTGCTCCAGCCTTTTGATCACTTTAGTTGCCCTTTTTTGCACTTTTCCTAACTCTACACTATCTCCTTTGATATGCAGTGACCAGAACAGAATATAGTATTCCAAGTGTGGTCACGTCATAGATTGGTGTAATGGAATTATGATACTGGCAGTTTAATTTTTTTATAAGCTTGAAAATATATTTACCAATTGAATACATCTCTAACTGCTGTCGTAGACGAACTTTTTTCATACTGTCATAAAAATTTGGTTCAGCTGGTATCTCTACAGTTGGAGGTAGTGCAAAAATCCTCATGATCTTCCTTTTATTTCTGAAACACAAAAAATTAAGATAAACAAAAATAATCTATCAACAGATGTATTATTTCCACTACTTCACTTACAAGCAGTCACCAGTGAATGAGGGCCCAATCTGCAGGAAAAGGGAATTGGGATGTTCTACCAACATATTAAGGCGCATAGCACAAAGATTGTGAGCCGCCCCGAGGGGTTGTGAGCTGCCCCGAGGCTTCGGCGAATGGGGCAGCATAGAAGTTCCCCAAATAAATAAATAAATAAATAAATTCCCCTTCATGGACTGCCTTGTTGTGGTGAAGGGGCTTCTGTAGCTCAATGAAGCTATGAGCTACGCTCTGCAGGGGCACCCAAGATGGACAGGTCATAGCAGAGAGATCTGACAAAAGCCGATCCACTAGAGAAGGAAATGGCAACCCACTCCAGTATCCTTGCCATGAAAACCCCATGTTGTTGTTGTTAGTCACAAAGTTGCATCTGACCCATTGAGACCTCATGGACAACATTCTTCCAGGCCTTCCTGTCCACCATCATCCCCCGGAATCCACTTAAGCGCACACCAACTGCTTCAGTGACTCCATCTAGCCACCTCATCCTCTGCCGTCCCTTTCTTTGGCCAGTTCTCTCTGCTTCTTGACACACTTATAGGTTTCTCAAGAGACAAATTAGATGGTCTGGTACTCCCATCTCTTTAAGAACTTGTCACAATTTGTTGTCATCCACACAATCAAAGGCTTTAGCATAGTCAATGAAGCAGATGTTTTTCCGGAACTCCCTAGCCTTCTCCATGATCCAGTGTATGTTGGCAATTTGATGTCTAGTTCCTCTCCCTCTTGCCTGTACTTCTGGTAGTTCTCGGTCCACATACTGCTGGAGCCTAGCTTGTAGGATTTTGAGCATAACTTTGCTGGCATGTGAAATGAGTGCAATGGTGCGGTAGTTTGAACATTCTTTCGCATTGCCCTTCTTTGGGATCAGAATGTAAACTGACCTTTTCCAATCCTGTGGCCACTGTTGAGTTTTCCAAGTTTGCTGGCATATTGAGTGTAGCACTTTTACTGCATCGTCTTTTAAGATTTTGAATAGCTCAGCTGGAATATTGTCTCCTCCACTAGCTTTGTTGTTGCTCAGACTTCCTAAGGCCCATTTGACTTCACATTCCAGGATGTCTGGCTTGAGGTCAGTGACCACCCCTTCGTGGTTATCAGGGACGTTAAGCTCTTTCTTGTATCGTTCTTCTGTGTAATCTTGCCACCTCTTCTTAATCTCTTCTGCCTCTGTTAGGTCCCTGCCATTTTGGTCCTTTATCATGCCCATCTTTGCATGAAACGTTCCCTTCGTATCTCCAGTTTTCTTGAAGAGATCTCTGGTCCTCCCTATTCTATTGTTTTCTTCTATTTCTTTGCATTGTTCATTTAAGAAGGCATTCTTATTTCTTCTAGCTATTCCCTGGAATTCTGCATTCAGTTGGGTGTATTCGTATCTATCTCTTTCTCCCTTGCCTTTCACTTCCCTTCTTTCCCTAGCTATTTGTAAAGCTTCCTCAGCCATTTTGCTTTCTTGCATTTCTTTTTCTTTGGGATGGTTTTAGTTGCTACCTCTTGTACAGTGTTGCGAATCTCTGTCCATAGTTCTTCAGGTACTCTGTCTATCAGATCTAATTGTTTAAATCTATTTGTCACCTCTACAGTATATTCATCAGGGATATGATTTAGGTCATACCTAGTGCTTTTCCCTACTTTCTTCAATTTAAGCCTAAATTTTGCAAAAAGAAGCTCATGATCTGAGCCACAGTCGGCTCCTGGTCTAGTTTTTACTGACTGTATAGAGCTTCTCCAACTTTGGCTGCAGAGTACATAGTCAATCTGACTTCTGTGTTGACCGTCTGGTGATGTCCATGCGTAGAGTCATCTCTTGGGTTGTTGGAAAAGAGTGTTTGTTATGACCATTGTATTCTCTTGACAAAATTCTCACAGCCTGTGCCCTGCTTCATTTTGTACTCCAAGGCCAAATTTGCCTGTTGTTCCGGTTATCTTTTGACCTCCTACTTTAGCATTCCAATCCTCCATGATGATAAGAATATCATTATTTGGTGTTAATTCTAGGTGTTGTAGGCCTTCATAGAACTGGTCAACTTCAGCCTCTTCAGCACCAGTGGTTGGGGCATAGACTTGGACTACTGTGATGTTGAATGGTTTGCCTTGGATTTGAACTGAGATCATTCTGGAGACTGTATCCCCAGTACTGCTGTTCCTACTCTTTTATTTACTATGAAGGCCACTTCATTTCTTCTGAGGGATTCTTGCCCGCAGTAGTATACCTGATGGTCATCTGAATTAAATTCACCCATTCCTGTCCATTTTAGTTCTCCGATTCCTAAGATGTTGATGTTCAGTCTTGTCATCTCTTGTTTGACTACATCTAGCTTGCCTTGATTCATGGATCTTACATTCCAGGTTCCTATGAAGTATAGATCTTTATAGCATCGAACTCTCCTTTCACCACCAGATACATCTGCAACTGAGTGTCCTTTCAGCTTTGACCCAGTCACTTCATTCTTTCTGGTGCTACTAGTACTAGTCCTCTGCTCTTCCCCAGTAGCATATTGGACACCTTCCAACCTGAGGGGCTCATCTTCCGGCGTCATATCTTTTTGCCTTTTGGTACTTTTGGTACTGTCCATGGGGTTTTCATGGCAAAGGTACTGGAGTGGGTTGCCATTTCCTTTTCCAGTGGATCACATTTTGTCAGAGCTCTCTGCTATGACCTGTCCGTCCTGGGTGCCCCTGCAGGGCATAGCTCATAGCTTCATTGAGCTATGCAAGCCCCTTCACCATGACAAGGCAGTGATCATGAAGGAGGAAAACCCCATGGACAGTACCAAAAGGCAAAAAGAAATGATGCTGGAAGATGAGCCCCTCAGGTTGGAATGTGTCGAATGTGCTAATGGGGAAGACCGGAGGGCCAGTACTAATAGCACCAGAAATGAAGTGACTGGGTCAAAGCCAAAAGGAGACTCAGTTGTGGATGCACAGTAGTACCTTGGCTAATGAATGTAATCCATTCCAAGACTCTGGTCGTGACCCAAATTGGTTGTGAGCCAAATCAAATTTCCCCATAAGGTTCAATGTAAATAAGGTTAATCTGTCTGTAACTATTTTTTTTTTAATCACAAACATTTGAAATGGGTGCACTGGGAGAGGGGCGGGCGTGATCATGGGTGCACTTGGGGGGAGGCAGGCGTGATCACAGGTGCGCTGAAGGAAAGGCGGGCACAATTGTGGGTGTGTTCATGGGGAGACGGGCGTGATCATAGGCATACTCAGTGGGGGAGGAGATGGGTGCGATTGTCACCCAACGCGGAGTTCGTGACCTGAGGCAAAATTTTTCAGGATGTTCTGTTCACGATCCGATTTGGTTGTGAATTGAGGCATTCGTGAGCTGAGTTACCACTGTATCTGGTGGTGAAAGGAAAGTCTGATGCTGTAAAATCTATACTCCATAGGAACCTGGAATGTAAGATCTATGAATCAAGGTTAGCTGGACGTGGTGAAACATGAGATGAAAAGATTGAATATCAACATCTTAGGAATCAGTGGACTAAAATGGACGGGAATGGGTGAATTTAATTTGGACAACCATGAGGTATACTACTGTGGGCAAGAAACCCTCAGAGGAAATGGAGTGGCCTTCATAGTCAATAAAAGAGTAGGAAAAGCAATACTGGGATACAATCTCCAAAATGACAGAATGACGAGCCCAATGTGTGGAAGCTTGGGGATGAAGCCAGAATTCAAAGGTAGAAGCTGGATGCACAGTACCTCTCCACATGGAAGCTAGCTGCTGAAGCAGGGGAAGGTGTTATGCTATGATGTGGATGCATTTACAGTAACGCTATGAATGTGCACTCTCTACTGCTTGAGTGTCACTGAAAGTAGTTACTGAAGTTTTTCACAGGCACTGCATCTGTTTTCTGAAACCTTCAAGAACAAGACCTGACATACCATAATACATCAGTATCTAGGCTTGGAAAACAGGAAGCCAGAAATTTCCCCTCAACTATATATTTATTTGTTATTGTTTTATTAGATTTGTATACATTCCTTTTTCCTCTTCCAACAAACCCATGAGTTCGGTAATGGAACTCAGAGAAGCCACATGTATTCAGCCTCAGTTCTTCCTCCATACACTTAAGAGATAATAATTTCACCTATGTTATATGGCTGTTGTGCAGATTAAAGTAAGATAATAGATGTGATACACTTTGAAAAGTCTAAAAGTAGTACATAAATAATTTCCTTTTCTTCATAATTCCATATTTTATTATTACTCATACTTTTTATTCAGCTTTCTCTCATAAAGTCTTGTTTTAAAAATGTATAACACACACCATAAAATTACAATAGCCAAGGTAATGTTTTGTTACTTTTAACTAAAAACATAATTAAAAATACTGGGTTGTATCCAATATCAGTATTATTTATTCTGGCTGGATAGTATGTTTCCCTGTTGACCTTTCAGCACTCCTAATCTAGGTTTGAATTTCCCTTTTAATCCTTGGATTAAAAGGGAAATTGGAAGAGGTTTTTTCTCCCTTTTGCTTATAAATATAGAGATAGGAGCTACAGGCTCTAAAGTTATACTGACTAGATAAGAATCCTCTGAGAGAACTGGGTGAGCCCTATAGGAAAACAGAACTACTGAAAATTAGGACAGTATAAGTATAAAATTCTTTATTACAGTGGGCCTATAGGCATAGCCAATAATGAAATACCTGTCTCCAGAGAAATGTGAGCTGCAGACCAAGGGAACAGGAAGTATGCAAGTGCTGTTAAGACTGAGGCATTAAAAACTACCCAGTAGAGACAGGAAAAGATTAGTTACTTACAGAACATAGAAAGATGTTATGCATATAATTCTGGACACTAAACTCAGAACTATGTTCTGCCCTCTTATATTACTCTATAAAGAATAATCATTTATGCTGATGATGCTGTAACTATCATAATCTCCAGTTCTGCCATGCAATCAACCTGACAGAAGCTTTGGGTTATCCCGCCCTGACATAAAGTACCGCCAAAAAGAAGAAAGCTACAAATCACAGTTCAGGATTGCCTAGTTTAAATCTCTCTTCAGCCACACATTCACCAGGTGCGCTTCATCATGCCACTCTGCCTCAGCCCTGCATATGGAATACGGGGAAGTTACACCGACCTACCTGACAGAGGTGCTGTAACGCACGTGAGGCACTTTTAAAAACACTATCTAAAAGACAGTCGCTACATGCTGCTATTAACTGCCTTGGTTAGCGATCTCCCACCTGCGTGCGTACACCAGGAGGGCCAGGCTGGCCAGCACCGCCAGCAGGTACACGTTGGTGGCCTCATTCCAAGCCTCGTGTACCGAGTAGTCCATGGCGGCGGCGGCCGCACCACCCCCGCCACTTTCGCCCAGTGTCCTACTAGCCACCATGGTAAACACAACAAACAGCGAGGCCGGCACAGGAAATGGGAACAGAGAGCGAAGGGCTGGCGTCACATCCTGTGCGAAGCGGAAGGCCTTGGCTGGCGATTCTCTACTTTCAGGTGTGTTCGTGGGTGCTGCCGTGGAATCGAAAGCCTTTCTTAGAAAGTGAGGGTAGAGCGGGGATCTGAGGCACTATTCTCTCTTCCTCTCTCACCATTAGACAAAGGTAGCAGCAAATACAGGAATTTACTCTGCTCTTTCGTCAGTTCATTTTTATTGTTGGAAAATGTGATATTTTGGACATTTCGAAGTGCTTGCGGGCAAGTCAATGCATGAATGGGCCTTGAACGGGGTCTGACTGGACAATATCGCTCGACTGACCTTTGCATTTCGTGGCGGGAATTTTGGAAGCAACGGTCGGCAACATCTTCCCCAATTATATAGAGAGTTGGTATTAGCAATGCGATTCTTTGTTTTAAAACGGGAAATATTATTCATTGGTCATATTTTCCATACAAGATAAGCCTTCGGGTCAAAAAAGATGAATGTCTGCCTTTGCTACAACCATATAATTTGGGGTCTCTATGATAAAATTCTGGATTCCTCAATTGTTTTCTATTGCTAACGCTTCCATCCGGGGGTGAGGGGTGGGTAGAAAAAGTTCAATAGGACCATGGAAGTATAAACTAATATGGGCAACAGGATTGTCTCTTAGTCAAGACAAAATAAACGAAAGTGCTACCATAATATGGTTGTTTAAAAGCCTTCCATTGTACAAACAGCTTTAGACTTTTAAGGTAATTACTTGCTTTTTTCGTATACCTCCCGTACACCTTAGATATGGTAATATGCTTTTCTTGAAAGGTCTTCCATTGGAGGCACACAAACATGCTAATACTGTCCTGAAGATTCTTCTTTTTGTGTTGTATTGTTTTAATCTAGTCAACTCTGTTTACTCTTATGTGCTCCTAGCAAACTACCTACATAATCCTCCTCCCCCAAACTGTGTATGTAACTGATGGATTATAAAAGTATCTTGTACAGACTCCCATCTTTGTAAGTCCCTTCAGTAACTACCTACATGCTGCGTGAATATCCTGTATGACTGAATAAATTTTTATTTTGATTGTACCTACGCTTTCTGGTTTTTCTGGTCACACCCTAACCTTTTCCTATACCTGGATGGAAGCTTGGAGGCAGAGATTCTCTATTTTGATACAAACACACAATCCTGGCCATCTTTTTATGGGGTGATGAGGGTGGAAGCTTGATGTATTTTCTGTTGGATTTCCAAAACAGTCACTAAGGGCACAATCCTATGCATGCTTAGACAAAAAAAAAAAACCATACTACTGCAAACACTCCCCAGATGGCATGTTAATATAACTTTTTTCCTATCTAAGCACACATAAGATTGTGTCCTAACAAGAATAACAAATGCATCCAACTTCAGTGCCATCCTGTTACCTGGAAGAAAACTTACAGTAGGGAGAAGGATAGGAATGGGTGTTAGCCTGGAGTTGCTTGCTCAGCCTATGCTTTTACCCTGCTTCAGGAGACAGGACCCTTCCTTTTCTTATGCATTTACCTGGCTGAGGTCATCTTTAGGCTGAGCACTGCCACTTAGCCAATCTATTCAAGTAGTAAATTGTCCAAATGCCTGAAGAAATCTCTGAGACTCCATCTCAGGGCTGCAGAGGAGTTATTACTGGGCAATCAGCAGATGCAAACAAGAAATTTTTCTGAAATTTTCCCCTTGCTTTGGAGTTGTGGGGGCGATGCCAAAAGAGATATATTCTACTGAGAAAGGAAGTGTGGGAGACTTTTCTGACATGGGCATCAGGAATAAATCTCCCTGGAAGCGTGGAAGCTTGAGGTAGGCCCAATTTAAATTGCCCGAGGTTTCTTTACTATAGGCACTCAAGTGCTGCTATTCTTTAACCAAAGGGTGCAAGGGAAGACATTATTCCCTTGAGATACCAGGAAAATTTTGCCACAGCCATATTGAAGTTTGAGGGGACCAGGCAGGCAGGCAGCCTAGCACAGAGTTGTGCTAGCTAGGCAAGCTTTTTTTTCTTTTGTTTGTCCTTTGTACAGATTTACTGCCTTGTGCCCAGAATCTAAGCATCCTTTTTTCCTACTCTATTTTTCCCCTAAATCCTTTATAAGTATTTTACTCAATGTTCACTAAAAAACAGACTGTGTACTTGGGGGGCGGGGTGAGTGCAGCCTAGCTAAGGACACAGATAGGCAGCATAGAATCCCAAGATAAAGGACCCCAGTGGGATACTTAGTTATTCCCAAAGGATTGTTTGGGGATTAAGGAAACTGTGGAAAAGTGATTTAAAGGTGAAACAGAGCAATTCTATTCAGGTAATATAGCGGAAGTTATAGTAAATGATGGTGTAAATGAGCAAATATCCCTAGGCTGAGGTACTAGACAAGGATGTCCCCTTTCTCCAATATTGTTTGCTTTAGGCATAGAACTACTAGCAAAGAGTATTAGGAATGATAATATAATAAAAACTATAGGTTTTGAGAATGAGATTAAGGCTAGCTTATTTGCTGATGATACTGTTATCAATAAGGGATCCATTAGAAGCTATGGATCAGGTTTGATTAGTCCTAGAAAATGAAGAGATAGCAGGTTTAAGGATAAATCAGAGATGATGTTATGTAATAGTGATAAAGAAGAGGAAAAAAGAGTAAATTTAAAATTAAGTATCTGGAGTTACCAAGTATTTCGAGTTAGAATGTTTAAATAAATAACAATTTAAATAAATTAAAAACAAGGTAAAGAAGATTGGATTATCTTGGTTTGTAGAATAGGCTTATGTAAAATGAAAATATTGCCTAAGATTTTTTTTTATTTATGATGTTACCAATTAAGATAGCAGATAAAAGAATGGCAAGTCAGAAAATCCTTTTCTTAAAAATACTTTACATATTTGGAATAAATATAGGGAAAAATGTCTTCAGTCTCACCATTATGTCAAATTATTGAATTAGAAGGGTTTCCATCAAATCTGAGAGAGGTTTTAAGGAAAATATTAAAGAATAAGCAAATAATTACATTATAAGTTTGGCTAGATAAAATGTGGAGATGAAAGCAATATGAGGAAAGGAGATAATAATTTGGTATAATGTGATTCAATTTGAATGTTGAACTAAAGAATGGAAAAAGAAGAGAGGAAAAGAGACTGATGCAGGGATTATACAAAATCTGAGGGTATGATTATAGAAAAGGAAGAATAAGAGAATATGCAGATGAAAGGGATAGTAAGTAAAATTTATAAGATATTGTTAGAAGAAGAAAATATGATTCATTGAAAGCAACTTGGGAAGCAGATCTGAGGAAGAATGTTAGTAATGAAGATTGGGAAAATGTTTGGGTGAAGAGGATATTAAAATGTATGTCAGTAGGAATAAAGGGAATTTTTATACAATTCTATGGAAGTAGTGCCTAACTCCAGTGAAACTGAATTGTATAGATAACAATTATTATAATTTATGTTGAGGATAAGTTCATGGAGTAGGTACATATTTCCATATGTGGTAGAAATGAGAATATGAAATTTTGGAAAGAGGTCTTTAATGTAGTAAAATACTAAATTTAAATATAGAAATATGCCCTGAGATTGCATTATTTTCAATATTTGATAAGAAACAATGGAATTGGAATGATAAGGAATTAATAAATTTAATAATAGCTATAAGATTAATCATAGCTAAGAATTGGAAAGTAATATATGATTACCAATTGTATGATTGGTATACAGAAATTTGGAATATAACTATTAATGATAAGTTAATAATAATGTGATATTAAAGTGAGAAAAGGGCATATAAAGAAAAATAAGTATAATGAGATTTGGTGCACATTTATGTGTATGTGTTTTAAAAGGGAAAGGATTTGAACCATCAAAAGAATCATTGCACATTTAGAAGGGCGAAATGTCCTTCCAAAGAAATTTTGAATAAGTTCTCTCTCTGTAACATGTATCCTATGGTCCTAGTGGTGGGGGGCACAGTATTTTTAAGAACTATTTTAATTGTATATTTAATTCTATATGTTGTTATTTAAGATGTAGTGCTGGTTTGGTTGTATATTGGATTGAAAATTAATAAAAATATTTTTAAAAGACACCAGTTGCTAGCAATTCTTCAGTTAAGGGTGCAGGACATGCCTGGCTGGCTGGCATTAAACACAGCCTAGTCAATTCTCCTGCAATGCTGAAGCAATTGGAGCCAAGTCAGAGACCAGGATTGCAAAATCCCTTGCTGCTCCAAGCCTCAACCTCCCAGGGAGGAGGGAGGAGAAGAAAGAGTAAGTAATACCTCGGTTCACGAATGCTTCTGTTCATAAACAGTTTGGTTTGCGAACAGAAAGTTTGGCAAAATTTTGCTTCCACTCGCGAACTCTGCATCGGGTGATGAACATGACTGCGGCCATCTTCAGCTCTCTCGGGCTGCAGGAGAAGCCCTAGATGACGCTGTGCTGCCCGTCAAAAGGGAGCACAATACACAAGGGAGCCATGAGGGCACTCTTGCCTCAGTTGAGGCCTTCCCAACTCCTCGCCACTGCCCTGCTTCTGAGCCAGAGGAAGGTCCCCTTGCAGGCACTTGCCCGGCTCCGGGAGGGGGAGGGGGAGCTGGGTGCGGGACGGCTCCCCTGGCTGGGAGAGGGCCGCAAGGAGGGGGGTAATGGCTGCTTTCCTCAGGCCGAGGCAAGGGATGGGGCTGTGGCCGGCTAAACAGGGTGTCTTCCACCTCTCCCTGCCACGGGAGGAAGAAGCATGGTGGCTTCTCAATGGTGGCAGCAGCTTGCCCTGAGAAGGCTACGGCAGAGGCGTGGGAGCCATGGCCCCGCTCCCACTTGGACCGACTGCCCCTGGGCTCAGTGAGTTGGCTGCAGCTTGGCCTGCAGCCTGTGGACATGGTTCACATTTTTATGGTTTAAAAAAAAAAGACATTTTTAAAAACTTTTATATGCCATCCTTTATATATAACATAAAGTTGTGGTTCAGAACAGATTAGCCTTATTTACATTGAGCCTTATGGGGAAATTTGACTCAGTTCGCGACCAGAATCATGGAACGAATTAAGTTCATGAAGCGAGGTACCACTGTACCACCAGAATTCAAATGTACTAATCAGCATCCAAGGCAGAAATTTCAATCCAGTGAGTGTCTGTGATTGTAACCTGGTCATCAAAGGAATTAAAGGGAACTTCACCATTGTTTTAGGTCTATTTCCCTTTTGCTTGTGATCCAACTATTTTTGAAGAATAAAACTTAGGTTCTTTCCCTCTCATTCTTGTTGTGCTTAATTGAGTGCACCAAGCCTGGATCCCTTGTGTCCTTCAAGGGTGAGGGACAAGAAGCAATATACATCTCTGCATGGTGGGTGAAAGGAGATACTGAATCTTTCCCTATCAGAAATTGCTTCATCCCAGCTGTTTTTATTCCCAGTCAGGCTCTGAAACTAGAACTAAACCACACAGGGAGAAAAATAGCTTGGGAGAAATAGCTTGGGAAATCAGGAACCCATCTCTACTTTTCATTGGGTGCCATGTTTAATAGTGGAAAATGAGTGCGGGAATTTAATGAGGTATGTAAATTCACAAATCTCATATTGGTCTTACATATCGTATATCAGATCAGGTTGTATTTTCTAGTTTCTGAAGCTGCTTATATCTTTTTCTTTCTGTTTTTCCCAACTATCTGCTGGGAAGGGAAGGGAGAAGAGAAGACTAACATGCTTCATTCACTCATAATAACATGTAGTTAACTTTATTGCATAATCTGCAATAAGCTTAAAAAAGAGTAATCAAAACCAAATTTCCAAGCAACTAAATTCTCATGACTACTCAGAGTCTTACATTGGAATGCTGTCAACAATAGGTTTACAAGAACAGTATTTTTACTTTCAATTGCCATTGCTACTATTTGACACTATATGCAGTTTGAACCACCACTCCCCAAAAGTACTTAGTAAGACAGTAGCCATACTGTAGATTTAACTTGGTTTAATGGTCAACAACAACAATGCAAACTTGTTTTTAAAATAAGGGGCAAACGTTTCTAGAAATTGCCCCTTATTTTAAAAATCCAGTGTGGAGTTCAGCTTGAAGATAAAGAAGAGTAAATTTAGAATTTCTCATTCAAACAAGAAAAGAAGAAAATGGAATCTTTATTTTCCCTTCTCTGAAGAAAATATTAAATCAAGGATATGATAAATACCAGTTACAAATAACAAGACTTTATTTGTGAAAAGGAACATAGTGCCATGAAAACAAGTGTGTTTTATTTCTTTCATACATTGTATTTGGAACAATACATTGAAACATTAGTTCAAGTAAATTAGAATAAGACTAAATTTTATTTTAGAAAAGTTCCACGGATCATTTTTCAGGAGAAAATTGCTCTTCTCAAGGGATCCCAGGAAGAAATCTAATACATAACTTTTGTCTTCTTTTGGAACTGCTTCTCTCTGCAAGACTGTTGATATCCACATGGAATTAGTTTTTCAGAGTAGTAGGCTCAATATAGTAATATAGTTTAAATTAAAATTAAGGATATGTGCCCGTGTGCACAAGAAAGATGTGATTAAGTGATAGGCTGTGACAGGCTGATGTAGGATCAGACCTTCACACCCGGACAGAGTGCTAGTAAGTAGTGCACTATCTACTACTCTTGGAATTTGCAATTAAAGCAGGGGTCAAACTTTTTAAACAGGGCCAGTTGAAGGTTGCCGGCAATGGGCGCGTGCTGCAAAGGCTGTGTGTGTGTGGGGGGGGGGGCACACGCATGCGCAGTGAGGCACCCGGCTTGCTTGGAATGAGATTGTTTTCTCTGAGCAAGTCCAAAATGATCTCTGCACAAGCAACCCCCGCCTCACTTCGCCGCACGCTCAGCATGTCCAAAACATCTACGGCACGCCAAATAAATTGGCATGGTGGGCCGTATCTGGCCTGCGGGCCGTAGTTTGAGGAGCCAACTGGGTGACTTTGGGCCAGTCACAGACTCTCAGCCCAACCTACCTCACAGGGTTGTTGTTGTGGGGATAAGATGGAGGAGGAGAATGATGTAAGCTGCCTTGAGCCCTTTGTAGGAAAAAGGCAGGATATAAATAGAAAAATAAATAAAAATAAAAAATAAAAAAAGGCTTCCTAGGACTGCAGCCAAGAAATTAAAAGACGCTCCATGGGAGGAAAGCTATGGCAAATCTGGACAGCATACTAAAAAGTGAAGACATCATCCTGCCAACAAAAGTTTGTGTAGTCAAGGCTGTGGTTTTCCCAGTTGCAATGTATGTCTGAAAGCTGGACCATAAGGAAGGCTGAGCGCCAGAGGATTGAGGCCTTTGAATTGTGGTGCTGGAGGAGACTCCTGTGAGTCCCTTGGACCGCAAGGCGATCAAACAGGTCAGTCCTAGAGGAGATCAAACCTGACTGCTCTTTAGAAGGCCAGATACTGAAGATGAAACTCAAATATTTTGGCCACCTAATAAGAAGGAAGGACTCCCTGGAGAAGAGCCTAATGCTGGGAACAATAGATGGCAAAAGAGAAAGGGGACGGCAGAGAATGAGGTGGCTAGATGGAGTCACTGAAGCAGTTGGTGTGAGCTTAAGTGGACTCCGAGGGATGGTGGGGGACAGGAAGGCCTGGAGAAATGTTGTCCATGGGGTCGCGATGGGCCGGACACGAGAAACCTGACCCCCTGAAGAAATACCATTGCCAAAAAGGTATGAGAAGAACGAAATCTCTGAAGACTATTAAAATATCCAAAATAATGAAATTAACTATTTTCAGATTTTACCATCCAAGATTCTGCCTTCCAAAACTAGACCTTTTTTTGTTTTTGCACAATGCATAATTAACTTATAGAATTGGCTCTGGAAAGGTGTAGTAATAGCCACTGATTTAAATGGCTGTAAAGTGGCGAATCAAAGTTAGCCAAATTAATGGAGGCTACTAACCATATATGTTAAACTTATCTGTCAGGTTTTAGAAGCAGTATGCCTTTGAATGCTAACAATTTAAAGGCAAAAAGCAGATAAGGGCTTCACATCCTACTCATAGACTTCCTGGGAACATCAGTCTGTTTGCCATTGGAAAGAGGATGTTGAACTAGATGGACCTTTGGTTTCACAATTCAGTAAAATCTTCGTATGTTAAGACTCATTCTATGTTGAGCTTTGCATTAATGGTATACAGATCTATGCCAACCACAAGAGATAACGAAAAGGAAAACAAGTTCGAAAAACATATACTACCTGATAAAATAATACTGTTAAAAGATAGCAGTGAAAAGGTATTAACTGACCTATAGATCCCAGTTGTATACAATGTTCCCATTTATGTGGTAACCTTCCAGTTATTTCTAGCTGTGAAACAGATGCAAAAGAAACCAAATAATACTTAATTATATAAATAGAAAAATGTATTTGTCTTGGTTTTCCCTTTACCATTGTCACTTCACTTTCAGGTGGATGATGAATACATAACCATAGGTTTTGAGCAGAGGAGTCAATTCTGCTGAATAGTAATTGAAACACAAATACACAGTAAAAGTCTGTTTGGTTTAAGCTTCCAGAAGAAACCAGTTTCTAAAGTAAATGGTAGGGTTTAGCCACATTATTTTTAATGATATGGTTAATCCCTGTAATTGTTGATCCATTAAACATAAAACATATGAGCACAATCTGACAAAATTATCCTGTTTATATCATAGAAGATAAAGCCTTGTATTTCCAAAACACTGTGTTTTCTGAGCTTTCACTGCCGCTGCCAGATATAATGGCCATATTCAGTCAAGTGTTGTGACTGTACACTCCTCCTTCATCCCTGCCCCACACTTTTCCCATAGTGTGCAATATGCATTCAGTCAGAGTTGCAATCGAAGTAGATTCCTGGACCTGAAAGAGTATCATCCTCCAATCATATATCTGAGGAGAAGTGGACAGAAGCATTCATGAAACTCCTTTTAATTTGGAAATTTTGATCAGGCAGCTTTCTGCTTTTGCCTTATCGTTAGTAGCCTCTAGTTCAGAATTTCCCAAGGCTGCTGATTCATGCCCTTTTCTCAGCATATGAATGAACTGAAAGGCTGATGCTTGAAAAGTTACTAGTCTTCAGTGCTGCTGATTAGTTCTTGCCAGGCTCCAACCTCATTAGAGAAAGAGCAAGTTTGCACTGGTATACAAATTTTGGGAAATTATTGACCTCCGAGATAAAATGTGCTAATACTTACATATTTTGATTAGATGAATTAGAAAACAGGCGGTAAAGGTGCTGGTTGGCTAAAGTCTTCAAGATATTTCACCATAAAGATTTATACACAGGCAAGTATATTTGCCTACAAGGGAGGGAGGTGTCTGACGATCATGATGCCTCGTAACTTCTCAACAAAGTACTGTAGAACACTGAAAATGGTACCACGTGGAAGTGTATAAATTTATCTTCACGTTGAGACTAAAGATTATTACCTAACTGTAATTTATTGTTCTTTTATTGCAAGATACATTTGTCTTGGTCAGATCTACACATCACACAGTTACAATTGCCTAACATTTCCAAGGAACAGTTGCATGATATTTTCCCTCAGAAGCCAAGATGGCTTGAAACTGTGTAAGCAACACAGATAACTTCTGCTACATTTGTGGCAAGCTTATATTTGCATCTCAAAAGTGCAAGCAATCCAACAGTCCCTGGGACATCATGAGATTTTATTATGTTAACTGGTTTCCATGACTTTAAAAGATGACCTTCAGATATTTTGGACTTTAGTTCATATCACCCTAGGAGCATGGCCAATGGTCAGAAATAATGGGTGTCATGGTCTGAAACATCTGTACAGCACCAATTGATTTTCTGCTAAAGTTATCACCAAAATGTAAGGGACTGGATATGGGCAGCAGCTGAGATAAGCAGAGTGCCAGGACCTGATGTGAAATAAAGTCTTGCCACTTAGTAGGGCTAGAACCAGGTGGTGTGGTCAACAGTCCGGGCTCAGGGTCAAGAAAGCAGGCAGTCCAATATTGTATGGGGGGGGGGGAGAGAGGGATAGAGAGAGTTCACAGTCCAGAAACAGCCCCATGGTCTGATGCCAGGAAGACAATCATATGGTCCCAACACAAGTGTGCTGGATCAGGGTAGGGTAGGAACAACTGGAGCAAGCAAAAAGCACACAGGAGCAGGACAAGTACAGACTAGGGCAGTGGTGGCAAACATACGGCACGTGTGCCACAGTGGGCACGCAGAGCCCTCTCTGTTGGCATGCGAGCCAAGTTGCCCCAGCATTGCCCCAGCAGCTGAACATCGGTTAACTGCGCACATAGGGACCATGTGCATGCTCAGAAAGGCACCAGGCAATGATGTCACGAGCCGCGACTCATTAGCCGCGACTCGTCTGAGCTTTCACATGATTAGACAGGTTAGAAATATCCAAATAAATAAATAAATCTCCTTTTTTTGGTGCATTTTGACCCATGGTCTCTAGTAGTGGCCTCAATCCTATGATTATGCCATAGAAGCTTCTAGTACTCCAGTAACTTGAAGAGGTTCTAGCATTCCACTGCTTCCACTGGTGCAGAGTGTTTTCTAGGTCTTCTGTGTCTGTTGCCCTGTTCCAGAGCGTTTCCCCATTTTCCCTTCTCTCAGGCTTCTCTTCTGCTGCCTCAGCTTGCTGATGCACTTCTTGCTTCTAAACATACACTTAGCAACAGCTTCTCTAATCTCTAAAAACTCTTTGTTTTATTATTTTGAGGGTGGACACTTGCTGCTCCAGTACTCTTACCTCTTCTTTTAACAGGTCTACTTAGTATGCAGCTGTTGCAGGTCACCACCACTGTAGAGTCTCCTTGGTCCACTGTTGGTGCAACCTTAGAGACTGTCTTGGTTGGTTGTTGTGACAACTGGTACTTTCTCCTGTCTTCACTAAAGGTTAGCAACACAGTCCTACTAGTAAATGGGAGTGTGTTACAAGGAAAAAAAACAAGTGTGTGTGTGCAAGGAGGCAGGGGGGTGGATTAAGGTGAAATAAATAAGTGAAACAAAGGGGGGGGGGAATGTTAGGGACCTCCCCTGCCAAAGTCCTGTTTACTCTCCCTGGTTGCTCACTCCTTGGGAGCTTGGCTGCCTATATCCCAGAGGCCCTAGACCAGCTGGGGCAGCTTGCTCTGCTCTGCTGTGCTATGAGTCAGGAACCAGAATGAATCATCCCACCCACACAGTTACTGCTAGCTGATCAGGCCACTCCCCATCAGTTAATCAACAATCAGAAACCAGATAATCTGGAACTTCCCTTCAATTGTCTCTTAGAAAAACAAAATACTTTTGGAGGAATAGGGCAGGCCTGTCTCTGCTTTGCCTCCGCCTGCCTCTGTCTCCTCTTCCACTACAATTCCTCCTCTGCCAAACTCCTGTTTGGTCGCTCCCTGGAAACTTGGCTGCTTATATCCCAGAGGCCCTAGACCAGCTGGGGCAGCATGCTTTGATCTGCTTTCCTCTGCTAGGAGTCAGGATCCAGCATGAGAGAAAATCTGGGTCAACTGAAATTTAAGGAGGCACCCATTCAAGTGTTTCAGGATTTATATTTCCAGACTATTTCGTTCAGACATTCATTGCAAGCACTCAAGATAATTTTGTTGAAGAATATTACTGAAAATACTTAGGGATATCCAGGGTATTTAAGAGTCTTCCATAATGGAAAACATCACAGAAGAAGAGTCGCTGGAACAAGGTTTAAAATTGGCATATGAATGGGGCCTTATAAATGAAGAGCAGTGCAAGCAAGAAATTGAGATGATGGACCAGAATAGAAGACATGATCAAGAATTTATTTCAAGAAAGGGAAATGGAGTAGTCAGTGTAGTTTCTCCAATCTCGGCTTCTGATAATGGAGAAGCAGATCCTACAGCAATTCAAAAATTTCTCCAGGATGAAAAGGAAAAGAGGTGTGTCAAGGGGCAGTGTGCGGGGGTCTTTTCTGATTTTGACCATTAAATGAGCTGAAGAAGAGGTATTCTAGCTAATAGGAGGTAGAAGATAATTTATACTCTGCTTTATGTTTGGGGGTAAGGTTTACTATATAAGATTAAAAGAGAAGTATTAGTGTATAAGTAAGGTAGAAGAATTTAAAAATAAGGTAGAGTACTAACTTTGAATAAGCTAAATTTATTAGATGAATTTTGAATATGTGAAGTATAAATGGGAAAGATAGTATTGAGAATTCAAAGAATTAAAGAATTGAAAATATTTTAAAGGACAGGTTAAGATAATAGGGGTATAGAGGGAATGGGAAGTAGATATTCAGAGTTGGGCGGACCAGTGTTTTCTCACCACTGTTTTCTGCAAAGATGGAGATACTGCCCAGAATGATGGTATTCTGGGGGAAAAGGGGGAGGGTAGTTTTTTCTGTAAGGTTACAGTTTCTGGAGGTGGGGTTAAGGTAAATTTTTCTTTTTATAGTTTTTTTCTTTAAGTACAGAAAAACCTTGGATTGCGAACATAATTCATTCCAGAAACATGCTTGTAATCCAAAGCACTTGTATATCAAAGCAAATTTCCCCATAGGGTTCAATGTAAATAAGGTTAATCTGTTCTGTAATTTTTTTTTATCACAAAAATTTGAAGCAGGTGTGCTCAGTGGGTGGAGATGGGTGCTACTGTGGGCACAATCAGGGGGGAGATGATGCTGTACTCACACCCGCAGTGAGAGAGAGAAGAACCAGTGCTCAGTTATGATGTGACACTCGGCAGGCAAAGCGCACATAATACTTGTACTGCAAGACATCGCTCGTTTATCAAGTTAAAATTTAGAAAAACTTTTTGCTAGTCTTGCAAAACACTCACAAAGTTACTCGCAATCCAAGGTTTTACTGTATATTTGTGGGTGCACACGAAGGACCATACACAGTGTTTTTCAGCAAGGCCAAAAAGTTCAATTTTGGTCTCATCGGACCAGAAAACTTTTCTCATGTTTGCCATGTCTTCCACATGCCTTTTTGCAAACTCCAAATGGGTTCTGATGTGGATTTGTTTCAGCTATGAAATTCTTCTCGCCACTCTTCCATAAAGCCCAGCTTTGTAATGTACCTGGTATTCTGTGGGTGATAGTTGTCTTATTTTGACCTGAGAGCTAGAAATCTGCACTTGGATCTTCTTCCCGCAGCACTGCAGCTGCCATGGAAAAGAACCGTGCTGGTTGCTTCTCCAAGGTCATAAAAGCACTTGGGAGAAGCAGTTTAGTGGCCATTCTAGCAGGTGAGGAGGGAAAGACACTGGTACTACCAACATACAATGTAACCTGCTCATGCCTCAACCTTCCTTCCCACTCCAAAGCACAACAGCTAGGCAATCAAAATTGTCCATTTAGCTACTTTGCAGTGGAAGGAATACAGAAGCAACCTAGCTGGTCTAGGGACTCTAGGATATAAGTAATCAAGCTTCCAGAGAGTAAATGATCAGAGTGAGCTAACAGGATTTTGGCAGCAGAGTTGTAGTGGAATAGAAGACAAAGGAGTCAGGGGTGAAGGACTTACACTAGCCCAGCAAACAAGTCTCTTCCAAGAGGCAGTGTGCTCCTGTGAGCTGCATCTGAAAGGGAGTGCCTCATTACTAGCAGTAGCTGAAGGGAGGTTGTGGGTTCTTCTGCACTAGAAGTGTTCAGGATGCAACTGGACAGCCATCTGAGAGGGCTGGTTTAACTTGGAGTCCTGCATTGAGCAGGTGGTTGAACCCAATGCCCTTCTGCCCCCTTCCAACTCTACTATATTAAGATTTTTCTTCACATTCTTCCTGCTCTGTACAGAATGCCCTTAACCCTCTTAATTTGGAGGGTTATAGGCATCTGTTGGGATTGTACTGTGATACATTTTGCAAGCTAAAGAACTATACATGATATGCTGGTAATCACTTATCTACAATTTTGAAACTGTCATTCCTGCTTAATATTGCAATTGCAATATTCATTCTTACTAATAAACTTTTGAAATGGAATTTTTTCTGCTTTAAGAAATCATCTGCTCCACATCACTGGATGGAGGCTATGCCAAACTGATTAAGAAAGGTTTATTCAGAAGTCTACAACTTTTCAAACAAATCATATACCACTTTTCTCCCATTCTCTGTATAATTTATCATAGGCATCTTTAAGAAATCATTTTAGAGTTTGCCATTCATATTTAAATTTCAACAGACTCATGCATTTTTCATATCAGGAAAAGGAGATGCTAAATATATCCAACTCTAGTTATGATACCAAAATATGTTCATGTTTTACAGCATGTCCTTTGTCCTTGGCATAACTGATTCTCGAACAAGTGATGCTAGTATTTTCCTGTAGGTGTCCAAAACCATTTGAGCAGAAGGTCTTTCAGCTGGGCTTTTCTTACATGCCACATGGATGTCAAACAGGTGAAACCTGACAAGATCACTTCCATCAACTTCTCCCAAGAGAAAGTTGGAAACATCAGGGATTTTCCAGATATCTGTCATTTCATCATATGGCGGCATGAGACTATCTGCAAAAGGTGTTGTTTTTCCATAAGGCCAAAGTTGCTCAGGAGCAACAAAATTGCCCTGCAGCTCCTGATGGCCACATTTGATCAACTGACCAGCACTTTTGTTCACAAGAGGCAAAGCATCCAAGTCATTCACAACAACATGGAAACTACTTGTCAGTAAATATTGTGAAAGTACTTTATCCAGATCACTCGAGTCACACATCACAAAAGTGCCCAGTGGACTGTTGTGCAGATAATGGATGATGCTCACGTAATCTATGGCAAGCAAAAACCTATTATACCATGTGTTGGAGTTCTTGTATTTTGGAAGATTCAGTATATCATTCAGATTATTCAAGGAGCCAAATGGATGGTATTCTGTAAGAACCATGAACTCTTCTTCACAATATCCAAACAGTTTGACCACGTATTTGCTTTGTAGAGATTTCAGCATCTGAAGCCCATGAATAAAATCCTCTTCTAGCTGTGGCTTAGTTAGCTGGGAAAGAGCAACCTTATTTTCTTTCCATTCCGAAAGGAAGACCTAAGAACAAGGAGAATTTATTTAGAGTCAGTGTGGTGTAGTGGTTAAGAGCATGGAACTGGGACTCAGAGGATCTGGGTTCTAGTCCCCTCTCAGCCATGAAGCCAACTGGGTGACTTTGGGCCAGTCACAGACTTTCAGTCCAACCTACCTCACAGGGTTGTTGTTGTGGGGATAAGATGGAGGAGGAGAATGATGTAAGCTGCCTTGAGCCCTTTGTAGGAAAAAGGCAGAATATAAATCGAAAAATAAATAAAAATAAATTTATCATCAAAGGCACAATACAGCTGCTAACTTTTAATCATCTCACTTATTCTGTGTTTTGGGTTTAATTGAACTAACACAGCTATTGAGCATCCAAATTGTTTCAGAAAAGAATCAAACCTCACGGGAAATCAAATCAGCATTTATATAAAGCACTGAGGGAAAGATCCTTTGGCCTGCAGCTATTGTCTGAGGGGTCCTGGGATAGTTTGTATTCCAGGTTTCAAGCAGAAGACAGCACTCTAACCCTTGTGATGGGAACTAGCGGTCTGGCCTCCTTTTTCTGCCCTCTTGCTGCAGGTATGGAAAGAATTGCAACAGTTTTCCATGTCAAGAAAGAGACCACAGAAAGGGGTTAAAGAGGTCATTTCAATGTCTGGATGCAAGGTGTCCTGGAGCCACTCCAACCTCTCTTCCCCAAGACACTATCACAAATGGATAAAAAATGTCCATTTAGCAAAAATGCCAAGCAGCAGGAGAGCAGAAGCAGAAATCATCTCTACCACTCCTCCCACTGGGCACTGGATGAGTGTGAGCCTACACGTATCTCAGTGGGATTACACACTGAAGGGCTGAAAATTATCGGCACCCATTATCTCAGAAACCTTTACAAGAGTCCAATAAACCAAATCCAATAAAACGGTAAGCTAATGTGAGGAATTTCGTAAGGAAGAAGTCTACAGCATTTTCACTCTTTGGTAAAGGGACCTGGACAAACATTCAATAAATAATGAATAGGTTCTTATACCTATAGATCCCCAGATTTTACACTCTAAAACAACTTTTCCCAAGCTCATGCTTGCCAGATTTTAAGATTACAACTCCATCCCTGGCCATGCTGGCTGGGGCTGATGAGAGTTGCAGTCCAACATATATGGAGGGAACCTAGTTGGTGGAAGTGATATATATTTGCAATTGCATATGTTGGTGAAGTTCAACAGCTTGCAACAGCCCAGTCTGAAATGTGAATTTGGCATTTTTCTAAAAATCTGTATTCTGAAATGGGCAGAGTTTCTACAAAGGTCCTCAGCTTGCTCTGACTAAAATGGCTATCCTCATCCTTCTCCACCACTTTTTTTCTGACAGAAGGAATGATGGAATGTATGCATCTGCAACATCAAGGAAAAAGAAAACCTTTCAGTTAGGCCATTTCTGCTTATACCTCTGCAAACCCAGTAAAAGATAAGGGAATTCACATGAGGGGCTGGGGGCTCTGGAAAACCTCACTGCATTCTTATTCTCATAGGGCAGTGGTGGCGAACCTATGGCACGTATGCCACAGTGGGCACGCAGAGCCCTCGCTGTTGGCATGCAAGCCAAGTCACCCCAGCATCGCTCTAGCAGCCGAGCATCGGATAACAGTGCACATATGGGCCACGCGCATGCTTAGAAAGGAGTAGCGGCGCCAGGCGATGACGTCACACGCCACGACTCATTAGCCGTGACTCGTCTGAGCTTTCACATGGCTGGTCAGTGCGCTGCCAAGGATATATGTGTATTTGCTTGGACTGACTGTGAGTTTTAATACATTTGTTTTTATTAACACAACATTTTAGCTTCGAGTTTTCTTATGAAATTTGAAATGTAATACCTAAGATTTAGCAAAGAGATGTTCTAATTAAGTGACTGAGATTTTTTAAATGTTGTGCTGTCCCCCTGGCATATTTGAGCCAAGGTTTGACAAATTATCATCATGTATACAACAGCAAAGATCATATTAATTGTGCAAAAGCACGCCAAATGCAAACATTTACCTTTCAATAAAAAGCTGTATCATTGAAAGCTTTGTTTTTGTGTTTTTCTTTTAAGACAAAAGAAGTGAATGTATGAGTTGTTTTTTCTAAACTAAAACCTCAGTATTCAGGTTTTATTGCAGTGTTGGCACTTTGCAATAAATAAGTGGGTTTTGGGTTGCAGTTTGGGCCCTCGGTCTCTAAAAGGTTCACCATCAGTCATAGGGCATGGTTCCTCAAACTATGGCCCAGGGGCCGGATCCAGCCTGCTATGGTCCTTTATCTGGTCCACCTCAGACCTTTTGGACTCGCTCAGAGAAAATGATCTCCAAGCGAGTCCAAAAACTCTGAGCTGGTGCACGCATTCTTTGAAACTTAGCAGAGAGCCAGCGCACACGCCTAATTGTAAAAGCTCAACTGTGCGTGCCCCGGCCCCCCCCCCCCCCCCCGCCACTGCATGCATATACAGAACAGAGCATGCATATACAGAGCAGGAATACAGAGTGGGAAACAGAAGAGAAGAGGGCAGGAGATGAAGACACTAAAAAGGATTGAAGGTAAGAAAAATATAACTTTTTAAATCCATTTTTAAGTAGGTGAGCCACGTCCCTGGGGGTGCGGGAGCCGTGCCTTTCAATGGGCAAGCCACCACTGCTGTTGAGTGGCTGCCCCCGGGCTTGACAAGATAGCCACGGCTTGCGGTGGAGGCGCAGGAGCCGCACCCTTCAATGGGCAATCCACTGCCACCATCGAGCTGCTGCCCTTGGGCTCGGCGAGGCGGCCATGGCTTGTGACGGAGGCGCAGGAGCTGCACTTTTCAGTGGGCAAGCTGCCATCACCACCATCAAGTGGCTGCCCCCAGGCTTGGCAAGGCAGCCAGGGCTTGCCCAGAGAAAGCTCTTTCCCACCTCATCTTGGGCTTCTGTAGCCCGAGGGAGTAGAGCAAACATTTTTAAATTATTTTTTAATTTAATTACTTTTTAATGTGTAGTGTGCATAGAAATTCATTCATTTTTTTGTCAAATTATAGTCCACACCCACAACAGTCTGAGGGACAGTGAACTGGCCCCCTGTTTAAAAAGTTTGAGGACCCCTGTCATAGGGCTTTCATAATTAATTAGATTTGTAAAAATATGCATTTTGTTTTCTAATTTGGGGCTGAATAGTTCCATTTAACAAGCCCAGTTCACACTGTTAACTAAATTTAATAGATGCTGGTACCTGCAATCGGCATTGATCCCTGATATAAAAACAAGTCACAACACCGCAAGCTATGTAATAAGTGTCTGAAACAGGATACATTTTTTTAAAAACCCCTCCCATCTGTAGCTCTGGAAAGGCAGTTAGGGCAAACCATACTGAGTTAAATGGACAGACCAAAGACTAACAAAGCTTCCTGATTTTAGCCATTCACTGAAACCAATACATGAATCAGTACTATAAGAAGTCATTATATCATTCGAAACTATTTTGGAAGACTGATGAAGACAACCACACCGCCTCTGATAAGAATGGAGTTGTTACCAAGTCAGAAAGAGTGAATGGTGAATTTCCAGAACATCTTTATTATTTTCAAGATGCATGATGGCAAACCAACCCTTTTCACAGCTCCTTCGCCAACAAGTTTCAGTTTGCGAACTTCTCTCTTCATGGCCTCACAGGACAACCATGGTAAACAGTTCTTCAAGATTCCTAATCTGAAGTATCCATGTGAACAAGAATTGGGTTCAATATTGGCCTGATCATACGAAAAATATACATTACTGAAGAATTGATAGAGGACCAAGTTTACTAGCAGCACAACCAGAAGCAGAAATAAGACTGGAGGAGTCAACTTTTGCATAATACCACTTTTAATGTCATAGGATTTCTTCTTCATGTTGCAATGATCATCTTTTAGATTTTCTGTAAGACACAAGCATTACAAATATAATTCTTGAGAGTTTGAATAACAATGATTTAGATATTATTAGAGAGTTTTTATAACACTGTCAAGGTTGTCTGTCTTTATGTAGCAATGCACTGAACTTGAAACATATGACTACTGAAAGATGAATAATTCAACTAACTTGTGGTTTCATGACAATAGAGCATGATCCAGCAAACATCACTGTAACACAAGGAAGGAATGCATACAGTGGTCCTTCTTATTCAGTTACAATTTGTCCAGCTATTTCACTAATTGGCATTAAGTTCAACTACTGTTTGGACCCAAATACCTAGTAATTTCAAAAGCACCTGTTTTCAGAAAATTGCACTGTGGCAGAAAATCCCAAAGGATACACATACAGATAGTACTTAAGAAAGAACATTCAGAATGTACTTGTGATAACATTCTAAAATGTATTAAGTTAGTGAAATGAATAAAGGCACGTAAGGCATCCACCATGTTAAAGCTAAGCAGGTCTGGGGCTGGCCTGAGCTTGGAGGGGAGACCACATGGGAATTGCATGTACCACCTTAAGTTCCACAACAGGAGAAAGGTAGAAAACAAATCAATAAACAGAGCATAGAACTCTCACAGAAAGACATGCTTAATTGGTGGGATTGCATCCAGGACAAGCAAGAGACAGTGGTGTTCCATTGTGGGGAAACTTGCTTCTCATGCTTTCCTTTACAAGTAGCACAATCAACAAGACTGATGTTAATACTGACTGACAAAATATATAGTTGTGGCAGCTGGATGAAAAACACTTCCAAAAACTAAGGGTCCACGTTCCATTTGCTGGACTGAGTGTTCAATTTATTCTCTTAAGAACATGAGCAGTTGAACCCCAGCCTGCATTATAATCTTGGAACTTGGGAGGAAGCAAAGACTGTTAAAACTGCACTTCAGAGGTAGTATAAGTTTCCTGGAAGACCAGCACCAGTAAGTCTGAGCTCTCCTTTCCAGCTTGAACCTGGAGAAAGTGAGACAGGATCTCCCCATAATTGCATTGGGGTTCTGAGGTGCTCTGGGCACTTTCAAGGAGAGCTGATTAATAGGAATAAGCTCTACTGCTGTTTCTAGATCCAAGCTAGATAGCAGGGCTGAAGAGCAGATTGCAGAAATGATCCTTCATCTTGGAGGTAGCTATCTTTTCTACACGTTATATCTATTTTGATTTGATCAAAGAATTGAGATTCACGTGCTTTTCCTTTCCAGCTTTTCCACTAGGTAATTTCTAGGTGAAACTATGCTATGGCAGAATAGCTCAGAAGAAGAAACACCACCATTTTCTGTGTTATAAAAAATACCCATTCTCCCTGTTCTAAAAGCAAAACTGGAAAGTGCTCTTCAAAAAACAAAACACAAAACAAACAAAAACAGAAGCACAACATGATGATCACAATGTTGTGTAAAGAACCTGTAAACAAACTTAAGGAATCACAAATGCACAATAAATGTATTATGCAGAAAAGCTCAATATGCTGTTCTGACTTTATACTACTGATCTGTTACACTCTCCCGGTGTCCATTTTTGTTCACCTACCAAGGCCAGCTAAACTATTTGTATATCTGCTGATATCCATAAGTACATTTACTCTTTTTAGGTACAATCCAGTCAACATCCAGAGCTTTTAAAGTCAATTCAATAGAAGCCAACACAGAATTTGTATAAATGTCTGCTCTAACAGTCCATTGAGTTCATGTGTCAAGTAAAGTTTCAATAGGACTGCAACCTTCCTAGCAAACTTAAGGAAGGGCTGCAAACTTAAGGGCTGCAACCTTCCTAGCAAACTTAAGGGAGGGCTGCAAACTTCCCAGCAAACTCAAGTTGTCCTACAACTCTTACCATACTCCAGTCAGCTATACATAGGATTGCATTCTATTTTTCTTTGTTAAATTGTATATAAACTATACTTCAGAGTATTTATTATATTTCTAATCTTCCCCATTAGCCATATGGCTCTCTGGGCAGGTTACAACAATAAAACCATGTAATACAATCTAAAAACACAAATCACAGTTACAGTAAAACATTAAAACAATAAAATAATAAACTAATAAAAATGTGCCTGCTTAACAGAACCAGTAATTTCATAAAAGGCATACCCAAAATGTTCAAATGCCAATAAAAACAAGTTAAAAATTAAATCACATTGATCAAATTTCAAAATTTTCTAATACATCACATAATCTTTCAATGTGCTAATGTTTAATGTACAATAGGTTTAATTCACAATATAATGAAGCCAAACATTTCAAATTATTTTTACGCATCACTTTTTACTTTCCCATTTAAACCTATAAACAGGCTGTTTTGTTGTCTCCTTAATTCTCCACTTACATACAATGTGTAATTTTTATTTATTTTTATTGTGCAATACAAAATCAACCAAACAGCACCACTGAAAAAAGAAAAAAATACAATATTTGAGCAGCGTTTTAAGGAAAAAAGTATCCTTAGCACTACAATAGTTACATTTATAGTGTCACACAATGTGTATTTTGAGATTTAACCCAGAGCATTCATGCAATTTAGGATGGTGGCTAGGGAATGCAGGAAGTTAATAAAGTCTTTTTTCCTGCAAAAATATCTGCTGTGTTGCAATTTTTGAAATAGCTTTTCAGCTCAATTTGCCAACAAATTCGCATATCCAGGCAGCCTAATGCTTTGCCAAGGAGCTCGCACTAAATTTCAGCCAATGAAATTGAAACTGAAAGCCAAATAAACATTAAATAATGGAGAATATGATCTCTAAATTTTTGATTCCTGATTTTTGGCAACAACACATTTGCTTAAATCTAGAAATTTCCATCCATATCGTAGGTTGCAGGAACACGTTCTCTTGGAGATACTTTACCAAATAAGGCTGCAGTCTTATGCAAGTCCCAGTGACTATAACAGATTTTACTTCCAAATAAATATGCCCAATACCGGCCCACATATCTTTTTAATGACCCAAACAAACGGAGTTTCGGTAGGAAGAGACAGATCCTGCCAGAAGAAAAAGATCGAGAATCACTCCCTATAAGTTTGCAACCCAAATCTGATCACGCAGAAACAAAAGCCTGTCACACGTAGAGACGTCCATACCCATTTTTTTTACAGCTACCGTTTACTTCTCCGCGGGACCACGACAGTCCTCCCCAACCTGGCGCCCTCCAGATACGTAGGACCACAACTCCCATAATTCCCAGCCACCACTTTGCTTCACCCCTTGCATTTTCTGCCCTTACCATTCGGAACTTCAAGGGGCAGCCATGACACAATCCCAGCATCGCTCGCTCTGAGCCACATGAGCAGTTATATTTACACGTAGAGACAAATTCATTCAGAGGTAAACACGTCTGACTTGCTAATTCGTTTCATACAAACAAGAACGTGTCTGCATCGTGCTAACTTTGCAATGGTGTGTTATTTAGCAGGAGAGTTGTGTTTTGCTGGAAAAGTGACACTTTTTTACGACTTTATTAGAGTTGTCTCTACCAGGATCGCTCTCATCTGAAATGTGGTTATCATAAAACCTGCTAATTGTCACATGCACTACCGTCATTTTGGAGTTATGTTGCCGCATCACTGTAATTTGAGATGTAAATGATGTGCAAGCAACGGACAATCTAAGGATGTTTCCACAAGATAACGTCGTGTGGTATCATTGCTATAACGCTGTGAAATATAAGTGGAATTTCAGTAGAAGTTCCACACTATCCGGTACTTAGCACATTTAATATCCTATTCTACTCAGTCCACAGGTCTGAACCGTCCAGCTCACCATCGTAGCCGTCCCTTCTCCCGTTCTTTTTCCCTCCGCCGGAAGGGCGGGAGGCAGCATGTGAGTTTTTCGAGACTAGAGCTGACAACCATCCTACTCCTCTTCTTCACTTGCTCCTCTCAGCATGAGCACAGGAGAAGGCTGGCTGAAGAGCGGAGCTTTCCTTCCTGCCCCTGTCAAAACTGAATTGCTTTTCTGAGTTTGAATTTGTTTTCATGTGGCAACGACAGCGCAACCAGCTAATGTTTACCTAAGTGCTCCGCATCATTCTCTTCCCCGATCCTGCTAATTTGAAACTCGGCTGCAACATCCGCAGCACTAACGTAGCGATTGTCTGGTGATCTTGGCGCAGCGTGCCTTGACAGTTCACCTATAGGACAGAAGCAAAAGAAAGACAGGGGAAAAAATCATCCTGTGGACTGTTCAATGGAGCAGACAGGCTGACTAGTATAGGAGAAAGAAGCATCAAATACTTTTTGAAATAAAGTTTTCTTTTAAAAGTTTCGATCTAATTAGGGTTTATTGGAAATGTTGCACCTTTAACCCGTAAGACGTCAATTATTTAAAATGAAAGAAGAAAATGGCGAGATTAGAAGCCCATCATGGAAAAATGCATAGCTGGAGATAATGATAGAAAGATGCATAACTCAACCTTGTCATTACACTTTTCTTTGGCCCCTATTTCACATTTTTCCTCAAACATATTCGGTTCATACCATCGACCTTGCACCTCCTGTGGGAGGTCTAGCACGTAGCGATGAGCTCCGCAATGTTTTCCGTAATTTTTGGATGGCAAGGCAGCAGGAAGCCGCTGTCCCCGCCTCCTCCTGCGGGAGGGCGGCAAGCAAGCACTGGTTGCGTCCTTCCTCTGCGAGCGAATAAGGGAGAGACAGAGGCAGCCGAGATGGTGGGACGGGGGCGCGGGGATAACTCGACCTCCTACCTAGCGGGGGCGCTTGTCGCCCTCCTGCTGTCGAGCTTGGCTCAGCCCCACGGTAAGCATTACCTTCATTCTGCTCAAGCATGTACCCCTTTCCCCGTTTTCTCCCCTTCGGCGCCCCTTCCTCGCGGCCTTCCTCTCTTCTGCCTTCTTTCGGCATTTGCAGGAGGAAGTGTCAAAGGCACCGAGCTTAATTTGCTTTTCGCTTCTCCAAACAAGCAGCAACAGCAATATAAAGAAAAGCTCAATTTTAAGATGCCACTCGATGTTCGGCCCCGCCCTACCTCACGTTAAATCCACGGGGAAGACAATACTTATTTTAAAATATTTATAACCTGCCTTCTTATATCTATAACACGGTTGCTACAAACCACACTGACTAAAACTGAAATAAAGATTACACAAAATAAATAAAAAACGAGATGATTATACCCTAAAAATTTCCCTGCTCTGTCCCTTCAGATGTACAATTTTGTAGACCATTAGAAGGGCCTTATCAAGCAACTTTATTGCGCAGCATCATTTTATTTCAATTTTATGCTACCCATTAGTTGAAGCTGTCTGGGAGGTTAATAAGAATGCATAAAATAAAATACAGTACAAATGTGATAGAAAGACCATAAACTCAATTTAAAAAACCCTTAACAATAGAAATGAAAAACCATTTGAACAGTTAAGCACATTCAATAAATTGAATAAACTAGACCACTGCAGACATAAGCCCCTTCCTCCCATGCTGTTAAATGCCTAGGCACAGAGGACAGTCTTGACCTGGTGCAGGAGTGATAGCAAGTGGCTTCACTTGGGTGCTTGTTCCATACCTGGGAGGCTACCACTGAGACGATCCTCTTTGTTGTCACCAAATGATCCACTCATGGAGGTGACTTTTAAAGGAAGGCATCAGATGTTGGGACGTTGATCTTCCCTCTTCACAGCTTTAGGGCTGAATTTGATTTCTAATGTGAAAAGTTGGTCATTTTCATCTTAATGTTTATACCTGGGCAGTTCTGCGCAAGTTTCCAACCTGATAAAGGAGCACTCTTTTCTTTTCTTTTTTTTTGGAAGATCATTTTGCCTGAGGTGAAGAACATGATGGCACCCCCTCTGATTCCATGTGCAGCCAACTGGAGTAGCAGTTAAATGGCTGTGTGACAGTGTCCTCTACTGCACCTGATAGCAACAGCCCGTGTTAGTGGGTACAGGGCATGCTGTGTGGCAAGTAGCTCTCTCCTCCAACATTTTTGCTGCTGCCTGAGGCACCTGTGCCTGTTGGTATATTTAGCCCTGCTTTGTACTTCTTTTCAAAAATACATTTTGCATGAAGGAAGAAATTCTGCACATGCTCAGTTGGACTCAGGACAACAGAATATGATAAACTATTTGAGTACTATACTTTGAATGCATGATATAGGCACAGTCTCTGGTACTTCAGGTAAAAGATGTTCAGGTGTAATGTTGTAATGCCATTACTTGTTTATGTCTTTGATCAACATCCTTGCTATTATTGGGAAAGTATATTACTAAAGATTATTTTCACTCTTCCATAGTCAGCATCTGTCTTTTAATGTTTGGAAAATATGTTGTTAATTTAATTAATAAACAATTAATTGATAGTCAGCTTAGAAGGAAATGCCAAAAAATGGAATTCAGCATTAACTACAGATCTGAAGAACTGGCTAAAAGAAACAAGAAATGTGATCTAGATAGACAAGTTAAAGATGCTTGATAATTTTAAGAAAAACATTCAATCATTTTCTGAGAGCCAGTGTGGTGTAGTGGTTAAGAGTGTGGGACTAGGAATTAGGAAATCTGGGTTCTGGTCCCTGCTTGGTCATGGAGCCAACTGGGTGACCTTGGGCCAGTCACAGAATCTCAGGCCAAACTACCTCACAATGTTATTGTTGTGAGGATAAGGTTGAGAGGAGGAGTGGGAGAATTTTGAGTTCATTGTAAGAAAAAGTGGAATAGAGGTCTAATGTAAGTGAATTTAGAAAATCCTACATATTTAGGTATCAAACCCCTACATGAAGGGCACAACCCTATGTTACCTTTGCTCATTGCATGTAAACCTCCAAACACAGAGGCTTTGCATACATCTATTGCAGGGTGTAATGTGTAGTGACAGCAATTTGTGCCACTCTACACTTGTGCCCTGTATTTTATTTATTTATTTCATTCCACTTCTATGCCATCCCATAATCCAAGGTTTCTCTGGGCAGCTTACAAATGCTGAAAGCAGCATATAAATACAACCAATAAAATGGATAAAACAGATAAAAACAATAAAATTGGTAAATTATTAAACCATGTCACATAATAAAAATAATATAAAAAATATAAAACCATACACAACATAACCAAATACAACCAATAAATTAACAGCCAAAATTAAATAAATAATAACAAAGTATAAATTACACTAACCAAAAGCTTGTTTGAACATTTTTTTAAACTTGACATCTAAAGGAAAGCAAAGTCAGTGCCAGCCATGTGTCCCTGGGGAGTGAATTCCAGAGTCTGGACACCACTGCTCTCCTCTTAGCACTTTCCCCCTTGATCTCATGGTGGGGGGTATTTGGAAGAGGACTTCAGAGAACGATCTGACAGCCATATTTCAACTAGAAAGCTGTTCTCAGCCCTTGTGAAGTTGACTTATGTTGGAGATCCAGCCATCATGGATTTTTCCATGATCAGGCTCTGCAATTGGATCAGGATCTGCAACTGGAGTCACAGCTCCGTAACAGGAGGACCACAGAGGATCTTGGAAATGGGACTACAATTAATCCTGTGGCTTCCAAGAGAGTGTTGAATCTTGTGGCCACAAAATTGTTCCCTTGAAGATGAGTTGAAAGGGATCAGAGTGTCATCAGGTCCAACACCCTGGTCAGTGCAGGACTCCAGCCATCCCTCTCAGATGGCTGTTCAATTGCATCTTGAATGCCCTCTAGCATAGGAGAGCCTACAACCTCCCTAAGTGAATGGTTCCATTGTCATACTGCTCTAACAGTCAGAAAGTTCTTCCTGATGTTCAGCTGGAACCCGGCTTCCTGCAATTTGAGCCTATTATTCACTCTGTGTCTTCTTCCATCATCTGTGTCTTGTACCCTGGGATGATGGAAAAGAGACCCTGTCCTTCTTTGTGACAGCCTTTTAAGAACTTGTAGAGTGCTATTTTTACCTGAACTGGGTTCATGTCCTGGCGTGTGCTGCCCAAAATCCTATATCAGGGCAGGTTTTATTTTTAAAGTATTCTTCTCAAGAATAACATGGCTCCAACAAATCATTCTAGTATGCCACACATGGAACCTTACACAGCATGCCTTTTTATACATTAGGCCATTAAAGGGTTACATGCAGCCACAGTTAGCACATTCTAATAGGCTGCAAAACTACAGCTGCAACAGTGTTACTTTTCCCTCCCACATATCAAGCAGAGAAAAGATGTTCTCAGAGGAGGGAGGGAGGGAAAGTTCCAGGATATGAGAGAAGGAAGCGGTGCTACTCTGGAGAGTAGGAAGAATGTGTCAAACAGTTCTTTGTTATGGTTGTTATCTGGCAAGTGTGAACTGATCTGCTTTTTAGATGGTGCTGAGTCAATTTAAATATAAGGAAACTCACATTATGTTGCTTTCTAAAAGCAAAGATTTCTCCGGTTTTGTAATATCTAGCTACAGCCTATAATTGCATAATTTTTCATACCTGTTCATTTGCTCATTACTATCATATCTCCACTCAGTCTTCTCTTCTTGCAACTGAACATACCCAATTCTTTCAATCT